>NW_006288862.1:13206-38510 GCF_000327345.1 Myotis davidii
GCTGACTAGAATGCAGACGTGGTCGCTACAGAGCTGGAGGTGAAGGTAAGGCATCCATCTCAAAGCTTAAGGCTTTGAAACAAGACTCTGGGGGCAGTGAGGGCATGTGTGCGTGTGGGGGAGGTTGGGGGGTAGGGGAGGCTGGAGGAAGGTCAATGGGGGAAAAAAGGAGACATATGTACTACTGTAATACTTTAATACTTTATACTGTAATACTTTAAACAATAAAATAAATTTTTTTAAAGTGAATAAAAAAAGAAAATTTAAAAAAAGAAACGAAAAAAGAAACTCAGTGACATAACATTGTCACTGGGAATGTCATACCAGCCTTGGAACACCTACGGGGAATTTTATGTGACCAAGAAACAAACTTCTGTTTTAATTAAGCCATGGCTACTTTGGATTTTGTAATTGTCAGCCAAATCTTAGTCTAACTGTTGTGTCCCTCCCATGTACCAGGAACAACTGTAGACACTGTTAAAAAAATTTCCCTGCTCTCATGAAACTTACATTCTGGTGCAGGTTAATATCAATGGGTTAAAGGGATAGGAAGTCCAAGATGGACCATTTTCTGTTATACTAGTGTAAGGGGGCTGGCAGAGTTCTACGATAAGGTGACATTTGACAGAAACCTTCAGCATGCAGACAAGTGAATCACGACGAAGCTTGAGGAGCAAACCATTTCAAATCCTAAGGTAGGAGTTTATTTCCCTTGGAAAGTTGGAGGCTAGTGGCTAGGAGCAGAATGAATGGTGAAAAGATCGGTGGAGAATAAAAGACCTCATAGGTGATTGAAAGACTCTGGCTTTTACATTGGTTGGACGAGAAACAATCAGAAGTGTCTTGTGTGGAGAAGAAACATAATCTGGCACATTTATATTGGCCAACAGAAGTTTTCCCAAGGTTACATGTAGAATCATGAATTATAGAAACGGTTTTCAAACTGGAAAATCTGAGTTTAGACTTTCTTGCCTTCCTAGCTAATCTCTTAACCATTACGCAATATTGCCTTCCAGTTCGATTATCCTACAGCACGTTTAAGACAGAAAGCACCTGCGGAGTGACTTTTACATTAATAAGAAAATAAATCATATCATACAATTGAGAGAGCAGATTAGACAATGCACGCTAGCCGCGATTTTCCTTGACTGCATTTTGTGTCACCGGGATAAGTACACATATATCATTACGATTTAATCTCATCCACACCTCTGGTAAAAGAGGGATAAAATGTCTCAAATTCATAGTAGTTAATAACAGCCCTTTGGGGTTTTGTTTATTTCTAACTGGTGAAGAATTAATTTGTCATGCCCCAGGGGGTGCCATGCTCCAATTAACACCCCATGTGTGGTCAGCACATTTGTAATGGATTGTCTGTGGCCTATGAGAGAAGCAAGAGGCCCAGGTCCCAACACTAACAAGTTCTGGGTCCACAGTTTGTGGGCCTCGTGCTAATTCGGGGGTAGGTACAAGGAGGCAGCGAGCTCATTAGTTACTTACTAAATACGGGAGTATCACACCAGCCATTTCAAAATTGGAAGATATCAAACAAACTGTATTTTGATCATATTTTCTCTAAGGATGCTGTACTGGTTACAAGGTAATAAGTAAAACTCTTCTTTTCTGAAAAGTTAAAGGAGTTCAAATTCTTAAGCTATATATAGTTAGTGACATTCACAATTTCACAAAATATCTGCTAGTTTTATCTAGCTATTGGTCCACTTGCTAAACAATCACATGTCAACCTGCTACTTGTCATAAGGCAGTCATATTTGGATCACGTTAGTAATAATTTTGACCTAGATTGTTCAAAGATAGGATTGAAATTTAATCATTAATAAGCATCTTATTAATGTAACTAGAGGCCCGGTGCACAAAATTTGTGCACAAGGGGAGGCCCTCAGCCCGGCCTGCACCCTCTCCAATCTGGGACCCCTCAGGGGATGTCTGACTGCCGGGTTAGGCCCGATCCCTGCAGTCAGACATCCCTCTCACAATCTGGGAGCAGTTCTATGTAGAAAGAATGCATTTAAGTAATATAAAGTAGATTTCATGGGTAACATTTAAATTAAGGAAAACAAACTATTCATAAGCAAGTCGTTCTTTTCTTACCTTCCATAACTCCTCTACTCTAGACCCTCATCATCCCTTACCTAGACTGCTGTCTCTAGTGGTCTCTAAAGTATCCTCCTGGTCTTCCTCTAATCTTGCCCCCTTCAAATGCATCTTCCCCATGACTTCCAAAATCATCTTCCTAAAATGGAGTCTTTAAGACACTTTTTTCCAAACCCACTCATGTTGCCTCAGCCTTATATAGGTATATTATCTCTACTTCTATAGCACTTGTGCTGGCCTGATAACATTGACCACATAATATGGAAATTAATTACATGTCTCTCTTCTCCCCTACAATTGAGGATGGGTTGTATCTTATTCTTGTGGTATCCACAGTGCGTGGCACATATATAACTAGACACTTGATAGTGAATTGACCAAAATGGTCAAAAGAAAATAATTTTATACAACTTTAAAATGTTTTTATTACAAATTGTCTTTTACTTTTAGGAATTCTAGGCAATAATTAGAATAGTAGAATGTTAAAGTTGAAATGAACCTGAGAGATCATCCTTTTCATCTTCTTTACTTTGTAGATAAGTAAGGAGCAAAGAGAAAGGGGAGTTACTTATATAAGCTAGTGGGGATGTAGCGAGAACAACTGAGGTCTCCTGACATAAGATATTCTACTAGTATTGCCTCATGCAGTACCACATTTCACAGTACAGGGTGCTGCTATAGCAGACTCAAGCTTTCTGGGGTAGATTCAGCTGAAATAGTCTGTATACTATTGTGTCTAGCACTGTTAGCATACAGATGTTATTTTATTCTATGTTTTGATTACTTGCCGTGTAGCATCAGAAACTATTCAGAAGACTTCACTATTTTTAAAAAAATTGTTGACACTATTACAGGTCTCTCCCATTTTCACCCCCTTTACCCAGCTTCACCCAGCCTCCACCCCACTGCCTTTGGCCATCTCCACACTTGTCTGTGTCCATTGGCTATGCATATATGCATACAAGTTCTTTGGTTGATCTCTTCCACTCACCCACTCACCCCTGCCTTCCTCTGAGATTCAACAGTCTGCTCCACGCTTCTACGTCTCTGGGTCTATCTGGTTCAACAGTTTGTTTTGTTCCTTAGATTCCACATATGAGTGAGAACATGTGATATTAGTCTTTCTCTGACTGGCTTATTTAACTTAGCATAATACTCTCCAGGTCCTTCCATGCTGTCTCAAAGGGCAAGAGATCATTGTTTTTTATTATGGCATAAATGAACCACAGCTTTTTTTATCCACTCATCTACTGATGGGCACTAGGGTTAACTGAAGTTTTAATAAAGAAAATTGAGCAATAATTACGAGTCATATCATGGCACAATCTCCCTTTAGTGTTAACTGCATGTCAGTCTTTTTTTTTTTTCTTTTCAGGATTGTGGGGTGAGAGTGGCAAACCACAACACTGTGCTATATAAACACTAATTTCTAAAGGGCTGCATTTCAGTCTTTTTTTTCTTTTCAGGATTGTGGGGTGGGAGTGGCAAACAAAACACTGTGCTATATAAACACTAATTTCTAAAGGTTTTATTTTATCTAATATGGTGAAATACCATGCAAGTAATCCCATTTTAGCCAAAATTTAGAAATGCAGTGTGCCAAAAGGCAACTTTCACAAATAAGAATGAATTACTATATTAAAACATTGTGTTTTACTTAGTTCATGATCTGAATCCATCAGTACCTTATCTGACCAGCATTTCTCTCTTCTCTGTATCCCATGCTCTTCTCCCCAGCACCGCCCATTCTGTAACTGAATGGTTAGGTTGAGGATTGTTTCATTTCAACTTGGAGCCATATTTTGAATGCATCCCCGACAGGAAGCAATAAAAATAGAAACTCTCTCTTTTCACCATCATCTGCTGGAGTAAACAGTTCTATTTTAGGAGCCTGAAAAAGACATTCATGCTCTGATTATCAGGGGCTGCTGTTTTTGAAGAACATGGCCAAGTGACAGAGCTGCAAGAGAAAAGACTAAGAGAACTGACCGGGAGGCTACAAGTAGCCAAGTTGTTCCTCCACGCAGACCATTAAGTGATATCGTCTCACTTATGATGTCAGTGAAGCAAACGATCACAATTGTTTATGTCTTTCAAGACAAGGACACTCAAGAAAGTTTTTTCTGTTTAAAAGCACCCATTACAGAAAAGGATAGGATACTAAAACCAAGGCATCCAATAAAACCTTTTATTGAATAATGAAAGAAGGATGATATCAATACGTTTGGTTTGGTTGTTGTTGTTTTTTATCTGGTCAAGAAATTTCTCTGTAACAGTCTTTCGGTGCCCAGAGTTCTAATGGGCTTCTGATTACTAATGGCTTTTTAATCTCATCGTCTGTAATGTTAGTTTTAAATCTATTTACTTCCATTTCCTGACAGGCATCAGAGACAAAGAGGGCATTTACTGGCTTTGTGGGCTTTGTGCTACATTTTTTATTGCATTAAAATTGCCCAGACTTTCGCATCAGCAGCTCAACTGAAGAGGTTTGGGGGTTGGGGAAATACAAAGAGAAAAGTGATCAGAGCGTTAGAACCATCCTCCTATATGATATAAAGGTTCATGTTAGACTTACAGTGTGCAAGTGCTTTCGCATACCTAGAAAATGTTTCCCTGAGTTGTCAGTTTGTGAGTTTTGCATGGGTCCAATAGAACATACATGGTTCTCTTATAGTTAATATACATCAAATTATATTTACATTATCTTCTGCCACTTATTTCATAATACTTTATGGTTCAAGGATCCACTTTGTTATGGCCTAGGTTATATGCTATATCGATACTAAATATATATTTTTCTTTCTCTTGGTACAGTGATGTGGAGGGGGATCATTTGGGTCATCTTGGACAATTCATAGAGCTTTTCTTGTTTTGAATTTCCTCACTTGTAAAATGAAAAGGTTTAGAGTAAGTGTTTTCTTACCTCAGCTTTTTAAAAGTAGAACGTGTATGTCAAAATGTCTTTGTAAATGTCCACATTTTAGAGAGAACCAGAGCACGATCTACACAGGAGGAAAAAAATGAAGAAGTAAAAGCAAAGAAAGTAATGATGAAAAAAATGTTCAACGTCACTAATCATCCAAGAGATGCAAATTAAAACAACAATAAGGTACTACCTCACACCTGTAGGAATCGCTATTATCAACAAATCAACAAAGGACAAGTTCTGGCAAGGATGTGGAGAAAAGGGAACCCTCGTGCACTGCTGGTGGAAATGCAGACTGGTGCAGCCACTGTGGAGAACAGTATGGCATTTCCTCAAAAAACTAAAAATGGAACTCCCATTTGACCCAGTGATCCCACTTCTAGGAATATATCCCAAGAAATCAGAAACACCAATCAGAAAGGATATATGCACCCCTATGTTCATAGTAGCGTAATTTACCATAGCTAAATTTGAAAACTGCCCATGTGCCAATCAGCAGATCAGTGGATAAAAAAATCTGTGGTACATCTACACAATGTAATACTGCTCAGCTGTAAAAAAGGAAGAACTCTTAACATTTGCAACAGCATAGATGGACCTAGAGAGTATTATGCTAAGGGAAATAAGCCAGTCAGAGAAAGATAATTACATGATCTTACTTACTAGTATATATGGAATCTAATGAACAAAATAAACTGATGAATAAAATAGAACCAGAGAGCATGGAACAGACTGACAAATTTCAGAGGGAAAGTGGGAGTGGGAAGGTGGGAGGGAAGTGATTAATCGGGGAACTTAATCATAACAAAATCGTATATGCATAACCCATGGACACAGACAATGGAGTAGTGAAGGTCTGGGAAGGGGGTGCGTGAGCTGGAGGAAATCAATGGGAAAAACACACACACACACACATACACACACACACACAAAGGGAACATCTGTAACATTTTTAACAATAAAGATAATTACAAAAAAATAAAATAATAAATACCAAATAAGAGCATATGCATAAAAATTCATTCAATTATATTAACCAGCACATCATCTCAAAAATAGCACTATTATACAACTCATTGAAAATGTATCATTTATTTTTAACACATAAAAAAGCTCATTTTTCATAGTTAGAAACAAAAAAAGATAAAAGAAATCAGGATAATTTCACTTTTATATGGTATCTAATGAACAAAATAAACAGAATAGAAATAGACTCATAATACAGAGAACAGACTAACAGTGGTCAGAGGGGAGGCGGCTTTGAGGCCTGGGTGAGAAGGGTGAAGGGATGAAGAAAAGAAAAGAAAAAGCAACTCATAGATATAGACAACAGTATGGTGATTACTAGATGGAAAGAGGGTAGAGGTAGAAGGAAAAAAAAGAGGGTAGAGGTAGAAGAAGGTAAAGTGGGGTGGTACGTGGTGATGGAAGAAGACGTGGCTTTGGGTGGTAAACAAACAATACAATATACAGATTATGTATTATAGAATTGGACACCTGTAACCTATATAATTTTATTCACCAATATCACCCAATGAATTCAATAAAAATATTTTAAAAATTCAAATATTAACTCATTTATTAAACCAGTCATCATTAACAAATATTTTCCTTCTCTTCTCTACTCTTTTACTTCACTCTGTTAATACTCTGATTATGATGCTTAACATGTTATTTAATTTTTTTATTGTATAGTATATCAAGTCCTATAACTAAGGCATTTTTGTTTTTTTACAAATTTGGTATTAACCAATAGTGCTTGGCATATTAAGGCTCAATTATTTTGGTTGAACTGAACTACTAAATCATAAATTCAAGTTTATTTCAGGTTATAAATGATCCAAAGTTACAAATCATGATTTATTTAGTAATTAGATAAACCAATAAATGTATGTGTGAAAGCTTTTTAGCTCCAACTACTGAAAACAAGTGATGTTTCTCATTGTCCATCCAATAATCAGAAATTTAATCAGAATAGCTAGCTCTCTCAGTATCCTTGGTAACTGAAATTCTTACACTATTGTATTTAAAAAGAAAAAAATATATTACTTTATTAACATAAATTGAATTAAATGTTCTTTGGAGACCTAAATTATTGAAGTAAATGATTCAGATATATTTTCCAAATGCCACCATTTAATTTTAGCACATTTATGAGAAGCAATTCCTAAGATGCAATCATACCGTGTATATTAGGATGGTCTCAGTGTTCACAACAAAATGTGATTTCTCATTCCGTCTCATGCAGTTTACTGAACTCTCCAGAGCTGTGTTCCGCTGTGCAGTGACTTAGCAGCCCACCTGCTCCCATTATTGTCCCGTCAATGCCAACATGTGGCCACCAGAATAGCCATGGAAGGAAAGACAGAGTGGGAACGTTACATGTGAAGTTTACATGGCCACAGCTACAATCATTGCTCTCACAGTTCACTTCTCAGAGCTAGTCCAATGGCCCTGCTCAAAAACAAAGGGACGAGGAATGTGGTAGAACACATGGATATTCTGTGGGTATTAAATAATTTTGCCACAGGAGAGAATAACGAGACTAGCCCATCCAAGAAGCTTCTGTAAGGTTACTTGGAAAGGATCATTACAATAAACTGGAAAAGTGGAGAAATACTAGCATCTAACAAGCCAGCTTTGCTTATACCTAAAAAAATAATAATAATAATAAAGGCAAGTCTTCATGCATGGCAATGAGACCCAGCCAACAATGGTCATGATAAGCAGACGAGTGAGGTCAAGTATATTATTTATAACATATTGTTTCATAGATGACATGGCAGTGTTAAATCATTAACATTAGAGTCAGAATGTTTAGTTTCCAGTTTCAGTTCACCAACTCCTAGTTGTGATTTGGGGCAAGATAATTAACTTCTACGTAAATCAGTATCTTAATGTATAGTTGTAGAAACTAGACATATAACTCACAAGGTTATGATGCAAATTAAAGAATTAATATTTTTTTGGAGATCTTACATTTGTGCCTGGCAAATAAAAATAATAGCATTTGTAAAACAACTACATTTTTAAGTGACTTTAGTGATTTTCTTGATATATTCTATGTAGTTTTGAAGAAGCATTCTAATAATTAAGAGATGATTTGGCTGTTATAAAAAACAATGCAGCAGATAAGATGAGATGATGAAGTATAGGAAAAATACATTTAAATTAAAGGTGCTGGTCATCCCATCTCTCCCCATTTTCCTATTCTTCCCCACACCCCATTGCTTCTGTCAGAGGCATGTGTGTGTATATGAGCAAAAACAGACCCAGATTAGATGGAATTTATTCAAATATGAGTCATAAATTGAAAAAATTCAGAATGGGTAGCTATGTACATATAGCAAAAATAAAATAAAAATAAACAACAGAATAACACAATCAGATTAATAGTATGCATCAGATTAAGAATCATGAAAGGAAACATATTAGACTAAGATAAATGCCTTTTCATTATCTCAAAGAAATTAAAGTGAAAAAAAGACTGAAAATAAAATGGAGAGATATGATTATTTATAAAATAAATGATAAGGCAACAGAATAAGTTAAGAAATTGGAAAGGTCTAGGAAACAAATCGGTGTTAAGTAGTAAAGCTATTATAGAAGTTCAATAGAAGCAATAGGGAAAGTACTGAAAACGGTGTTAGAAAAGTATTTACAAAACCACACTAAACAAAAAGAAAAATAAAAGTGATAAAAGTATATGATAGCCAGATAAAGCATATTTAATGCTTAATTAGCATTTCCTAAAAAGATAAAATCTCATTGAGATAAAGACAAAAATCTAAAAGACAAAAATCGCATTGAATCTCTACTTTGTTCGTTTAAAATATGTACTGTTTTGAAATCTTGTTTTAATGCTATCATTGTATTTTGAGTGAGGTTTCTTTGTTTTTACCTCCTTTATCTCTTTTTCTTAGCCATGTATTGGATGATTATTTTGTTTAGATTGTGTACATGCGTATTTAGCTCAATTTTTAAGGCCTTGTTTGCATTTAGCATGAGCTAAAACTGAAAGCAGTTCACAGCCAAACGTAAAGGATGAAACTGAGACACCACCTCTTGCAGGATTCAGGTGCCCTCAAGGCTGTAGTTTGTCCAATCAGATCAATTTACTGCTAAGATTAAAAATATCAACACATGTCAGAAGAATGCAACTGAATATATGTAACATTGATATGCACATTGTCCCTGATAAAATGAAAATTATTATAGATAACATGAGCACAGAAAATGTGGCGATCTTAAGATAAAAGAAAATTAACCCAGGCTAACCCCCTGCTTGACTAGTTGCAGGACCGTCGGACAATGATTGGAAACTATTTGAACTGTGCTCAGTGAAGTAGAGGAAATACTCATGATTAATGAAAATGTGTGAAATCAGCACAGAGAAATGAAAATATGAAAAAGGACCAAAATAAAATTTTAGAAATAAAATATTCAATTAACCAAACAAAACATTCACTCATTGGCTTAGTAGCAAAATATAGATGACAGGAGAGTCAGTGAACTTAAAGACAGATCCACAGAAATAATCCAATTGTAAGGAGATGCAAAATATTTCACCGAATGAAGAGAACCTCAGAACCTGAATATAGGTCCTTTACCTATTTGTTTAAATTTATTTCCAGGTATTCTTTTTTGATGCTAATTGTAAATGTTTTCTTAGTCAACCTTTCTGATAGTTCATTATTGGAATATAAAAATGCTCATCTGCAAAAATGACAGTTTTAGTTCTTCCTTGCTTCTTCTTTTATATCTTTCTCTTATCTGATTCCTGGCCAGAACTTCCAGTACCATGTTGAATAAGAGTGGGGAAAGAGGACATCCCTGTCTTGTTCCTGATCCTAAGAGTAATGTCCTCAGTTTTTCTTCATTGAACCTGCAATTGACTGTGGTGTTGTCATATATGGCTGTTATTATGTTGAGGTATGTCCCCTCTAGTCCTACTTTGCAAATAGGTGTGTGTTTTTCTTTTATCACGAAGGCAACTAGATTTTGCCAAATGCTTATTCTGCAACTATTTTTTTAAAATATATTTTATTGATTTTTTACAGAGAGGAAGGGAGAGAGATAAAGAGTTAGAAACATCGATGAGAGAGAAACATCGATCAGCTGCCTCCTGCACACTCCCCACTGGGGATGTGCCTGCAACCCAGGTACATGCCCTTGACCGGAATCGAACCTGGGACCTTTCAGTCCGCAGGCCGACGCTCTATCCACTGAGCCAA
Source organism: Myotis davidii (assembly GCF_000327345.1). NCBI lineage: Eukaryota > Metazoa > Chordata > Mammalia > Chiroptera > Vespertilionidae > Myotis > Myotis davidii. The sequence goes on from NW_006288862.1 coordinate 23,482, forward strand.
ACCGGTTTCGGCAATTCTGCAACTATTGATAAGATCAAATGATTTTTTAAGAATCTGTTTTTATTGATGGTAGGGGGTGCACGAAACATCAATGCAAGAGAGAAACATCCATCAGTTGCCTCCTGTATGCAGCCCAACCTGGGATCCAACCCAGAACCTGGCCATGTGGCCTGACCAGGAGACAGGCCAGCGATCTTTAGGTGCATGGGCCAGTGCTCAACCCACTGAGCCACATAGGCCAGGACTGGCCATATGATGTTTACCCTCCATTTTGTTTAATTGGTATATCATGTTGACTGATTTGTGGATATTGTACCAGTTTTGCATCCCTGGAATAAATCCCACTTGATCATGGCATCCGATCTTTTTATTGTATTGCTGGATCCAGTTTGAGAATATTTTGTTGAGGATTTTTGCATCTATATTCATTAAAGGGGGCATCTGTGATACTTTCAACAATAATGATAAAGATATTTTTTTTAAAAAGAGCAAGAGTTTTTTTTTTCTTTCCCTTCTCCTTTCTCCCTTTTCTCAGAATTCATTAAAAACCCCAAAGATGTAGTTATTGAGGACTTTTTATAATTATTATTAGAGTAAAGTGACTTAGGGATCAATTAGAAGGCAATCAATAAAGGGCATGTGCCTGGGTTGCGGGCACATCCCCAGTGGGAGATGTGCAAGAGGCAGCTGATCGATGTTTCTAGCTCTCTATCTCTCTCCCTTCCTCTCTGTAAAAAAATCAATAAAATATATTTTTTAAAAAAAACCCCAAAGATGTAGTTATTGAGGACTTTTTATAATTATTATTAGAGTAAAGTGACTTAGGGATCAATTAGAAGGCAATCAATAAACAAAGGAATAGCAGTAAATTCCTTACCTTCACAAAGCAATTCTGAGAGAATATAAGGAATATAAAAGTGAGGTGCGAGGGGTCATTGTGTGGTTCTGCAAAAACATATTAATCCATTCTTTAAAAGCATGAAAGAACTACTATAATTAACAGTGAAAGAACATAATCTATATCGTTAAAGGCATGAGGCAACTACCGATATATAGAGTTTTGCCAAGAGTTTCCTGGGGATCCTAAAGGAAAGTAGCATGGTTAAAATGGACTTGATAAACTGGTTTTACCTAATGACAGACTGAAAAGGATTTAAAAGGCCTTTTGAAGAGGTTCTTTGAACATTCAGTTTAAAAATATCAAAAATATCAGGATTGATTTGATAAACTTTGTACATGTATGTTGGGGAAATTGATGCCTATTCCTAGTAAAAGATAACATTGTAGTTTTCCGTTTATTGGGAATTTGTGAAAATTCTATAACGTTAAGAAGTCTTTGAATTTAGCAGTTTTACTCTGTGGAGAAGCAGCTTATGTGAGCTGGAGGGAAAATAAAGTTGGTCATATTAGCAAGTGGTTTAGCCAAATATTGGTTTGCCTCAACATCTGGAGGATAATGAAAATGATCCTGCTTTACAATTCTTTACCACAGTATGCTTCCAAATGGAAGATGAAAGAATCTGGCATTGGGCATTAATGCGGGGAGAGCATGTAACCCATATCCACTGGATGTTAAAAACCACCTCCATGAAAATAAAAGGGTACAGAAACGCTGAGATATTTAAAACACTCAGCAATCAACTCGTGCAGTTTTTCATGCACTATCAACATGATTAGACTTGATGAGCAGTTTTTCAAGTTTCCTGTCTCTGATTTCCTTCCACGGCTGCTTAAAAGGCATGGTGACCCAGGGATCCTGACTAATTCTAGGCTTGGCAATAGCAACAATCACAAGGCAACTGCCGATGCAGCTTTGTGGCCCAGCTGCGTGGCTTGCTGTGCATTTTTGCTCTTTTCTCCGGAAATCTTCAGGCCCAGTCATTTCAACTGCGTGGGCCAGGGGGAGCAACTGGGAAGACGCGTATGGCGCTTAGATCCCTAGACACTATCCAGCCTTGGGAAAGTTTACAATTTGGGCCCCCCAAAAAACACCAAACAAACATTTGACCAAGACATATACCTTTTGTTAAAAATTGGACTAGGCTCTTCCACACATATTTTATATGTCCAGGCTTGGATCCATATTTCTATTTGGAATGTTTGTGGGGGGGGGGGAGAAATATACCACAGTCCTCATGGTTTCCGGATGGCAATACTGCTGGTTTGGCTGCTGCTGTCTCTCGCTCCTGGGATGTGAATATTACTGACAACACTCCCCGTTACCGCTGATGTTATCCTGATGCTACCTGTTTGGTGTTACGCTGTTTCTGTTGCCCAGTGGACACAGGATCAATCACTGGGCGCCACCTCCTTCAGTGAGGGCCACAGCTCTTGCTGCTCCCAATCAAAAGGAAGCTGTTTCCTCCAGCACTTTCTGTCAGCTAGACGCTCTCACCTCTGGTCACACACCGAGTCCACTCCCTCATCAGCCTCCTAAATTATATTCTTTTTAGTGGTTTTTTTTTTTTTTTGAGGAAATGTCTTCTAATTTTTCAGAGCCTAACACGTGGGGGGATTTAGTGGCAACGTGTCCTGTGACAGGGATAATTCTCTATTAAAAATCCCAACCTTGAAATAGGATCACTCCACTTTGGTTCGTCTTTACCTCAGAGCAGGTTTTTGTTTTGGCAGTGGCAGCTTTCCCTGTAATTGAATAACCTTTTAGAGTAACGTTTTCTTCACCAACATCTAGTTCCTTACGGATGATTTGTCCATATTTCTCAGGCAATCATTTAAATGAGGCCCTATGTACTGTTTTCACTGCAGAGAAAAGGGGAAAAATTTGGAGACAGTTACCTAACGGCACAGGCTGCTGATGAATAGATGTATGACCTATGGAAGATGAACCTAAAATACTTTTATGGGAGATGTAAATATTGGTTTTGGTATAAAGTACATTTTTCTTATCTGACAAATGTTAATGTTCTACCTAAATGTATGAGAACTAATACTTGAGACTGTCTGGAAAATTGTTGAGGACCTGGGGATGGGCACAGGAGACTCCAGGACTATATCTGAATCTTTGAGTGACTTTCCATTGTTGAGTTTATTTTATACTGTTTAGGGGTACAGGGTAGTTTGTGGAAAACGGAAGGCAATAGAAATGATTCCTGAGCATAGCAACGAAAATGAATTTTGTCCAGACAGGATGTTAATCCCTGCAAGTCAAGCTCTCCTTTGAGCCAGTCTTAACAATCTTTTAGTGCTTTTATTAATTAGAGTTGAAGACAATCTTTGACATGGTTCATTTTATATTTGAACGAGTCATGATTTTACTTTTGCCAAAATCATAATTTACAAGGGCTATTAATGACTCTTTTCCCTGCTTTGAAACCACTGTACTGCATACAAAAAGATTATATGACTTACCTTCACAGAGATGAACATATGAAATTGAAGGAGGAAAAATCACTGGATAATTTTAATTTAAAAGTCTAAATATTTTTGTCCTCTGAATATGGAATGTGAACTCTTTTTAAAACTTCTCATAAACAGCATAGGTAGATGCTATTAAGTTGATTGTTACTAGGTCTACAATTATTTTAAACCATTTTTCTAGAGTTAGGTTCTCACAGTTGTCAAAAAGGTCTTTGAAAGCTTTAATAAATATTTGGATTTAATGAAATGTGATCAATAAAGTGTTATTGTATACTAATCAAGTCAATTCACATAATGGTTATTTTCCGTTTTACTACAAAAGAGACACATTTTCAATAAAACATAAAATACAAAATATTTTGCCGAACCGGTTTGGCTCAGTGGATAGAGCGTCAGCCTGCGGACTCAAGGGTCCCAGGTTCGATTCCGGTCAAGGGCATGTACCTTGGTTGCAGGCGCATCCCCAGCGGGTGGCGTGCAGGAGGCAGCTGATCGATCTCTCTCATCAATGTTTCTGACTTTCTATCCCTCTCCCTTCTTTTCTGTAAAAAATCAATAAAATATACTTTAAAAAATACAAAATATTTAAAGAAAAGGATAAAAAGTTTTCAACCAGAAATAAACAATTACTTTTAAAAGGTTGTTTTTCATACAGTTCCCATAAGATAATATTGCATCTGACTTTTTAATTTTAAAATTTTAGTGTATATATTTCTCTTTATGAAGTTAAAACTTGGAACATATAATTTTTAGTAATAGCATGGTATTTTATTCTTGTAATGTATTAAAATTTAATCATTCCTCTTTGTTAAAAATTTTTAATATTTCCAGAATTATTCTAATGATATATTATTCTGTAATGAGAATCTAGTCTAAAGATCACTGATGACTTTTGAGCATATGTACTTGGACTTCAAAGTAGAATTGCTACTTCAACGATTTGCATTTTTAAGGCTCTTGATATATATTTCCCAGTTAATTCAAGGAGATTATAATCCTAACAGTGATCACTTATTTCATAAGCTTAAGCCAAATTTTTAAACTAGTATTTTCTGGATACATATAAGCCCTCCTGCAAGCATACACATTAACGATTCTCTTGGTAATCAGCAAGTTACTACTTCGAATAAAATTCTAATATTCCGATATTGCTTTAGTTTACATGTGTTCCCTGACACTGTACTATATTTAATAACTTTTAAGCATGGAAGAAATTGGCTAAATCTCAACTAGTATAAAACAGAATTTACAAAAATCACAGAACTGACACTACCTTTAAATAATTCTTAGTTATTGTCTTAACTCATCTTAGGTAAACATTTCTAATTTCCAGATAAAGCCTTGCCTTTACTGTAAATACTACTTACTACATAAAAGGTTTTGGACTTGACCAGATTTAGGATGAAATATGTTGCCTGTAATTCCTAAAGTGCGGGCTGTTTCATATCTGCATGCCTAAATCATTTTATTACCTGCTTAATAGCAGAACAAATTAGTCATCCTCTCTGATTCTGGTGTACATTATGCGGAGACATGCCCACCCTAATATGCTTTCTGATAAAGTAAATGCTCTTCCTGCCAGAGCACAAATCTTATTTGGGCTCCTGGAAAGTCCGGGGAGAGAGAGCTGAGTCTGCAGGAGGATTGCTTACTCAAGGAGAACCGAGATTTATTAGCTGACTTCATTAAATATATGGAAGACCCCAGCACTCAAGGTTAGAAAATTAGGATGCAAACAGGAAACCTCTGTATGAAATGAAACAGAGAGCAGAAACCAGAAAGATAGATCTTTGCACTTTATACAAATAAGGGAGGTGGACTGATACCAAAGTAAAGGCTCTCGCTAGTAAAATGAAACGCTATGCTTTTCAGTTATTTGCTTGGTTCAGTAATCTGTTATTAGGAGATAGGTCACATTAATTAAATCTCAGAGAGATATATGGTTATCAATAAATATGAAATGAAGTCTCAACATCAATTGCATATTGTTTATTTCCTAAAAATTTAATTATTTAGATTACATATTTTAAAGTAAAACAACATTCCCAATTTTTTTATGTAAACCATTTATCTGCAAAATGATAAATAAGTTTCAATTTAGGAAACAAATGATAAGTGCTACATTTTAATGTGATTAATGAAACATAAATGTACAGACATTATGTGTTGATGATTTGGAAAGAGAGCTTTAGCCAAGAGGTTAAATGATAATTATGTAGGGAGCTAACATGATCTGTGACCAACATGGAGAATCAGCTGTGCAGGGGCCAAGCCCTTACAACAGGACTTACTTCAGTGGGCTCTACTGCCTGCTGAGTACAACTCTTGAGTTTGTTGCTTGTGGAGGTGGTTGGGTGGTGTTTGGACAAGGTCTGAAGCTGTCCACGCCTAGTGCTGGCTCTGGGGCCTCCCAGGAGATGCAGACAAAGTCAGCCGCCATCTATGCTCTGCCTGGATCCTCCCAACATGAGCAGCAAATGGATCTTCAGATTGCTGCTCCTTGTGTTGGGCTTGAAGCTGCACAGGAGAGGCCAACCTACGAACCAAGGCCAGCTGCTGCGAGTGTCAGACGTGGGGCCACTTCATGAGAGGTGTGGGGGAACACTGAGCCCGGATGCTTTCTGGTTTGAGAGATTTTATCAATCTTGAAGTATGAGCTAAGACAACCCAATTCCTACGGAGAAGCCACTGGGAATAGTTTGGGTGGGCCCACAAGTTGGGTAGGGTAGGGTTTCAGGTAATCAGCAGGGCAGGGTGAACAGTGTTAGCCAGAATGATGGAGATTCAGATATGGTACCCACCTGCTGGCTTCATGTTGGGAGGGCTCAGCAAAAGAACAATGGCTTCTGGCAGTACTTCTGTCTGGGAGAAAGCTGCCCCTCCAGTTCTCACAGTAATGCCAGATAATTCATTTCCTCTCCATATGTTCATGGTGCCTTTTGAGCTGCTGCCTCAGTCCTGAAGCTCAGAGCGACTGAGTCTGAGTACTGTAAGTCCATGTGCAGAATGCCTGGAACTCCAGCAGCCTCCTTCTAACTCAGCCACAATCCCCACTGATTTTGACGACAGAAGTTATGGGGATTTCTCTTCCTGGCAATGCAACCCTGGGTGAGGGGGTCTGGTTTGGGCCTGGGACCCCTTAGTCCTCAGAGGGGACCTCCACAGCTAAGATAAGCCTCCTAATTTCAATCCACCAGACCTGGGTGTGGGACAAGCCTATTCCATGTCTCCATCCCTCCTACCAGTCTTAATGTGGCTTCTTCTGTATATCCTTAGTTGTAGGACTTCTGCTCAGCTAGATTTTGAACAGTATCAAATGATGGTTATTCTGTAGCGTAGTTGTACTTTGCTATTGTTGTGGGAGGATGAGAGTACTGCATATAGCTGTGTAATCAGGAGGTCATGTTTGATACCTGGTCAGGGCACATACCTGGGTTGAAGGCTCAATCCCTATTAGGGTGCATGCAGGAGGCAGCCCATAAATAATTCCCTCTCACCATTGATGTTTTATCTTTCTCTCCCTCTCCCTTCTTCTCTCAAATCAATTAAAAATAATTTTTGAATGTGGTATAAAGGCTTATATGCCCAAATGTAATGTTCTTCTTAACTACTATGCCATGCCTGAATTTCCCTGATTATTTTAGCCGTGACCTCATGATGACCTCGAATCCCTTGCGTCTCTCTCACGTGTGATAAATCTTTTTCACTTATTTTTGCTCATGTAGAGGGCTGTCAATATCTCACTCTGTGCCCTGCCCCTGACTCCTTTTCAATGGAGTGACCTCATGAAAACAAATTTTTTTTTGCTTCTATCACATAAATAGGTTTACGTTCTCAGGAAGTCTGACAAATATTGTTCTAGTAAGAAAAGGTTGATAGCCTAACTGAGGACTGGCTTAGTGCTCTTTTAGCATTTGTTGTAGTGATCAATCCACAGAGCCTGCCCTAATCTAGAACCAGTTCATTCCTTACTCCCTCTTGAGATTCCTATCAAACTCCCCTACATTTCTTTACTATAAATCGGCTCCATTCTGTGGTAAAACTGTCCTGAATGAGTACAACTAATGCTACAATTTTTGATATATTAACAAATTTTGCTTCAGAAAATTAAAATATATTCTAAAAATGATGGCTAGCGATTCAAGGTGAAACTTTATGGCTATGGTATTGATAGCAATTCTGCAAAACCACACACAGATTCTTGATCCTATTCCTATTCCTCTTTTTGCTATTCCAGCTGGGGAAAAGTATTACGTCATAAGTATCAGAAGCAGTGTCAATAACACAAAGGAAGAACTCCAGAAAAAAGTACATAGACAGTAAGAAAGAAGTGCTAGTTTCTACTCTCTGGCTTCTGCTATGAAGCCAGATTAACTTTAAAGAAGTTCACACAAAAAATCCCTTGTTCATTAACTCTAAATTTTCTGTTCCCTTTAGAAAAAGTATTGCAGAGACATTAAGTCTCCAAATAGTTTCTAATACTTACCCTGTTACTTACCAGCATTTATAAGTCCCTCTGGGACTTGGATTATTCATCAATAAAAGCGGAGATAATAGTTCATATTTCATAGGGTTGCTATATTGCAAAGTGCCTGACACATACTAGTAATGTCTGCTTCATAAATGCTAGCAATCCCATGCACAGAAAGGTCTCTAATTTGATTCCAGGTCAGGGCACATGCCCAGGTTTAGGCTTGATCCCTGGTAGGGGCTGTGTAGGAGGGAGCTAATCAATGATTCTTTCTCATCATTGAGGTTTCTATCTCTCTCTCCCTCTCCCTTCCTCTCTCTCTAAAATCAATAAAAGCGTATTTAAAAAAAGAAAGAAAGAAAAGAAGCTACTAATGATGAGAAGCAAAGTGTGTGTCCACTAGAACCGGTTATGTTGTGCTACGGAGGCACAGAAGATACCAGATACAGGTAGTCTCTTCCTTCATCTGTGAGAGAATCAAAATCCATGGTACGAACCAATGATTTGTTCAGTAAGAATGTCACATTATCTTTTTACAGGTGGGGTTTAAAATTATAGTTAGCTCTTGAACAATATGGGTTTCAATTAGATGGGTATTTTTCTCAATAAATACTCTAAATTATTTTTCTTCTTTATGATTTTATTTTTAATGTATGTTTTTATTGATTTTAGAAAGAGAGGAACATCAATGAGAAACATCAGTTAGCTGCCTCCAGCACACCCCCTGTCAGGAATCCAGCCCACAACCTGGGAATGTGCCTTGACTGGGAATCAAACCAGCAACCTCTTAGGATGACACTTTTCCAACTGAGCCACACCGACCAGGGCCTTATGTTTTTCTTAATAACATGTTCTTTTCTCTAGAATACTTTATTTTAATAATACAATATATAGCACATAGAAAATATGAAATATGTTTTAATTGACTTTTTATGCTATCATTGAGGCTTCTGGTCAATAATAGGCCGATAGGAGTTAAATTGGGGGGAAGTTAAAAGTTATATTCAGAATTTTGACTACTGAGAGGGACAAAAATCCTAACATTTGTGCTGTTCAAGGGTCAAATATATAATATCATGGAATATTATATCTGAAAAGAGCCTTGGTGATGACCTTGCCAATGTCTGAATTTTATAGATAAAATAAACTGAGGCCAGAGCCATAGTATGATTTTCTCTGGGTCACTCAATTGGTCAGTGGCAGAGATAATAAGAACGCATAGCCAGTGTAGCTTTGAAAATTTTATACCTACAGACCTTACAGAGTTTTAATAAGAAGGAGCTAGAGGCATAAGTGCATTTTATTATATTCTGCAAGAAAAATTAATCTGCAGATAGTTTTATTTCAAGAGCACAGTTCTCCACCCAAGTTAGGTTTCAAGAGCTGTCAACAATAAAATAATTCTATCAGCTCTTTAAAGCACAATTATTACTGTGAAGTACTTGGTATCTAAAGACGTTGTTATATCACACCAAAGCATTTGGACACTTCAATCAACTGGCCATATTTGCATTTTATAGACAGAGCTCACATGATATAGCAAATTTAGAATTATTTTTTAAAACACAGAATTAAGTGCTGTAATTGTCTGAAACAAGCTGAGTTATAATGTACAAAGTACTTAGTTAATATTGGATTTGCTTATCATTATGCTGATCTATTATGTTTTTGTTTTACTTTTTCTTCTATATGTATATTTTATTGAATTTTAACAGAGAGAAAGGGAGAGGGATAGAGAGTAAGAAACATCAATGAGAGAGGAATGTCAATCAGCTGCCTCCTGTACACCCTTTACTGGGGATGTGCCCACAACCAAGGTACATGCCCTTGACCGGAATCGAACCTGGGACCCTTCAGTCCACAGGCCGAGGCTCTATCCACTGAGCCAAACCAGTTAAGGCTTTGTTTTACTTTTTAACTCTCAGAAGCATATCTCTATATTACTTATCCAAACAACATAATGACAACTCAAATTAGAAGAAATTAAACATTTGGTGAATTTTTAAGACAAATTAAAAAATATTATTTTCAGTTCATATGCATATTTGGTGGCAGTTAAGTATTATAGCATGAATAATAATATTTTTAAAGTATAACAATATCTTACACTAAGGAAATGTCCCAGAGGGAAAGTGGAATAGATAGGTGAGTTTAAAACTGTTTTTAAAAATATATTTTTATTGATTTCAGAGAGGAAAGGGGAGGGAGACAGAGATAGAAACATCAATGATGAGAGAGAATCATTAATCGGCTGCCTCTTGCATGCCCCCCACGGGGAATCAAACCAAACCAAGACCACTTAATTCATAGGTTGATGCTTAACCACTAAGCACACCGGCTGGGCCACGATAGGTAAATTCAAAGAGTAAAAGGAACAGTATATAATTTTGAATTCTTAAGAAGTGGGCATAAAAGTCTATGAGATTTAGATGCTATGCAGTACCTTTAAAATCATAATGGGGCACAATTTTATAATTTTGAATATTTAAAATTTATCACACATTCTAGTCTTTATAGATATTTAAATTTATTATAAAATTATAAAAATCAACTTAAAAATGTCTGAGAGCCCATGGTTATTTTGAAAATTCTTTAACATTTATCCAAGCAAAAAGTTCAAATGCCATTGTTTTGCCTGACAGTTGGTTCAGTTTTATTGGATGTGTGGAAATCAAATTGCAATGCTGAAATAAGTAGAAAAACAAACAGAAATTCATATAGAAGCAGAAACTTAGGGATGGATGAATAATGGACAGAACTAAAGAGCTAAGTAGAAATTATTTTCAAACAGTGGGCATCAAGGAATAAGCAAGGTATGGATGGTTGTTACAGGTAGGGAGCTCTCCTGGTCCCCACCTGTTGCTAGTGAGAGGGGGCTTCTTGCAATAACCTGTAGATAATTCTAGACTTCATGGTCTCTTTTCATAAAAACACCTCTGTAATTCTTACAAGCTGTGGTATAGCCTCTGGGTCACCCTTTTAGGATGAAAGCATTCGTTTTTCTCACGTTATTCTGGGGAACTGGCTTTGGCTGAAAGGAGCTGTCTTTTCTGAGTCATAATCCCCCTCTTCCCTGGATTGACCTGCATCTAAGGACTGACTGATATGTTGAAACAGACGTGGCCTACCCCCACCACCTCCCTTTGCATTGGAACCATGTCTGAAGGCTTCCTAGCTGCAGAACCCTAACTGCCATCAGTTGAAGTTTCTGTTGGAACTGCATGGTGATCCCAAGTTTCCCTTTGCACAATCCTGCTTTTTTCACTACTTCCCAGATGTTTATTATTATTATTATTAAAGACTTTTTTAATTTTTAGAGAGAGAAGAAGGGAGACGGGAAGAGAGAGAGATAAAAGCATCCATTGGCTGCCTCCTGCATGCCCCCTACTGGAGATAGAGCCTACAACCCGAATCAAACTGGCAACCTTATGGTACATGGAATGATGTCCACCCAACTGAGTCACAATGGCCAGGGCCCCAGATGTTTTTTACTTCCCAGATGTTTTAAACAGCAACTCTCCCTGATAAAAGATGTGCGTGCAAATCTCAATTTTGAGTCTTTTTCTTGGGAATCTCAGCCTAAAACATCCTGTGGGAAAGTTATTAACTATCAACATTTGTTTATAGAGGTAACTACGGCTAATTCTAAATATGCTAAGTTGGTATTAAATACTAACTCATAAACAGAGTTTAAATACAGAACATTCTGCATTTAAACATGACAGTTGTGTGTGATTTCCTGTTTGACGGGTAATATTACCATCTTCATAGAAACCAATTAGTTAAAAGGGTTACATTTGGTGGGGGGGAATCTATAGAAGAAATAATAAAATAAAATTTCTGCAAGTCTTAACATGCTGGGATAATATCCAAATGTTTCTTGGAAATGTGACTTGGAACATTTTTGCATCTTTAAAGAAAGATAAGCTTATTGAAATGGAAAGTTTAAAACAAAAGTTTTCTCAAGAATGTCTTATTCCTTGATATCCCTTAGAAAATTCCAGCCTACATTATTATGTTCAGTATTTTCCAATAGTTTTGAGACTTAAAAATTGACATCAAGTGCTTTAAAATGCAATAGAAAAAGTAGAGTGAAATCAATAATAGTGTGAGGAATGACTTGAACAGCTTGTATTTTCACAGTGGTCATCAAAAAGTAATTTTATATCCAATAATTTGTATTGATTGTTTGCAGAACTGTAATGTATTATGCCATAAGCCTAGTTGTGCAGTTACAAATATATGTACCATTTTGTTCATCTTGTTTTTTTATTGAGTTTTATTTTCTCTAAAATGAGTATTATTTTGTAGTGTTTATACTTGGAGGCAAGATCGAGAACCATGACTATTAATTCAAAATGGCCTCAGCCACACAACGGGCACTGTCCTCATTGAGTGGTGAGAGACAAGGACAAAGTTTATGTGATATTATAAAATTTAAGAGCAAGTACTTTTGGAATAATCTACAGTGTGATTATCAACTACTGTAACTTTATAGTGAAATAGTTCATTGAAATCCTGAGTATGCCATTTAAAAGCCAAAAAGCTGCATACCCTATGACATAGTCAACATAAAACCTCCCAATATAGCTAGAATTTCTATCCTGGATAAAGGAGATATTACCACAGGAAACACTGTATTGCTCTTGGCTTCTATATTGTAGGCCTATCTATAGGTAGGACTCCTTTTATCTTTCATTCTTTCAGTTGTAACACTCTTTGGAATGGGAAAAACACAATGAAAAAGTTTAGTTGATAAAGATGCTAAAGCAAGACCTACCTATTATAAAACAACAACAACAACAACAAACAAACATGTTTCAGGCCAAATCTTCACATGAACTTGAATTGGGTGAAAAAAATCTTAATTCTAGGATTCTCTTTGCTGATTGCTACAGAGGATATTTATACTAATTTGGAGGAAGAAGCTGAAAATACCTAAATTAATGTGAATAATAATGAGGAATAGAAGAAGGAGAAGGGGGAGAAATTGCATCAAGTGAAAAGAAGGGAGACAATAGCCTGTGAAGATTTTTAATGTTTGGTATAGGACAGGGGTCCTCAAACTACGGCCCGCGGGCCACGTGCAAATACAAATATTGCATTTGTTCCTGTTTTGTTTTTTTACTTCAAAATAAGATATGTGCAGTGTGCATAGGAATTTGTTCATTTTTTTTTAAACTATAGTCCGGTCCTCCAATGGTCTGAGAGACAGTGAACTGACCCCCTGTTTAAAAAGTTTGAGGACCCTAGTATAGGATGTGTGAGTAAGTCTCTCCTCTATTTTTCTATTGAGTGTATTTTACACTATGTATGAGATGAAAAGAAAAAGAAAAGGGGGAAAAAGGATCTGAGTTCTGATTTATAGAAAGAGGGAGGATTCTGAAAGCATAGAAGTTAATTCTAAAGTTTAAGCTGATACGGCTTTTAACTACAGCTTTAGAATTTACAGTTTGTGTGACTTGAGTAGCTTACTTAACTTCTTAGAACCTATTTTTCTCATCTAAAAAATAGTAATACCTATTTGAAGGTTTTTGTTAGTATTCAATGAAAACATTCATTCATTTATTCAACAAATATGTGCCTAGAATTGTTCTGTCCTGGTTACATAGGAGTACACAAAACAGAAGTTCCCTTTTCTTCATAAGACAAGTTAATACATAAGTCATCAAATACACAAACAATACCTTTACAGATTGAAATGATAGAAAATGGTGAGTGGTACATCAAAGGGTCATTTGGATATTTATAACATTGTTCACAGGCCATACAAAATTATCAACTTAAAAATTAGCCTACTATATTTGCTCAAACATTTAATAAACTCAACCCTAATGCCTTGGCAGGGCCAGACTAAATGATGTCTAAGGCCTTACACAGCCCATGGGTCGGGCATTCCCCAGCCCTGGTAAAGTTTCATTGCTTTAGAGAAGAAATGTGTTTGAGATGGTTGGTCAAATGAGCCTTTACTGAGGAGATGACATTTCTATTAAAAAGTGACTAGTGAAGGCCATCCAATAAACAACCTAGAGAAAATGTTTGAGGCAGAGTGAATAGCAAATGCAATGGCCCTAGAATGCAAATAAGCTGGGTATAGCGAATGGAATGGCTGGAACATGTTGAGAGAGGCAGAGCGTGGTGAGAGATGAAGCTTTTAGTCAGCACACAAAAACAAAACACACACATACACACACACACACACACACGAAAGAGCTATCACAATTTATGTTATTCATTGAAGTTCTAAAACTGTCTCTATTACAATTGTATTGGAAAATTGATTTAATGTTGGCAGGATATTCTTGTATCTAGGAGTGAGTGTTTTAATGAATAAATTGCTAAACTAACGGACACAATATTGAGTTATAATTCACAGACTTCCTATTGACTTCCTATATGAACTTGTGAAAGTTTTATAATCTCAGCCTCAATATCAATGATTCCTTACATTTTAGTCCAATGATTTTAATAAGGCCACCCTACTAATTCAAATTATAAATATTATTCTAGTAAGTTCTGTATAATAGATGTAAGATATATCAAAGAACTTCATCAAATTGATATATTACATCAATGTGAACATTTAATTTATAATTCATTTGAACTGTTTTTAAAATTAAGAAAAATTTATCATTTTACTTTATTTACTTTGTAATATATAATTGCCATTTTAAAACATATATTTTTATTGATTTCAGAGAGAAAGAGAGAGAGAGAAACACCAATGACTAGAGAAATCATTGATCGGCTGCCTCCTGCACGCCCCACACTGGTGATCAAGTCTGCAACCCGGGCATTTTCCCTGACTGGGAATCAAACTGTGACCTCCTGGTTCATAGGTTGATGCTCCACCACTGAGTCAAGCCAGCTGGGCTATAATTGTCATTTGTCAAATAGGTTTGATGTACCAATCCCTAGTGTGGTGGAATTAGTGTCAATATGTAAATTATCTGTATAACACACACAAAAAAAACTTTTGATGAAAATGTAGAGAAGTATTAGATGATACTAGGATGTTTTGGAACACTCAGATGGTGTCAAGAACTGTGAAGGACCTGAGGTTGTATTCTATGGTATGAACTGAATCCCCTCCCCCCAATATAACACATACGAAGATTGGTATGGTGAAGCCCTATTCCCCAATGTGACTATATTTGGGGTTAGGGCCTTTAAGGAGTTT
>NW_006288862.1:38792-41366 GCF_000327345.1 Myotis davidii
TTCTTTTAAATATTTTTATTGATTTCAGAGAGGGAGGGAGAGAATCAATCTCATCATTGATCGGCTGTCTCCTGCAAGTTCCTTACTGGGTATGCAGTCTGCAACCCGGGCATTTGCCCTGACTGGGAATCAAACTGTGACCTCCTGGTTCATAGGTTGATGCTCCACCACTGAGTCAAGCCAGCTGGGCTATAATTGTCATTTGTCAAATAGGTTTGATGTACCAATCCCTAGTGTGGTGGAATTAGTGTCAATATGTAAATTATCTGTATAACACACACAAAAAAAACTTTTGATGAAAATGTAGCATAGTATTAGATGATACTAGGATGTTTTGGAACACTCAGATGGTGTCAAGAACTGTGAAGGACCTGAGGTTGTATTCTATGGTATGAACTGAATCCCCTCCCCCCAATATAACACATACGAAGATTGGTATGGTGAAGCCCTATTCCCCAATGTGACTATATTTGGGGTTAGGGCCTTTAAGGAGGCAATTAAGATGAAATGCGTTCTTATGGGTAGAATGCTAATGCAACAGAACTGGCATCCTTATGAAAAGTGGAAGACAGGGCAAGTGCACATGGACAGAGAAAGGCCATGTCAAGACATAGCGAGAAGATGGTTATCTGCTAACCAAAGAGAGGGCCTTCACCGGAAACCAAGCCTGCTGGTACCTTGATCTTGGACTTTTAGCCTCAAAAACTGTGAGAAAACAAATCAGTGTTGTTTAAGCTACCAAGTCTCTGGCATTTTTTTTTTTTTTTATGGTGGCCTGAGAGACAAATGCTCCCTACTTACAAGCTAACTAGTTAGCCCACCACATACTGATTCATGGATGCTGGCAGGAGCCACAGGATTCTTGATTCAAAAACAAATGCCTTTATGACTTATAATAATCACAGCAGAGGAAGTATTAGCCTATTGTCTTATGTTGGATTTAGCCTCAAAAACTGTGAGAAAACAAATCAGTGTTGTTTAAGCTACCAAGTCTCTGGCATTTTTTTTTTATGGTGGCCTGAGAGACAAATGCCCCCTACTTACAAGCTAACTAGTTAGCCCACCACATACTGATTCATGGATGCTGGCAGGAGCCACAGGATTCTTGATTCAAAAACAAATGCCTTTATGACTTATAATAATCACAGCAGAGGAAGTATTAGCCTATTGTCTTATGTTGGATCTGTGAGCTCCTTTCCCAAAGGATGAGACAGAGGGCCACATGATACTTGCGCATGCGTTGAGTTGCAGGGTAGCAGAAGAGCCTTGAGCTAAGGAAACAGACTGTTATAATAGGGGTAAGTAGTCCTTCTCTTTGCTCTGGAGGCTTTAATTAAACCTGATCTCTCTTCTGGTCAGGTCATTGCTATCTTCCAAGGTCACTGGCTGCTGTACAAACATCCTCCAAAGCATCGTGTGGAACAAAGGCAATCATATTTGCAAGATGTTACTAAATGTGAGAGTCCAATGGAGAATTCCCTCCCAACACCAGTTGCTCTTGTAAATTAAAAAACAATGTCTCAGGAATGTTATGTGCAAAAAGAAGTTTCATTAAAGATTTTCATAGTTCTTATATGAAAATTTCCATCTTAAAAGCCTAGTGGTTCCACAATTTGTCATATTATTTTATTATATAAACTGGCTTTTTAAATTAAAATGTCCCTTTCCAAGTAAAATATCCTTGGGCAACACAACCAATTTGTTGGGTGAACATTATGGATAAACTTAATTTCAGTCTTTCTGTCAGAGGAAGTACGTTGAGACAAGATAGTAATTGAGAAATGGATCTTCTAACTAACAGAAGCTTTGAAGATGGAGCTCTGATATTTTTACATCCATTAGATACAATGATCACTGATCAGTTTCAGTTATTTCAAAGAGTCAGTTGTAATTTGTAAGGCTTCTTTCCTTGTCCCACCTTCCAAGCATAGTTTTCCCAGAAATGGATTTAATCTATTGATTCCGTTTTCCTGAGCATGTTCTGTACCTGTTCCAACACAAGGACTCTTTTAAAGCAAATAATGCACCTTCCCTTGTATTTAATTTTGAAATCCTGCTGATCAAAAGCCAAATCTGTTTATGTAAATGATTTTTAAAATCCTAAATGAACGGAGGCAGGCTTTATGATTAGACTTTTGGGAGTTCTAAAATACTTCACCCTTCAACGCCCTGTTATCCTGGGTCTCTCAAAGAGCCTTATCATTGCGGTGATTCTGTGAGTCCACATGCGCTCTTTTCAGGAAAGCCTCAGGGCACAGTTTTAACTTTGGAAGGTAGCATTCATTCTCTTCTGAAGTCAGCCGCAGTGTGATTTGTGGTGCCTCACTGAGGAGCACAGGAACCTCAGCTCCGTGATTGTCACCATTAAATAGGGGACAACTGGCCACATGGTTCACTATCTTTACATCGCTATTGTTTTTATATAAGCAAAAAGCCTGTGAGTGACCACACTTTACATGTAAGTGTAAAGCACACCATATTCCAGCAAGGTTAGAGAAGGAAAGCTCGTCTAAGTACACATTGGCACATTGCTTCTAACTACTTTTCTATTTAAAAGTAAAAAAATATATATAT
>NW_006288862.1:41406-45824 GCF_000327345.1 Myotis davidii
CCTCCTTGCTTCCACTGACAGGTAACCACAAATTATTTTCAAATCAACATCTCAGCTCTCCCAAAGTTTATTATTGAGGTTCAGATAAAATTTTAATGTATGCTATTATTTTCCACTGATTATTTGAGTGTTCACAGTCTGTCTGTGTAAACACTTCGAAGTACCATGAAGCTTCAATCTTCTCTGCCATTTCTGACTGTCTCTGAGAAGGATGTTACACTTATACTAGTATTTATGAAGGCATTTTTTTAATACTTCGTGTGTCTATTTCAATCAATCTTTCTAGTAATCAAATATATTAAAGTAGCGATTATCATCTGAACATTTTATATATCAAACAGATAAAGGCCAACTTTAACCAGAGAAGAACTTCCTTTAGAGCCATAAATACCCTACTACTTCAAAGAGAACACGTATCAAGGAAATAATCCTTAGTAGTTAATACAAGATGATAGTTATATTTAGGGCCAGCTACATTGCTATGCAACCCATTAGTCACACAGCATCCCACCCTTAGAAGTATCTTATGCTTGGTTTAATAATTGGCTGTTACCATTTTGAAACTTAAAAATTTTTAATACAAGGCCCCTCATCTTCATTTTGTGCTAGACCTCACAGATTATGTAGTCAGCTCTTATTATATTTTATGATTTTATTTCCATTTTATTTTATCTTCAAAGTACCCAGCATGCACCAGTTTATACAGCTAACTTACCCCAGTATAGGGGTGTGAAGTTTCGTTTTTAGTGGGGATGATAAGAGCATTTTTTTTTTCATATTCCCCATGTTGATATTTAAATTGATAAAGAAGGAACTGAATTGGTATTTGGATGAAGAATCAGTCACCAAAAAATTGTTACAAAACAATTTCTTTAATTGACAGTGGAATTAATTATACAATGCTAAAATATATTATTAAGATGTCTATAGACAATATAGGATTTATGTAATTCTTATAAACAAGAATTGCAATACCTAAAAAAGAAAAAGAAATAAAATTATGATATAGTCTTAAGGGCCTTAAAATACATTTGTCACAGTTGGATACAATTAAAGAAATCCATGTAGAAGTTAAAATATTCAGGAAATGCATACAGGGAAATGATCATAAAATGCAATATCAGGTTCTGATTAGACATTTGCTAATGTCTGGACAGCGCTGATATTTGGGAGAGACTCTAACATTCCTCTCTCTTCCTCTTTTTTGTAATTGTGCAAACCAGCACACTCTCGTGGGCAGCGGCTTCCATAGTAGACCTGCAAGCATCCTGCTTCTCCCAAGGTAAAGGATGGTTGCTGAGCTGCCAAGCTCCTATCACAACTGTTCATGTTTATGTGGCTTCCATCTCTCTATATCAGCTCAGCCCATTGCTTTAGCATTCTGCTGCACTCAGCAGCCACAGAAAAATAGGAATGAAAAGAACTAAAGTATAGTTAGAGATGACTAAACTTTAACGTCTACTGCTTAATATCTCATTAGTCCTGCCCTGGATTCATTCAGGCCTGGGTACATGGGCCAATACTTGTCTATGTAATGGTTAAGATATTCTCCTGTTTTTAAAAATTCAAGAATAGATGAAGAAAAGCCCCCAGGACCCCATCTAGGCCTACTGTAGTATTTACTATTGAATTCATAAAATGGTGCCCTTCAAGGTAAAATCACCTCATCGCAGAGGAAGATGAAACATTGATTTAAAATGTGGAAGACGGCACATCAGGTAGCTGCATATATTAAAATAATATGGAATTTTAGAGCTGTCAGCAGGACACTGTGCTCTTTCTTAAGTGTCATAGTCTCATATAGGAAAGAAGATATGAAGTTAATACAACTTTCAGACATTTAGGGCTTTAATGAATAAACACCTTCATTTGCATTGGATAAAAATTAGAGAGTATTTAAAGTATCTTTTCTCCTAGTTTGTATGTGTGCCTCACATAAAATGTGCTTATACGTCATTTTATCATCAACACTGTAAGCATTTGGGAGATGTGCTAATTGAAGTTACTTAAAGAATGAAACTTTTTTTGTTTGTTTAGTAATTGAGGACATTGTTCACATAGTGTGTATGACAATTAATAAATTCCTTTATAGTGAAAGCTTAAGTTCTTAAATATTAAATGGGTATCAATGTATAGGTCAATTTGCAAAGCATCTTTGCCAGTAGATATTTGTTGAAGCTTCCTAAATCTGTTTCCCAACCTGTAAATTGCAGGTTGGCCAAGAGGTAGCACTTCCATCTAAGCTGTAATGCTAATCTGTCATAAAACCTGAGAAAGACTTCATTGTTCATTAACTTTGAGAGTCACAATTTCATTGCTTTACTTTTCATTCACTTGCTTGTGTATCCAACAAGTTTACTTGGCTGCTGCCAAACACTGTTCTTAGCTTTGGAAAATCAATGATAAGGCAGGGTGGGGTGATAGGAGGGAGGGGAGACACTTTCTGGCCTCATTTAGCTTACAGTCCAATGAGACAATTATATAAAAACTAGAGGCCCGGTGCATGAAATTCATGCATGGCAGAGGGATGTCCCCCAACCCAGCCTGTGCCCTCTCACAATCCGGGACCCCTCGGGTAGGGTCCCTAGGCCTGGCTGGCGATCAGGCTTTCCTTCCCCTGGCTGCCGGCAGCTGGCCCGGCCCCCGCCACTGCCACTGCTTGCCATCTGTGCAGCACTGTCCCCCCTCCCCTGGCATCGGTAGCCTCTCTCTGTGGGCAACAGGTGTGGGGTGCAATAGCTTGGCTGGCCTGGGCCTCCCTCTGTGGGGCAATTGCTGGCCAGCCCCACACACCTGCCACAGCACTGCCAGCCAGGTGGCCTGGGCCACCCTCTGTATATGCCATCAAGATGGCCTCGGTCTCCCTCTGTGGGGCAATAGATTGCAGGGCTCCATGATCGATCACTATGCAGAAGGAGTCCCTGCCCACCTGGCCGGGGCTCCTTGATCAATTGCCACACAGAGGGAGGCCCCGTCCACCTGCCACAGCACCACCAGCTTGGTAGCCTGGGCCTCCCTCTTTGGGGTGATCCATCATGGGGCTCCAAGATCAATCTTCCAGCAGAGGGAGGCCATATCCACCCAGCCGCAGCTCTGCGATCGATTGCCACGCAGAGGGTGGCCTGGGCCTCCCTCTTTGGGTCGATTGTGAAGCCCGCCCGCCCCCACCCCCACCCCCCATTGATTGCCCCACCTGCTGGTGGCCTGGGCTTCCCTCTGTTGGGTGATTGTGGGGTGATGGTGGCGCCTTCCAACCAATTGCATCACACCCACCTTGGCTGGCCTGGCACCAGTGCATGTCATAGCATGGTCATCTGGGAAATCATTGGGACAGGCGTTCTGCTGTTTGGCTGTTTGGTCGATTTGCATATTATGCTTTTATTATTATAGATCACAGAACTAAACGTGGCCTTGAAACCGTGTGAATATCTTAATGAAGGATTACATGGAGTTAGGAGTTGCATATTATATCAAGTCAAGAAAAACAAGGAAAGCTTCCCTATAGTTCTTATGATAGCGCTCAGATTTAAGATCAGAGGCAGAGTTAATGATATGAGGTTAGTGTCAGGAATAGGGAAGAGCAAAATCTTGGTTGATGGTAGGACTTAATAAAGGATAAAATATACAAATTTATTGTTTTAACAGTGGAATCATGGTGATTGTGCTGGCCTTAAACATAGATAGTTTATGAAAATATTTCCATGTACACATAAGTTTAAAAATTGCTCTTCTCACTTTTGTTTCCTTTCATCTAATTTTTGTTTTTTTTTTAGCATGTTGAAGGGCTAATGGTGTATCACCACTTATTCATTTTAGCACTAGCCAATAATGCTATTAGCAGTCATGTCGGAAACCGGATCATCAGGAGTCAGCCTCTTCCTATCTGTCTCTTGCTCTGCTCTTGACTTTACTTAATGGCACTTATTTTTCACTTGGTGCCACCAACCCCCGCCCCCTCTCCCCGCCGAATAGGGAAGAGCAAAATCTTGGTTGATGGTAGGACTTAATAAAGGATAAAATATACAAATTTATTGTTTTAACAGTGGAATCATGGTGATTGTGCTGGCCTTAAACATAGATAGTTTATGAAAATATTTCCATGTACACATAAGTTTAAAAATTGCTCTTCTCACTTTTGTTTCCTTTCATCTAATTTTTGTTTTTTTAGCATGTTGAAGGGTTGATTCTGAAACACCACTTATTCATTTTAGCACTAGCCAATAATGCTATTATTGCTATTATTTTAAGTTGATGATTATACAATAAGTCAGCTTTATTATGACATTTTTCATGGTTCTTGTGTTTCATACAAAGGGAAAAAGACTTATACCTGATATGGCCATCAACACCATAAATAGTTGAAAATACATTAATTGTAATCCTTATTAAAGAATATAATTTGGGAGTAATTTGGGAGT
>NW_006288862.1:46041-53204 GCF_000327345.1 Myotis davidii
CATATGTATGTGTGTATGTATATAAATATAGAGATATATGCATGTATATGTATATATATATATATATATAGTGTTTACCTTATAAATCAATAAATGCTTTCATAGAAAATCCTCACTTTCTAATAATAGCACACAGAGAGCTTGCTATGAATTTGCTCATCATTTTTTTTTTTTCATTTGGGGGCTGATTAATGATTTAAAGTCATTGCTCTGTCCTTATAAAAATTAACATATTTTGCATTTTACTCTGAAAGAAGTTTTAGCAACAGCAGATTTCCAATTTCAATATTCAAATTCAGAATTGAATAGTCATCATAATACTTATTAACTCCAGTGAAAAATAAATACACAGGAAACTTTATGAAAATTAGAACCACATATCAACCTTTATGAATTTAAAAAACTTACAAAACTAACAGAGAGAGTCTGATTATGTGGGTAGATAATGGACGTGCAATAATGCATTTCACAGAATGACAGCTAGTGATATCTGTAAGTGGCCTTTGGTAGAAGAAAGAAAACATACCGCTCCAATCAATACGCAGATAGTCTGTAATGTAAAGATTAGGATCAGAATACTTAAAATTTAATACTTTGCCACTCCATATAGCACTTTGCAAGTCAATATCTTTGGAAACCTGGTCCATTTCCTTTCTTTGAAAGCATTATATATCTAAGGTTTTTAAATTATTTATCTAGTCCATGTGATTAAAAATGAAAAAAGTTAGTCCATCCATTATCTTCTGCAGCCACTGTCTGGATGTTAGTCTCCTCCACCCCCGGGAAATGCTTGATTTCCTCCCCCTTCCTACCCTGTAAAGAAAATGCAACAGAAACATTAAGGGAGAAAAAGACAACCTCATCAACACACTCATATCAGAGGATGTTGCTACTTAAACAATGTGCAAAGGTGGCTGTGTATGAACATCATACTCAGACATTTTTACTCAACTGTATTACTTTCAGATCTGATAAAGATATGACACACATTTACATGGCAAGAGAGCATATTATTTCTCTTTTCCTGGCCAATTGCGGTTGGGGACTTGATCTGTTTGTCTTTTTAAAAATTCATTCTCAGAGTTATTTCAAAGTCTAATCTTTGAGAATTAGAACATTTTCAGTTAAATTGCTTTTAATCTTTCCTCTCCAGGAATTTCACTTGGGGAATGGAAGGCTCATATTTAAATAAAGTGGGATATTGTTTTAAAAATAGACATCAAATTTACTGTAATCTCTCATAGCAGCTTAGTTTTATGGCCATCAATTTTCTTGTTTTTAAAAGTTCTTTTTATTTTTTCTTATGCATTTCCTTCAGATTTTACTGAGATCAGAATTGTTGGTTTTCCAAATGTGCTAATCAGGATTGATTATGACATATGACTTTTTAATTATTTCTTTTGACAGTCTATACTATTAAGAGTAAAATAAGTTTGGCTTTCTTTCTTGACACAGTTTGTATTTCACCCTACTTCAGTAACTTTTTTATTTCCAATTTAACATGGAAATATTAAAAATTTGTGAATAGAATACTATGAAATATGATATATCTAAAGTATCAAATAAATCTAGCAATATTTAAAGATGAGAAATACAACCTTAGACAGGGGAATGGAAAAAACCTTGGAAGGGATCTTGGCAAGAACTCTCTTAGATCATTCCATAGAAAGTCTCTTTTCATTCCATGGAAATCCCATCATGCCTCTTGGTTCTCAGGAACATTGAAGTTTTTCTTAAAATATATTTTTATTGATTTCAGAGAGGAAGGGAGAGGAAGAGAGAGACAGAAACATCAATGATGAGAGAGAATCATTGATCGGCTGCCTTCTGCACGCCTCCTATGGGGATCGAGCCCTCAACCCCGGCAGATGTCCTACATGGGAATTGAACCCAGGACCCTTCAGTCTGCAGGCCGATGCTCTATATCCACTGAGCCAAACTGGCAAGGGCCATTGAATTGTTTATAGCGTCAATGCATTGGCCACAATGGACAACAGTTCTTTCCCAGTTTAAGCCCAAAGTGGCTCCCAAATTAACATGTATTCTTCTACTTGATCTTAAACAAAATAAGTATGTGATTGGGAAGAGGACCCAAGCTAAGATTTTGTTGTTTCCATTTAGGATGAACAGAGTACATAGAGCACAGTGAGTTATTTGTTTTACTTCTTTGCAGCATTGTGCTCAAATGAAAGTATTTTTTGGAACTGAATTTTTTGGCACAATACAGACCGAGAAAATCCTAATGATATCAAGCCAATAGACAGAATCTTCAGAGGATTTTGCTATTTCTTTTGTTTATCCTAAATCTTATTCAGTTAAAAATGGTCAGTTGATCTCTTTCTGTTGTTCTAGAAATCAGATTTTGGCTGAGAGTAGAAGGATCGATGGATGCTTCCGACATTGCCATGTTATCATGATTTATAAAATGATGTGTGGTGAGAACAGAAATTTAGATCCTGACGTCTTTGTTACATATTCAGTTCTGTAATCCTCCAGTTCTCTCACACCTTTCTGTAATGGCTTCTTTCCTTTTTTAATTTATCTTTATTGTTGAAAGTATTACAGATGCCCCCTTTGTTGTTGTTGTTGTTGTTTTCTCCCCATCGACTCCCTTCACCCTGCACCCACTCCTCTCAGGCCTTCACCTTTCTACTGTCTTTGCCCATGGACTATGCAAATATGCGTATAAGTTCTCCAGTTAATCAGTCTCTCTCCCCCAAATCCCCTCTGCAATTTGTAAGTTTGTTCTATGCTTCTATATCTCTGGATCTATTTTGTCCATCAGTTTATTTTGTTTATTAGATTCCACCTGTGAGTGAAATCATGTGTAACAAGTTCTTTTCAATTATCTTCCTATTGCAATAGCGGATTACGTCCAGAATGGCACTTTTTGAAGACAATATCACGAATTAGAAATAAATGACTGAACATACAGTGGCCTGATCGCATGACATGTATTTCTCTATAACATAAGCACAACTGTACATAAAATAAACTGTAAAGAAAGATTTAGATATAAGCTCACAATTTACTCGAGATAGAAAAATATTATTAGTCAACCTGAATGCTTCACTTCTGGTCTTGTTGAACTTTATGACTTGCTAGATTTTTCTGGATCTGTTCTAATATGTGTCATACTATTGGTATCCAGTCTGGATTTTATTGTAGTATTGCATTCTCATAATTGGATTATAATTGCTCTTTGTAAAATACTTTTATTCAAGGCAGATTTAGCATCCTGTGTGTATGCCTATCTTAGTATCCACGCAGCCTAGGATCCACCAGCCTCTATATACAATAAGATCACAATAATATTTGAAGTGTGATGGCTTCTTGCCTTTAATTCTCTGTCACCTTTCAAAAATCTCCCACATCATTAAAAATAATAAGGGCTAACATGTATCGAGTTACTTTATTTATATGTGCATGACAGTGTGCTAAGTGCCTTACATACATTTTCAAATTTAACGTTGATTTCAAATCCAAGAGGTATGTAGTTCATTTCCTTCTGTTTAGAAATAAGTAAACAGAGGCCAAGAAAATTTAAATAATATGCTTACATTTTGTAAAAATATTTGGTAAATGAGACAGTTTTCTACGCCTTGGCAGCCCGTGCTCTTAAACTCTTACATGTTTTTTTTTTTTTCTGGAAATGCTTCACATTTACTTACAAATAGTCCCGTAACCTTCCACTTCTCTTTGCTGTCTATTTGCAAAACACCACTTGAAGGTAGGTAGTGAGCCACCTTGCCACTCTTTATCAGCGTCCTCTGTGAGAAGCGTGCCTTGCTCACCACTTAGGTGTCATGGAGCCCCAAGACTTTTGTATTGCCCTAAGACACTGGATTCCTTTATTTCCTCCTTGTTTAATTGTAGCTTTGTTACTTGCTTTCTAATTTGAGTATCTTCCATTTGCCTGCCAGCTTATTCTGTGTTCTTATGATCAGAGCTTGTGTTCCTGCTCTCATCACTGGAGGGCTATTTCATTAGTCAAAGACTCTTGTTAGTAAGAGTGCTAAAGTATAATTTTTAAAAAGTTAAAAATATGACTCTCCTAACAATGTAAAATGAACATGTCAGAGTTTTATTTAACACTAATGAAAGAACCAGAAAGTTATTAATGCTGGCTTGAAGAAGAATTTTAGATATTGGGATTTTTATAGTATTTTAGTTTAAAAAATGTAGAAATAAATTTGCTAATAGATGTATGACTACATATGATTAATATCTACTAGACAAGAAAGAGTAACCTGTGAGTTACTTTTCCTTGTGGCCACAAACTATTTAAATGTTGTTGCTGAAGAATCATTTGCAACACTCTTAAGATGAGGATTATTTGCAATGCTCTTAGACAAGAATCATGTATGGCTATAGGTTTTTTAAAAATTAATCTCTAATATTACAGAATTGTAAAGTATTCTAATAAACAGTACACTTGCAGTCAAACAGTGGTACACATCTTAGAAAATCAGACAATCCTACTCCCAGCACAATTTTGAGAATACCCCCAACAATCTCTTTGCCTTTTTCCAAGCTTTGAATAAATTTCTATGACAAGTTTAATTACCAGAAAGAAATATGGCTGAAATGGATCCTTTGTAGAGACATGGATATCATTACAAATCCTTTTTTATCCTAATGAGTATTCTTCTGTCTCACACAGGTCAGGTTTTTGTTTTGTTTTCTATTTTACTATTTTATGCTCAATGGCCTGTGGTCTTTAATGGTGCTCATAAAAAGTAAACTTACATAAGAACATTTTCCATTATTCAGGGTGCCAGGAGACCTTTCCCTCTAATCAGACTTTGTAAGCAAATAACTAAGATGGGAAATATCTGGACTGAATTTTGAGTCCTTTCCTTTAGAATTTGTGTTTGTTTTTTTGTTTGTTTTTGGCATAGGCTTTCAAGAACTAAAAAGAGCCAACTTTGGAGAAAATGGAACTTCTAATGACCCTCCACATCAAACCATTTAAAGAAATACTTCAGAACAAAGATTAACAAACTGAAATTCTCAAGATACATGAACAATTCTTTTGATTAGAGTGTATGTGGAACCTAAGAAAAATCAATTTTTATTTAATTCAAAATGCTAGCCATGACTTGCATGCACATTTTTTTCTAAATAGAAATATTTCATTCTTGCTTCTTGGTAACACATAGGCATTCACAAGTATTTGTTGACTGGATTAAATGCCAATAAAAGCCAAATAATTATTAGGAATAGCATTTCTTATTTTCAATGAAAACTCTTGACTATATTGTTTTTTACAGAAGTATGTTTAAATGTTATTGGGGGACTGTCTAGAGTTATATATGCTTTTGCTTTTCACCTCTTTCAATATTGGATGAGCACAATACCTTTAGGAATCTATTAAATTTTCACCAAAAATTCTGCACTATGTGAAAAGAAAATTTAACAATAAGAAAATCAAAGGACAGTAAAATATTATGGGCTTGATTTAAAAATATTTATGTAGCCATTCAAAGTATTTATCATGTGTGAATTTTAAAAAGTTAAAAATTATCCCATCTTCTTTACTACGTATGCTATCAATGCCAATATTGAAAGTAATGATCAAGATTTCAATCTTCATTGTTGTAAACAAATTTCTCCTGGTACTATTGGGAGAAAATTCACATATTCTGCTTTCCTGCTACACATATGAACTATCATGGCTTTAATTTGGGATGCTAAATTAAATGTTTTTTTCCTTCAAACCATCTTATGGGGCATGGAGGGAATAACTGGGAAACTTGGATATTATCAACATTAAATGAGCCACCCAATTTATTTTCTCTCCAATAGCATGCACACCATGGGGTCATTCTGCTTAACCAATGGCACGTAATTTTATTTTTTTCTCAAATCTCCTTAGGAATTCTATCTTCCTAACAGAATCTGCTGAATACTTTCACCAAGAAAGGAAAGGTATATGTGACAGGATTTTAGTAGTCCCAGGTGGTTGAGAAAAAGAATAACATAGAAATAGCTAACCCTTTCTAGTTGGTGGTTGAGAGTTTAACAGAAAATGGCTGGTGGAAAAATGATGAAAAAATAAAAAATGTAAGTTATCCCTTTACTGGACCCTGGAGAAACAAGCCAGGAGACAGAGTATAGGGAGGTGAGTGTTGCTATCATTCTAATATAATAAACTCCTAAACTTCTATTTAAAAACATTGTCTAAAATTCCTAAGGACCAAGGGCCCCTATGATGAGAAATATATATTTGAGACAACCTATTTTTGAAGTGATTTCTTATATTTACTGAACAGCATTTTTTTTTCACATGTAGGTCATTGATTTTGTTTTCTGTAGCTTGTATTCTACAGTTAGTTGAACAGAGAGGGAGCAGTGGATAATTTAAAACAAATGTTTTAAATATTTTTATATGTTGATTATTGCTATGACAGAAGCTTCTGAATAGAAAATGTAGAAGATAAAATGGTCTCACACATACACACAGACACACACACACACACACCTGGCATCCCCGTCTCCTCCCCCATGCCTCTATGGGCACATTGGGGGATGCATTTAAAATATAAGCATTTTATGAAATATTTTATGTGAAAGATTTAGTATAGCTATAATTTAAACTTTGTCAGGTGACTATGAATAGAAACATGTATTAATAGTAAAAACTAATAAAACAATATTAAGCTGAAAATTTGACACACACGTAAGTAGTTTATCCAAGTGTGGAGAGTAAAGCATACTGGAGGCAATTACATTTTCAGAATGAAAGGCATTATAATTCCTGATCCTCTGCTCATTCACTTTAAGTCTTGCTCAACTGTAAATGTATCTAAAGATGTAATAACTAGTGTAACCCTGAGAGGAATAAATTTAGATTAAAAAATATATATATATATTCACATCCTCTACATAAGTGGCAAGTTTCTCTCTCTTGCTTAGGAGCAGACTAACAGAGAGCTCACTCACCTTTCTGTAACCCATAGACACCTCATATTTGCAGCACAGCTCTTCGGGCCATGATCAAAAATAGCATTTTTCCAAACCAACTTCCTTTTTTTACAAGACATTACTGAGTTATCTGGGTGGTGGGAATTTGATAAATGCACGTGTAGAAAACCCAGTAATGGGTGAATAAGACCTGGAGAACTCAGAACCTGATTTCACAGGAGGAAAGTTATATATAT
>NW_006288862.1:53327-62479 GCF_000327345.1 Myotis davidii
AGTCATATATATATATTTGAAAATAAATGGATGCTCCCATAGTTCACTATGGAGAGATGGAACAAAAGATGTGTTTTAAATTCAGTGTGAGATTTCTGAAGGCAAATTATATTTATTAGTAAAATGATATGTAGTGTTTAATTTAGTTCTGGGCCCAAAATCATCATCATCATCATCATCATTGTCATCATCTGTCCCCCTCCTTTTTTGGGTATGGATCAAATTTAATTCCTTTTCAGGTTTGTAATTGAGCAGAACCCAGTACAAACATCCTGAAGTCTGCTCTTCCCATCACACTCCTGAGAATCTGTCCATGTGCTATGTTCTCCCTGTGAACATGCGCCTGTAGGTAGCGTTGGCACTACAGCTTCTCTGCCACTTTTTCCTGATGATTTAATTTGTTTTAAAACCCCTTTGCATTATTAGACATTACTTGCGATGGTGAGAGTAAAAAGAAGACTTTCAATTTTACCTTACTTGATCTCTTTGAAATTGTTTATCACATCTTCCTCCTTAAGGTTTCAGATTCTGCAGCAGCCTTTCCCAGTGCTCCTCACCACCCCAGTTGACTGCTCCTTTCCAATCTCACTGATGAAGTCCTCCAGCTCTGCTTCTGCTTACTCATTTTTAAAATAAATTGCTTATTTTTGGAATACATAATACTTGCATATACTGTAAAATTTAAAGGTCAAAAGAATAAATGGATGAAATAAGTCTCCCTTCATTCCCTGTCCTCTAGTAATCTAATTTGTCTTCATGGAGCAACCACTATTAATAGTTTGTTTTTGTGGGTTTTTTGTTTTTTGGGGTTTTTTTTTTGTGTGTGTGTGTGTGTGTGTGTGTGTGCGTGTTTTGCAATTTATTGCAGAGAGATTCTATATATTTGAAAGGATCTATATATTATTTTGTCCACTAATAACATATTCTATATATTATTCTGCATCTTGATTTTTTCACTTAAAATATATGTTTAATATAGTATTGCCTACCATTCTATTAGAATAATCTCATCCATTGTAACTACTTCACAGTGTAACATATTCAAGACATAGTCTGTGGATTTATATTTAAGTTTTTCCATTTTTTTTACTAGAAAAGTGCTACATTAAATATATTTCTGCAAACTTCATTATGTACTTTTGCATATATGTCCACAGAATAAATTGTTAGAAGAACTTCTGAACCAAATAATTTTAAAGATATATGTTTTTTTTTGATATGAGAGAGAGAGAGAGAGATCGGTTTCCTGCAGTATTCAACCCTGATGGGGATTCAATCAGACTCACAACCTGGACATGTGCCCTGACCAGGAATTTAACTGGAGACCTTTTGGTGCATGGGCAATGCTCAACCAATTGAGCCACACTGGCTAGGGAAAATATATACATTTTTAATTTCAGGAGATAAAGAACTTTCCACTTCCCTGGCTGGGTAGCTCAGTTGATTAGAGTGTCAGTCTAATACTCCATGGTTGTAGGTTTGGTCCCTGGTCAGGGCACAGACAAGAGTCAACCAATAAATGCATAAATAAGTGGAACAACAAAATCTCTCTCTCTTAAATTAAAAAAAAAATCCAAATTGCTCTCTATAGATGCTGTGGTAACAGTAACTTTCACCAATAGTAAATGAGAATCTGCTGTACTTAATCTCTATTTCTAAATAAATATTAATTGACTCTATAGTATCTTCAAGATTCTCTTTCCCCTCACTTCTACCACCAGATTATATTTTATTATTTATCTTAGATTCACATTTATATCTTCCAGCATACTTACATTTCTATTACTTGATTAACCTACTTTAAATTTTGTCTATTCCTTTGTATTAAAAATTGAGAGATATAAAAACAAATACGCTATCTTTTCTCTTCTCTCTTACCCTTCTAAATTTATTATAGTATTTCAACATTGTCAGAATTCAAAATATTAACTTTCTATTCAGTACCTAAAAAACTGTAGCCTTTTTTTTTTAAGGCAGTTTCAATTTTTACAAAGGAAGAATTCCTGGCCAGTTGTAAACTGTAAGTCCAGGCACTTCTAAATCCAGATGTTACTCTCACCAGCTTTTCTCCTTCCTTGGGCTTGACTTTCCTCTGTGGTAGTTTCATTTTTTTAATTGCTCCTCCACCTGTGGTAGTAAAACTTTATGGTTTACATTGCAGGATTTTAGGAAGCATATAGATTGAGAACCTATTTTTCTTTAGTACAAAAAAAAAACCAGAAAAGAAAAACTCAAATTTGGGTCGTTTGGGGCTGATTGGATTAGGTCCCTATCTCCCTGTCCCTGAACTGAATATTGTAGCCTGGGGAATGGCACGCCCTCATTTGTCAAGTGTGGGTCACATGTATGGCATTATGCCAGGAACAGAGCACCAGCCACACCTAAACGATATGGACTGAAAGTAGGGACGGATGATATTGTGAAAACATAATTAGATACTTATTACCTGATAAAGGAGAGGATGGATGGGAGGGATCTAGAAGAGCAGAAGTTTAGAACGATGTTTTTCTTAGACTTCAACTTTTCCTCAGCTCCCTGTTGTCTGCCTCATGAGCAATATGGAATCCCTTTCATGGACCACTTTAGTTCAAGAACTCCCCGCTGGCCTGACCAAAACTTTCTTACAACTGTACTATTATTGTCTGAGACCCTTTCTCCAATCCGCTTTCTCCCCTTCTATCTCCATAGTCCTTTCCCCATTAAATCTCTTGCACATCTAATCATCTCTTTACCTATATTTCTCTGAGGACCTGATATAGGAATATTCCAGTTTCCTTTCTGATGACATAAGCCTGGTAGGTAGCCTGCAAGCTAGGAGAGGTGCTGGCTGTTTCATAGATGTTCATTTTATCCCCCTCTCCTCATTTCATCTCAAATCCACCCTTCCAATTTCTCTCAGGGCTGCCTTGTGTCTCTAAATGTGGACATTTTCATTGCATCAAGCCTCCAGTTTTCTACGGGAGGTGGGGGATGGACAGTGGTCTCATTGTGTGAGCCAGGAAGGAAATCAGGAGTCTAAGAACGTCTAATTCAGAGATTCTACCAATTTCTATATACCACCTACTGGTTTATGTACTGAGATTCAGATTACTTCTTTTTGCTCATCTCTGTTCTTATTCTACCACCTTCCCTTAACTCATAAACACAAACAAACACATATGCATATGTGTACCCACAGCACAAACACACAATCACAGAGTCAGCTAAGTTTCAGCCTATTCATTCTGCTTAATCTTTTGCCACCAATACACCCACTTTCTCTTTGATAGTTTTATTGCATTTTTTTTCAGTCATCCATTAACCTTTGATACAACAAACATTTACTTATCATCCACTATAAACTAAGATTTGAGCTCAGTGTTGAGGAAACATGAGCAAAACCAAAGCCAATGTATGTTCTCCATGGAGTTTATAACCTAAATGGATAGACAGATGGTTATTGAATAAATGGAAAACCACAATGGCTGGTGTGTTTTACAAGTTGTCAATGCTGAGATCAATGGTGTTTTGAGACTATATAACATGAAATTGGAGTTGGGGGATCATAGGTGGTAAGTGAGTTATTTAAAGGAAGAGTAAAAGTTAAGAGTATATTCTAAATAGGAAAAGGCAGATGCCAAAGTCCTCGAGGAGTGATATACTAATTGCAGCTCCAGAAAGGAGGTGAGAAGTAAGAAGATAAGAACTGAGGAGAAAGGACAGAGTTGAATGGGGGATGTCTACCATGCTGTCAGATAAGAGAAGCATGTATGTGATGACTGGTGTTGAAGATCTGATATTGAAGGTGTCTAGATTATCCTTGCTTCCTCCTGTGTGGAAAGCTTTCACAGGAAAGATTATTGAGGCCTACAACTGGCCCTTTAATTTCAGTGCTATATATCCTTAAACCATACCCAGAATCCTGGCTAATTTTGAATATGGACCATTTTTTTTTTCTGTAAAGTAAACTGACTAAGTTCTATACTAGTTGTCAGGGAGTTGTTCAAAATGTATATAGGATGGTGACATAATAAAGAAAAGACAGGATTTAAAGAAATGCTTGCCATCTTCAAACAATTGAAAGATTGTGTGTAGAAGAGTCTATTGGTTACAGAGCTCAGAAACAGAGCTACCACACAGGAGCTTCAGGGGGACAACTTAGTCCTAACATAAAAACAAACAACAATAGCAAAACAAATAAACAAAAACACCTTGCAATTGATGTGGCTCTTAAAAGGGAATTGGCTGACTCAGAACGAATTCCCCATCAATAGAAAGAAATACCAGGATAGACAAACATTTCGCCGGGTATATTTTCTGTGTTTGTGTGTGTGGTCACAAAAGAGGATCTAGTGATACAGCAGATGAAAGTCAGACCACATACACTGGAAGGTTACCACTCTTGCTTCTCTGAATCTAACCTGTACTACTGCCCTAGTTTAATTTGTGACTTAAAAGTCACCACCTTTCTTCACTACCCCCAATCCCCCCACTTGGGAAAGAATATTTCATTTTTATTGTATTGTTTATTGTTTAAAGTATTACATATAGTGTTACATGAGTCTCTTTTTTCCTCCGTTGACCTCTCCCTATCTACCCCCAGCCCCCCAGCCCATGCCCTCATCCCCCTAGTGTCTGTGTCTATTGGTTCTGCTTATATGCATACATACAACTCCTTTGGTTGATCTCTTAAACACACACACACACACACACGCACACGCCTTCCCACTGAAGTTTAAGAGTCTGATGTTTCTCTGTCTCTGTATCTATCTTTGTTCATCAGTTTATGTATCTTTCTTTGCTAGCAGCCTAGGCAACTCTTCTACCTGAGGCTTGCTCTCTGAATGGGCTCAATGTTGCTATTTGCTTTTTTAAAAAAAGTAAAATATGTTGTTGATTTGTAAATGCAGTCAGAGGCACCACAATGGACAATGAAATTATTATTTTGAAAAGAAATAAAAGTAGAGCTGACAACTATAGAACTTTCAGGGCAGTTATTATTATGTGTTATTATTAGCAACAGCCTATGGTGACATTTTAGGCTTTAAATCCCCAGAAATATATCCCCGATCATGGACATTCCAGATGCTAGGGGAGGAAACACAGAAATGCTACTGCCTGGCTTCATATGAGATATATTTTCTAATGAAATAAGTCTGATAATTTTGTAATGGATACTGGAGACTGATTTATTGCTATTCCTAGGGGTCAGAGGGCTAATACTGGGACTTTTCTATAAACATAGATATCTGCTACCAGGAACACTGCTCAAATGTGGTGAGGAGTACATACGACTCTTTAAGCTGTATGAAATCCATCATATGCCCAGTCAACATGGCTCAGTGGTTGAGGGTCAACCTATGAACCAGGAGGTCATGGCTCGATTCCAGGTCAGGGCATATGCCCAGGTTGCAGGCTCCATCCCCAGTTTGGGGCATGGAGGAGGTAGCCGATCAATGGTTCTCTCTCATCATTGGTGTTTCTATCTCTCTCTCCCTTTCCCTTCCTCTCTGAAATCAATAACAATATATTTTTTTAAAAGAAATGATATTTTAAAAATCTTTCACACTATTAGTGACTTACAGTGTGAATATATAGGGGAATGTACCATATTTCCTTGGTTTAGTTAGCATGGGCCCTTTAAACTCAGCTGAGTAGAGTGAAAACTTGAGGTAGTTTGGCCTCACCCCCAACTATAAGAGGCTTTTCTGTACATATAAACTTCCAGACTCCTGAACAGCTTTTCTGTCTTTGGAACTTCAACATTCACTGACCTTTGTTATATGGAATCGAGGCAGCAGAGTGAATGTGGAATTGTTATATGGAATCGAGGTAGCCATTAGGAATATGAATTTGGAACCTCAATCTACAGAGCTCTGCCCCTTGCTACATGTGTGCTTCTGGACAGTTTTTTCATCTCTTAAACCCTTGCTTTCTTCATCTGCAATATGTCATGATGGTAGTCCCTACCTCACAGAAGTGTGGTAAGGATTTGATTATACAATGTCAAGTCAAATACTTGGCTCTATGTCTGGTATTCTCAGACAGCTGGAAAATCACAAAAACACAATTCTCATTACACTGGACCCTAAATCATGGGCAACAGCCCATAGTCTGGTACAACCAGATGAATCTGAACTCTGGCTCTGCCAGTAACTACTTTTATTACTAAGTCATAGTAGCGGACCCAGAACACATCAACATAGTATTTACTTATTTTTATTTAAAAAACATTTAACCCAGCAGTGCAAATTCAGGATGGATTCTAAAACCCTGTAAAGAAATGGAATAAAAGGAAGTTAGTTACATCCGATGGGAATTGTGTTGGGCTGTTATGGAAATTCTCCCAAACAGCGACGGAAAAATCAGGAGATTTACTTTGGCCACAAAATAAAAATTTGCATCTCGGGGTTGATGGGTAAGATGGTGGTTCCGAGATGCAATATCATCTGTTCAGTCATCCTTAGGGTGCAGTTGTGTCTCCCTGGTATCACAGTTTGCTGCTCTTCCTCCCTGTTCAGGTGCCAGGCAAGAAGTGGAAGACCAAAGGGAAAAGGACACATGCTGTTTCTGCCATCTATTCAAATCCTACAGAACAACTTTCTTTTACTTCCTGTTGGTCAAAACTATGTCAGACACCCCCCCTTATCAGGAGTCTGGGAAACTGAGTTTTAGTTCATACAATACTATCAAATCAGATTTTTGTTGTTGACATGTATGATATAGAAAAGGCAAATGGACGTTGGGAAGGTATATAGTAATCTCAGACAAGGTATATAAAAATGGACTTGATGCTATACTACCTACTTCCACATACATTATCATGTTTAATCCTCAAAACAAGACAAAATTATTTAGGAGCCATAAATTATAGTCCTATTTCCAGATGTGGTCATGACGTTTAGTATGTCCCAATGCTGGCAATAGAGTCTAGATTTCTCTGGCTCCGAGGTCTATGATGTGTGACCTGTACCCCATTGTTTCTCTTGCAATGTTGGCTCAGATCAGGTATCAGGTCATTAAATTCCTGGGCTTAATCCTCATCATTTAAGTCTTCTTAGAAATGGTAGATACATGGTTAACTGTGGCTCTGCTGCTAAACTTAAATATAGCTATGTGTACATCATAAAAAGTGATCTGTCCAGGGAATAAAGCAATTAGCACAGATGCTGGAAATCTAGGGTCTTATACTTAGTTCCATGTCTGCCAACCTGCCATCGAATTTTTTTAGTCCTGGACTGTCCTCATCTGTGAAAAGGAAAAGGTAAGCTGACCCTCATATCTGACCCTGTTCTTGTAAGGATAAAATTAGACAATAGATGTGAAAGTAGTTTTTGGAAGTGGAAGTGCCTGCTATACAAATACAAGGAATTATGATTATTGATCCAGCAGCCCAAAGCGGCAATCTACCCGACACTCTATCAGAGGCTTAATTGAGCAGTCTCAGTGCAGCCCTCTAAGCTGACAGCCGCCGAAGAAGACGGATTCTCTTTCTTGGCTGAGAGCAGGATCCAGACGAATGGCTTTTTCCTCGCTGGTGCATGCCTGTGAGGGAGGATGGGGTATCAGCATCTTCGGGAAAATAGATGTAAAAATCAGTCTTAAAAAATGAAATGAGATATTAACTCTTAGACATTGAAGGTTATTTGTGTAAAGACTGTTGGGCATTACATATAATGTTCCTAAATCAAAGAGAACAGATGATTCCATTTTTTATTTTATTTTAGCTTTTATTATTGAAAGTATTACATGTCTCCTTTTTCCCCCACTCACCTCTCCTAACCCACTCCTGCCTCCCAGCACAGGCCCT
Organism: Myotis davidii; assembly: GCF_000327345.1. NCBI lineage: Eukaryota > Metazoa > Chordata > Mammalia > Chiroptera > Vespertilionidae > Myotis > Myotis davidii. The sequence goes on from NW_006288862.1 coordinate 61,117, forward strand.
CACCCTCCTATTGTCTGTGTCCATTGGTTGTGCTTATAGGCATGTATACAAGTCTTTTGGTTGATGTCAACCAATTATTTATTAAGTGATATCAACAATTATTTATTAAGTGGTCACTATGTCTCAGACATTGTACTTGTGTCTGGGAACACAAGTGGAAACAAGAAAAATATGGTTCTTACCTTCATGGATTTTCTAATTTCTCATGGAAAAATAATATTAAACAGTCAATTAAACACATCATGTTTTATTAGGTAACTCATTATGTCACAGATCAGTACAAAGTGATGTAAGGAAGCAGAAGAAAGAGAAGCACAATGAAAACTTTTTATGTGCAGGGAAGGCACGCACACACTGCTTCACAATCATAAGGAATGTGCCCTAAAATTTTTAAACGTATTAGTTCATAAATTCAAATTTAACACATGTAATTCCAATCACAAATTCAGAAAATTTCAAATGAAAAATAGAACACGAAAGTATCCCAAAGCTGTTGGATTTTACTTTTTCTAAAATTTACTAGTTTTGCCTGTTAAAATTAAATGGAAATTGCTTGTGAGTGAAATTATGGAATAAAACAAAAAATAATGGGGGAAATTACTTATGTAAAGAGATTTGTTCATCTAAAAGTAACTGTATTTCCTATTGCTAAGAAAGGCAAACAGTTTTCTGTACCATGTTTATAAGTAGCTCTTTATTTAACTAACACTTCAAGAAAAAAATTTTGTATCCTTAATTGTATAGTCCATAATGTCTTTTAATTGTGATGATTAAAACAGGTAATACCTCAGACTGTTTTATCCACATGTAGATATATTCTAGCCCTCTCTTTGAAATAAGTATTCAACTATCTTGATTTCTCTCTCTCTCTCTCTCTCTCTCTCTCTCTCTCTCTCTCTCTCCTTTCCCCCTCCCCCTCTCTCTTCCATCCCCTCTCCTGCCCCTCTCCTTCTCTTTCTCAGGAGCAACTTTATATGCAATATGAAGACATATTTAAAAGAGTAAAAACCATGATGTTTAGGGAACCTCAAGCATAACTTTTATAGACTGAAAGAACTATTATAAGAGGAAATAAACTTAGGCAATATAGCCCTTAGTGAGTAGAACTAGGTTAAACTACAGGGAGGAAAATTTTGACTTGATATACAATTGATACTTCTATGTCAGAAACATCTAATGTTGGAATAAATTGTGTGAGGTGAGGCACTGAGCTCTCAGTGATTGGACATGTTAAAGCTTAAATGTACAACCATTTGGAAGGCATTTTGTAGAGATTTAAGAATAGATCTAAGTCTTTTGAGGTCCTTTTCAACTTTGAACATTTTGATATCTATATAGAAATACAGTCTACTTTAAATATATA
>NW_006288862.1:62564-86461 GCF_000327345.1 Myotis davidii
TATATATATATATACTATTTGCCTGAAGATGGGAAGATAGATGGGTCAAAAATCTTTTCAGATAAAATAGGATCTAATAATGTCTAATCTTTAAACGATTTAAAAAATTGTATGTGTAAAGGGGATTGCAGGAAGAGGGATATACTCTTCCTGCATAAATGAAGAGTAAAATATAGTCCATCCCCCCCGATGGAAAATAAAATTATAAGACTGGAAAGACAAACTGGAGCCAGACAGTGAGGGGACTATGTAAGCTATGTTAGAGTTTGCAGTTTACCTAAGAGAAATAGGAAGTCTTTTTAGAATTTCAAGCAGAGCAGTGAAATAATCAGATGTTTAGAAACTCCTTTAGGCTTTATTTTAGAGAATGGATTAGAACAAGGCAAAAGTGGCGATAGGAATACAGCCACTTCCAGCCTCTACACATGACCCAGCTCTAAAGCCATATCCACATTTCCAGGTACAGTGGGGCCTTGACTTACGAGTGTCCTGACTAATGATTTTTTCGAGATACGATTTTTTGCTTTGAGTTGTGAGCTAAAATTCGGGTTATGAGCCAGCTTCAGATACCCCACCACTAGTTGGCACAGTGAACGTCACAGTGAACACCACAACATCAGCCCAGCATCACGTGTCTCACTTGTTCACTTTTTGATTTGACATATGAGTAATGAGTTATGAGCACCATGACGGAATGAATTAAACTCGTAAGTCAAGGCCCCACTGTATTTGATACGGCAGCATTTTCACTTCTTGGTTCCATTTGTTGTCTTAGTCAGCTCAGGTTGCCATGACAATATACCATGTACTAAGCGGCCTAAGAAGCAGACATTTACTTTGTAGAATTCTGGAAGCCAAAAAACCTAATATCAAGGTGCAGATAGATTTGGTTTCTGGTGAGAGGTTTCTTCTTGGTAGACAAACTGCTACCTTTCTTTGTCATAGAGAGAAAGCTTTAGCGTCTCTTCTTCCAAGGGCTCTAATCCCATCATGGCCTCCACCCTCATGACCTCATCTAAACCTAACTAGTTCCTAAAGGACTTATCTCCTTATTCCATCACATTAGGAATTAAGGCTTCAAAATAAAATTGGGGATGGGGACACAATTATTATTCTATAACAATATGGTACTATTAAGGAGTTTGGATGTTATCTAAGGGAAATGTGGACCTATTTTGTCATTTCAAGCAGACCAGGAAATAATCAGATTCACATTTTTAAAAGCTCATATAGGCTATATTTCATAGAATAGGTTAAAATGGGCTAACCCGGGGATAGGAAAACCTCTCAGTGATTAAGATAATACATGATTCAAGTAAGAAATGCCGTTGAGATAGACTAGGGTAATGGTTGTGAAGATAAAAATTGTATCAGTTTTAGAAATATCCAAGAGGTCAACCCAATATCACACTGCTATGGTTTCTGGCTTAAGAGACTAATAGCTAGTAATATCTTTTCTTGAAATTTGGGTTACAAAGATGGGTGCTATTTTGTCCTTCCAAATGGAAATCTATATGCTCCCTTTGGTTTATATTGTGGTTGAAGATCTTTCAGGGCATCTGCATGGAGATGCTGAGGATATAATTGAATATTTAGCTCTGATAATCTAGAGAAAGAAGATAATTCATCACTCCATTGACATCACTCAATGTCCATGCTTGAAACACAGACATCGATAATAGGGTTTTAAAATTTATTGTATAGTGAGTTGTTAATTGAAGACTTAATTAAATTTAAATAGCACTAAGGAAGAGGCTATTTAGCATTTGTTAGCCTCAGTTTTCCTTCATTGTTCGTCATTTTATAAGCGAAGGAAAACTGAAGCTAATGGATATAATATAACCTATCAGAAGTTAGTGGAGAAAGAACTTAAACTCACTTCTTCAGGTTGCCCTGTCAATGTCCTAGGAGAAGTACCTTGTTGTTTTAGAATCTCAGGTTTATCAGACACTAAAGACAGGTAGGGTGTCTCTTTCAATTCAAGAGTCTTTAAATTGACAGCTACATAAACATTGCCTCCATGCATCCTAAACTTCCATAAAAACAGGGTATCAGTACATCAATATTAATAGGTCATTTCATTTCATCTATAAGTCCAGCCTACAGGACAAAGTTGACTTTTTTTTTTCCTTAGGAAGGTTTGAGGAAGAGTGATGACCAATATTTCTGTACCACAACACAATATCGGACTATTTTAAGGAAGTGAAGGCCATTGCACAATGAGAATAGGATCCATTTATTTTACTCATTATAAGAATAAAAAGCTTTTCGACACTTAAAATGAGATTCTGAACTTTTTAAAAAAGGACTTTGGATTTTTCTTGAAAAGGTGAACATATATAGGGTATCCCAAAATTCATGCAAGATTTTCAATTCAATTCAATTGTAAATCTTGCGTGAATTTTGGGACACCCTATATTTACATATATTATATTTAGAAACAAAAAAAAGACACGTTTTCATTAAGGAATATTATTTGGTACCCTAATGATTATCTGCTTCTTAAGAAAATCAAGTTTTACATAATGTGAAGAAATCAACTGAGCTGAAAATTAAGATTCTAAAAACAAAATAATCACAAAAATCTATGTCTTGGTCTTTGGTGTCGACACTTATTCCAAAAGGATGTATTAGCAGTATCTAATATTCCTAAAATTTAATCATTTTATGCCTAATTTAAGATTAATCTGCTTGTATGACTTGATTCTGAATGGCGTGCTGATTTTGACTGGCCTGTACTTTGGCTCAGTAGTCAGTGGGGGTAAAATGTATATTTAACTCTATTAAATAAAGATGGAACTATCACTCACAACACAGGCTGATGTTTGCATTAATGAGAATTTCCCAGTCAAATCAGTGGAAGTGTTTAATTAAATATTTGTCTGTTGGAAAAGGGACCTTAAGATATCTACTGGATTGTCTCCTAGTACTATTTTCTCACCTAATAGAGGCAGTGTTAAACATAATGCTGGAAATGGATGTGAAATTACCCTTCTCTCTTTGGAAAAAGACACATTTGTTTATTACATTTACGTGACCTCAGCTTGAAAACTTAAGCTGAATCTAAACCAGTATTGGGTTATTTAGGGAATACCAGGGGTTAGGGCCAGCAGTGTTCTGGCTTATTTGTTTTGGATGATATGTGTTAGCCAAAAGGATTTCTTTACAAATCAACTGGAGGTAATTCACTTGATAGTTCTAAGACAGTATGGAAAATTTATTATAGAGTCAATCATTTTCAATACCAGCTGGGAATGGAATGAAATGACAGAAATCTTTGCAATAGCTATTATAACTTTAATCTTATCTCTAAAACAGTGAGGTTATGTAATGCAAAAGATTCACAAACTATGTAGTCAATCTTTACATTTTATAAAAAGTATTTAAGCCGAAACCGTGTTTGGCTCTGGATAGAAACAAGCAAATACATAAACAATAATAATAAGCAATAAAAATATTCTACTAAAAAACAACATTTCAAATTGCTGATCTAGTGCTAGTTCTGGAAATATGTATCGTTAAAACAAAGTTTAAAATATAAAAGAATAGCTAAAAATGAGATAAACTCTATGTAGAATAAAATGTAAAACATTTAATTGTATGTCTAACTCTTTTAAAACATCCATGGAGGAATAAACTGAAATAAAGCCATAAATAACAGGAGAACAATAAGAAAATGCAAAATAAGTAAGCAGAGTCTTGGTAGGGTGAAAAATGAAGAACTCATAACTACACGTAGTGGGCTTCATCACTCACTGGCCCTCAGATTGCTTTGGACACTCCTGCAGAAGAACAAATAAAAAGCTTGCAGATGTGACACTTTAATGGATATTGTTAGAAAAATCCTACACTGAGAAATTCTTCCAGGTGGCTACAAGGAAACAGTACGATAATTTGATCAAATAAATAAGCAGAAGAGAACTATTTAGCAATAGATTTCATAATGGGAATGACTAAACAAATACATGTTGATCGACTTCACTAGTCTGATCTAGCCTGGTTAGAAGAGTTTACTAGTGGTTCCCATGCTGTCTTTTTTTTTTCTCATGAATTTTCTTTATTTATATTTACTATCTAGAAGATTTTTTAAAAAATATTTTTTTATTTTTCAATTACAGTTGATATACAACATTAAATTAATTTCAGGTATGCCACAGTGACTAGACATTTATTTAACTTAAGAAGAGGTCATCCAATAATTCTAGTACACATCTGACACCATACATAGTTATTAAAATACTAGAGGCCCAGTGCACAAAATTCATGCATGGGTGGGTCCCTAGCAGCTGCCGGCTGCCAGCCGGGGCCTCCCTTCCCCCAGCCATCTACCACCGCAGCTGGCCAGAATGGGACCAGCTTGGGGGAGGGGCCTTGAGCAGTTGGTTGGCTAGCCCTGGCCCCTGGTCAAACTCCTGGTCAAATTCCTGGTTGAGGGGACAACTTTCATAGTAGGCTTTTATTATATAGAATTATTGACTATATTCCTTAGGTTGTACTTTTACATCCCTATAACTATTCTATGACTTCCATTTTTATTTCTTAATCCCTTCATCTTTTTCACCCATTTCCCCAAAATCCCATCTTCCCATCTGGCAACCATCAAAACGTTCTCTGTATCTATGAGTCTGTTTCTGTCCTATTGGTTTGTTTATTTTATTATTTTTTTTTAAGAGAGCAAGCAAGCTTTCTTTTTAAAAAAATATATTTTATTGATTTTTTACAGAGAGGAAGGGAGAGAGATAGAGTTAGAAACATCGATGAGACTGTCTAGGGCGGGGAAAAAATGGACACATATGTAATACCCTTTGTAATAAAAAATAAAATTAAAAAAAAAACAAACAAACAAAAAAAAAAAGAAACATCGATGAGAGAGAAACATCGACAGCTGACTCCTGCACATCTCCTACTGGGGATGTGCCCGCAACCCAGGTACATGCCCTTGACCCGAATTGAACCTGGGACCTTTCAGTCCACAAGCCGATGCTCTATCCACTGAGCCAAACCAGTTTCGGCCATTATTTTTAAATTCCACATATTAGTGAGGTCAAATGGCATTTGTCTTTCTCTGTCTGACTTATTTCACTCCGCACAGTACCCACATATCCATCCATGTTGCAGATGGCAAGATTTCATTTTATTTCATGGCTGAGTCATATTCCATTATATATATTCACCATTTGTTCCTTATCCACTTATCTACTTATGGATAATTAAGTTGCTTCCATATCTTGGCTATGTAAATAATGTTGTAATGAACATGTAGATGAATATATATTTTATATTTTTGATTTAGAGTTTTGGGTTTCTTAGGGTAAATAAACAGAGGCTCTCACACTTTCTAAAAAGTCAGTCTGGTAGTCTGGAAATGGGCGGAGGGCATAAAGAGATTAACAAAGGCACTTATATGCATAAATGCATAACCCATGGACACAAACAGTAGGGTGATGCAGAGGGAGGAATTCAACAGGGGGGAGAGGGAGACATTTGTAATACTTTCAACAATAAAAATAAATTTTAAAAATTTAAAAATAAAAGTGTGTGTAATATTGTGGGAAAACAAAACATTTAGAATCAGTAAGTACCACTTTCCAGTAAAAATGCACTATAACAAAAACTAAGATATACTGGTAATTAAAATGGCCAAATGTCAACACCATAACACTCTGCCCAAGAAAATATTTTTGAATAAAGGAATTAAATATTTAAATAAAATGTGACTTTTTGCCTAGAATATGAACTGTCTTTTCAAATAGGTATTCAACAGAAATCCCATATGTGAAAAATAAAATTCATTTGGTAATGTTTTCCTTTTATCTCATATGAATATTAAAGTACTTGACTAGAGTTGGAAATTAAGCTATAGAAGTGTTACATAGTTTTATTTAATCTATACCTATTTCTATTAAAGTGGCAACTGTATTCAAGATCACTTCTGGTATACTGGTCAGAAGTGAAACACTTGATGGTATTAAAATATTTACTACCATTCCTTTGATCTGAAGTCACTAAAAACATTCATGCTAATTATTTCTATTGGGCATATATCTAATTTTATACTTAAAAACTATTCTGGCATTAATCATAGTTTGAGGAAAATTGAAGATAAATATAAAAAAGAATTCTGCTTTCAATTATTAGACTGTATCAGAGCTGAATGGAAGTCAAGAAGACTAAAGCCTCTTAGCTTGGGTCAGTGAGACGAAATATGCTGACATTTGGAGGTCAACAAGAAGTGTGATCAGAAGAAAGAGGTATTGAGGTCAAATTCACTGATTAGAAATTAGTCAGTTATCCACCATAGAGGATAATTTCTGTGGAGGTTTAATAATTTTTTCTACTGCTGCCTAACAGGCTCAGGTAATACATAGTTTTACCTCTCTACCTATTTTAACTACTTAAACATGAAACTGTGAGTTTGGGGAAGAGTTTTAGGTGGAAAATATATAATAATGGAATTTTGGATACATTTCCTAAAATGATAGGGAAGAAATCTTGATATATTTCATCTGGATTAACAAGATAATCAGAAAATTATAGCTTTTGGTGTTAGCAAATTCTAAGTTTGGAGTTTTTATCCTTGCACAATAGAAACATTATAAGATGGCATGTGAAAAAGAGGGATTCTCAGAATAGAGCTTTCCACCTGTGGCTCTTTCATTTCTTCTTAGAGTTTGATCTCAATCAACTCCAGTATATCTTGCTGGTTTCCCATTTACTTATCCTCCACGTGATTTTACTTTGCTGGTCCTCCATATTCTGTAATCCAGTTCATCTCAAGACCACTGACTTACCTTTGTGTGTGTTCAGCTCTGTAACGATGACCTATTAATACAGGTTTTCTTATTCTATCCTCAGGTTGTTTCTCATGAATTATACACACTGTTGGGGGTCAGGTATTTCTGGGAACCTGTACCTCCCTAGCCCTCTAGAGGTCAAGTGCAGATAAAGTTCTAGAATTATTAGCAGAGGATTTCACTTTTGTGTCAGAGATGAGTTCTCTGTACCATCCCCTGAATGGCATGATTGAGAAAACCGGTTAGATGTGGGGAAGTCAGGGAGAGGGAGAAGTGAAAGGTGATAGTGGATAGGGTTACTTGGTAGACCATATAGAAATTTCAAAATAAAAAAAAAATAAAAGAGGAAGAGATTTTGTGAGCAGAAAGTTAAATTTGTAGACATAATTATTTTTTTAAAATCTTTGGGTCATGAGTATCAATCATAGCTAGTTGGCATAACTTAGGCAATGTAGCCATGCCCATGAAGGCGGTTTTGGTATCAAAGAGGCCCTAATAAAGAACCTTCAATATCTTTCATTTATATCCACATCTTCATCCTATTTGTTTTTCACAGTGAATTTCCACCATGGATTCTTAAGACAGGGTATGAAGGTAAATGACCTCCAAACTCAATTAAGTCTTTCTATTGTGGACCTAATATAAAAGCTTTTAAATGACTCTCTCTCTCTCTCTCTCTCTCTCTCTCTCTCTCTCTCTCACTCTCTCTCTGTGTGTGTGTGTGTGTGTGTGTAGAAAAAATGTTATGGATTCTAGAAGAGTTGTTACCTGAAAACTGGGAATCTCTATGGAGGTATTTAAAAATATTCAGCTGTATCCTGGCCTGGGACTATTCAATAAACAAGCATGGGGGAAAAAATCTCTGAATAACATCTTTCAGAGGCTATGAAATACCTGATATGATAATTATGTTATGTTCATGACCTATTTATTATTTTATGTCACTCTCACTTATTAGTTGCAAGGTGAGCACAGTTAACCTTTTTAAAGAACTCTGATGCAATATTGAATCTCTTTTATAGAGATTATTAGAGCACAGGATCACTTTGGCTCAATCACATAAAATTCTGACAGTTATTGTCCAAATATTCACTATTTTCAATCAGATAAATGGATTAAACCTAGTTGGGTAAGTAAAGAATAAGTTAGAATCTGGGAAATCTATTGCAGATCAGTAAGTTTGGGTCTGAATTGGGGCTTAGTGCTCAATTTCTTGGTGAAAAGAAAGTGGAATGGCCATGGAAGAGTTCCAGCACCAGACAGTGAGGCTGGCAAACTTTCTATTAAGATTGGGCTCAGCATAAGGGAACAAAATAGTAGTCCAGTTACCAGAAATTAAGGAGTCTTAGTCCCAGGGATGTGGAAGAAAAATGTTCTGCCTTCTGATCTGATACACCTGTTCCCTATAGGATGATCAGAAAATGTTGATTCTAAATTTCTAGTGCATTGAATTGAAGGTTCTTGAATTCCTCTTATCAACAAGTAGGTTCCATGTTCTGGGGTAGTGCTAAGTTGAAAGGTCAGAGTCCAGAATCCTAAGTCTAGAAAAGGAAAGATCTGGGGACCTGATATTAGCTAGACTGATTTTGAGAGCTGTGAGGGTCGAGTGACCCACTGGGAAAGATTCCTTTAAGTTATAAAGTCAATGTTGTATAATGCTTTTTCATGGTGTTTTGATATCTAATAAATTCTATTAACTTATGTCAAAACTGAGTAACTAATAAGAAAAATACTATCTGTGACTATTTCCAGTTTCTAGGTTTTCCAGATAATTAGCTTTGTTGTGACTTTTTTAAAAGGCAAGATTATATTTCCAAGTATGACGCACATTTAAAAAAAGTATACCAAGAATAGAAATAGCCAGGTACACTAGAATGATTATGTGGCATATTAAAAGTCACATCTCTTTATATGTGGTTTTCAATAAAGATAAAAACCCAAATTGAACCAATATATTAATTGACTACTGATATTCTTGAGGGTCCAGAAATGGAAAAAGAGCATGTTATTAAGAGTTATTTTAGTAGCTTTCTGGCTGTGCAATCTAAAAAAATAAATAAATGAAGTAGGTAAATCAAATGTATGTCAGATCTAGTTGCAGATAATTTTAACATTAACTCCTTAAGTTGATAAGTTCATTTCTATACTGAAAAAATTTTGCTGAAATACATCTCATTGGTGTGTTTCACAGGTCATTATTTCAGCAGTATGAGATAGTTCTCAGATGTCCTCCTTAAAGGCATGAAAAAAAAAAGTTAGTCACTTGACGCTTATAAGCGGCTGCTTGGACTTACAGCCTCTTCTCAGCATAGAGGATGTAACTGTGCTTAACACAGTGAGACAGGACAGACTAAGACCTGCTCTGATTGAGGGTAGGAGTGATCATTGAGAGCAGGCAATAGCTAATCCAGGCATAAATTTAAAACCAACATAATACACATTTTTGTATCTTTTTAAAATAGTCCCTGTTATTTTATTATTTACAACTATGATGACCTCCTGAAATAGAGATGTTGAGTAGGCATCTGGATATATAAATCTAGAGTTCATAAGAGAGGTCTGGGGTACAAGTAAACATGCGAGGGCTATCAGAATTTACAGTGTTTAAAGACCTTAAGTAAGCTGACATCTCCCATGAACTGGACATAACATAAATAGAGGTTAGAAGGTATCAAAAGACTAAAATCCAACACATTCAATTAATTCAGGACAGTGAGGAGGAATCAGCAAAAGAACTAAAGAAGGGGAAGCCATGGAGGTAAGATGAGAATCAAGAGAAAAATTGCCACACCCCGCAAAAATAAGGGGGGGGGGAGGTCAACAAAGATCACCAAAAGGTAAAATAAATGACTAAGAAATGACATTGTAAAGAGCAGTTTTGTTTGAAGTGATAAGAATAAATACAAATTAGAATGGATTAAAGAGAGGGTGCTCAAGAAAGGAGGAGATATAGAGTGTAGATGTCTATTTTGAAGGGTTTAGCTATAAAGAAGAGCAGAGAAGTGGGTTAGAATTGTGGAATCAAGGAAAGCTATGTTTCTTGAAGAAAAGATTGCTTGCAATGTTTCTCATTCAAAGCCTTTTTACTTGAGTTACATACTACACTGAATTAAGACTAACAAAAGCTCTCAGTCAGGAGCATTATATGTGCTCCTTTCTTTGAAATAAAAAAGACGACCACTAGGCCTCCCTAGGAAATAAATACATTGCAGTCCTTATAAGCTGCTGTTTAAATGTTGATGTTTGTAATTGAATTGGTATTATTGCAGCAAAAGTAAGGATTTTGGAGTTAGGCAAACCCAAGTTCAAATCTATACACTATTTTGATGTATGTTCTAAATTTAGTTTAGAGTTTTGAACTATTTCTGTAGACTGTTAGTGCTGGTTGTAGGTGTAGACATGGAATCAATTTATCACCTGTGAGTTGGAGGTAATTGATATATTTTTCCTCTCACAGTTTATGTTTAAGCTCAATAAAATAACATTTTAAAAACTTTTAATCTTTCAAACAGTTCATTTTTAAAAGGTTTAAATATCTAGTAAGCACTCAGCAAATGGTAGTTATCATTGTGATAGAAGCCTATTTACTCTTGCAACTATACAGATGCTCTCAGGCTAGCCAAGACAGGTCTGGAAGCTGTTTACTCTCTGAGCACCTTCAAGAAATTCAATGTAACAAGGCAAGAGCCTTCAAAATAATTTTAATGAGTATATTAGAATTCAGTGTGTACAAGGAAAAAATACTACTCCCTTAGACTGATAATATAGAGAAACTAGAGGCCCGATACACAAAATTCATGCAAGAGTAGGCCTTCCTTCCCCCGGCTGCTGGCACTGGCTTACCTCTGGCACCCAGGACCTGGGCTTCCCTCACAGCCCCAGCTTTGCCCAGAAAGATGTCCAGTCTAATTAGCATAATACACTTTTATTATAGATCGTGGACATTAGTATGACCAGACTAAACAGGTCCATTTGCCTGCTCTCATCAAAGCCCAATAAAACAAGAACGGGAGATTGCAGCAAAGAAAATAAGAGCTTATTTTAGAAAGTGGCCCACATCCAGAGTCATAGGTGAGCTAATGTTCAAAAATCTGGCTCCTGGATGGCCTCTAGGGGATGGCTTATATAGGAGAAAAATTATTAAACACTGTGACTAAGAGAATTAGGGTCATGGTCTCTCCTGATTGATCAATGCTAGCGTAGGAGGTAGTTGATCATTGCATCTGGTCCTGATGTCATCCATGGCTGTTGCTTTCTGTGGTTTCATTGCTTTTCTGGATCTAGAGCTGAAATACAACTAAGGCCTACATGTTATCTTTAGTTTGAATAAAACTGTCTCTGTGGTCAATAGACCTAAGGCTTTGTTCCTAATATTTTATGCCAACCAGAACCTCATTGTCCTGAGGGCCTAATGATTAGGGGAGTGGACATGTAAGGGTGAAGGAGGCAGATGAGTCAGGGTGCTGCTGGATGAGACCAGTTTGAATCAAAGGAAAGAAAAGAGAAAAGATCAAATTAAATAAATGATGCTCTTGTGAGATTACATTGGTCTGGGTTTTGCCATCCAGGATGAGTATTTTCTTCTTGTGTTTGTATTTCAGTCTGTGTCTTGATGAGAAGTGAAATTCTGCCTCTACCCATGCAAACTTGAAAAGGTCAGATCTTTGTTCTCTCAGATTCATAGAAGCTGGGATACATCAAAGAAAAATGGATCAAGATAAGTTAAATGCTGAGGAAGATTTTATTTAAGGCTATTAAAATAGGAGGTAGAGATTTTGAACACAGTCTCTTGGAATGAAAGGCGGGAATTTATTTAAATGCTTAGGTGAGCTAGTGGAAAAGTACTGGATAATGTTACAGGTGGGCCACTTTTATTTGCTTATTGGCACTTATCTCATCGAAATTAGACTTCAACCTTTCCACAGAGACTGGGAGTTTGGAGTGCTATCTTTTTTTGATAATTATATTTCAAAGGGATGATATTCAGATCCTCGAAAAAGACATTCCTAAGTTTTAAAACTGGCTCAAAGTCACTAATCATCCGAGAGATGCAAATCAAAACAACAATGAGATACCATCTCACACCTGTCAGAATGGCTATCATCAACAAATGACAAGTGCTGGCCAGGATGTGAATAAAAAGGAACCCTCCTGCACTGCTGGTGGGAATTCAGACTGGTGCAGCCATTGTGGAGAACAGTATGGAGTTTCCTGAAAAAGTTAAAAATGGAAGTCCTATTTGACTTAGTACTCCCACTTCTAGACTATATCCCAAGAAAACAGAAACACCAATCAGAAAGTACATATGCACCCCTATGTTCAAAGCAGCACAATTTACAATAGCTGGGATTTGGAAACAGCCTAAGTGTCCATCAGCAGATGAATGGATTAAAAAACTGTGGCACATCTACACAATGGAATACTATGCCACTATTAAAAAGAAGGAACTTTTACCACTTGCAACAGCATGGATGGAACTGGAGATTATTATGCTAAGCGAAATAAGCCAGTCAGAGAAAGATAAATATTACATGATCGCACTCATATGTGGGATATAATGATCAAATTAATTTGATGAACAAGAATAGATCAATCTAGAGACATATGGTGGGGAGGAGGGGTGGTTAGAGAGCAACCAAAGGACTTATATGCATGCATATTAGCATAAATAAAGGACACAGACCCTGGGGTAGTGGGGGCTTACCCAGGCTGGGAAGGGATCAATTGGGGGAAAAGGAGACATATGTAAAACTTTAGACAATAAGTAAGTAAGTAAGTAAGTAAATAAATAAATAAATAAATAAATAAAACTTTCAAGAAGCTGAAAGTTCTACATCTCAAAGGACACAGAAAAGTTTACAACTGCAAGTTTCCTAAAGTAAGTGCTCTAAGGAAAGGGATAATACATCAGGGGATTATCGTCAAAAGAAACCTGTCTAAAGTTTAGTCATACTGAGGGGAGTGCCTTGGTCAGGTGAAGGCAAATAATTAAGTCTTGGTCAGTTGGATGCTAGTCTTGGAACCTTTAGAATTTACCCTGGTCGTAGCACCTATGGAGTACACTGGGAATGGTGGAGGTAGTGTGAAAGTGGAAACTCTTGCAGATCCATTTGATAATGATGCCTGATGGTTGCAGCACCCAAAAGATTTTCCCCATAACCAAACTTTCCCATGCCTATATTCATGGCTTCTGAGACTATTTGGTTCCTGTGTGAATTATGTTTATCTTTGATTTACTGAACTCCAGTATTCTGGCAGCAATATTATTTCTGCTTAGTTAACCAGAATTTATTTGTCTGTTCATTTGTTTATTTATTTATTTATTTATTTATTTATTTATTTATTTATTTTCAGTGGAGTACATTGGCTGCTCTTTAATATTTTTTCTGGACACATTTTCACGCAGGATGAAATTTCTTTCACGCCACTAGGAAGAGTTGTATTTATTCATTGTTGGCACTCCACTGTCACCATCATCACCACGATTTTATTCTTATATTGCCTATAAAATTAACAACAGTTCCACATCTGATAGCTTGTCCTTAGAAAAATATTCTGTACCGGAACAAAAGATGAAAACTCTAACTGTGACTGAAATAACTGGGAAGGCTGTATTCAGCATTCCTGAGGATGTAGAAGATCTGCCAAACATGTGACTCTTGTTTTTGATTGATTCATGCATAAATATAAAAATGTGGAGAATACAAATATATTTGTTCAGTAGATCATTTATTTACTCCTTTATGTGATTGTTTTTTATACATTATCATAATATTCTCCAGTATTCTATTGTTCCTCCTTCCTCCCTCTCCTATCTTTCCTTTGAAATACATATATCTTCAACCACATTCATGTTACCAGTATAGTGTGGGCTACTCTGAGGAATATTTGAAATGTAGAAAATTAGTTCCTTAACTTTAAACAGTTAACAACCTAACTAGCCTATAGTGAAGAGTCTTTTGTAGTCATTACAACAATGAAAGCCTAAGGAGCATAGAGAATCCTCCTCATGGTATTATATAAGGAATGTACTGGGTACAAAAAGATTCAATTGTCCACTTGTTAGGTATATAAACTATTATGAGTTACTGAACCTATTTCCTTAGCTACCAAATGAAGATATTATTTAATAATTAAATAATAATGGTATACAATAATTGAATCATTCATAAGTGAATAATTGAAAAAAATAAAGTACTTAGCAGTGTTCATGGCATACATTTATAAATGGTGATAGTGACAACGTGATGATGGTGATGGTGGTGGTGGTGGTGGTAGTGATGGTGCTGTCACCAGGATGTCCACTTTGTTTTCTTATATCTTTTTGCTGCACTCAACACTTAAGGAGTCTGGAAGACCTCCCATTCACCAGCACCAGAAATGACAGAAAAATATAGAGATCCTCCATAAAGGAAAAATATATTTTCTCATATGTTTTTGCCATTGTATTTCTAGTAATTTGCACCTTCCAGACCTGATTGGTCAGAACTGGGGTTCTGTTCTCTGTCTAAACTCCACAGGCTCCTCCTATATTCACTAACCTTGGCCCTTAATCTTCTTTTATATGTTTTTCAGTAATATGATTTGACTTTGCTAGACTTCTCAGACTAGTCCACAATTCCTTTTCCCATCCCTGCCTCTAGGCAGACTTGAACAAAAGTCAAGGGGAAAAAATAGAGATTCCAGTATTTTGATTTGCAGTTGAAAAGGATTTCTTTTGCCCATTCATATTTTTACTCATTATCTAATGTGTGTACGTGAAGGATGAGAGGATAAAAGAGAAACAAAAAAATTGGGAAGCAATTCTATATGATCTCAGATGGCGTCTTAGAAAAATTGAATTGTCATTGGAAGAGCTGAAGTTTACAGCCTATATTATTATTCCATTTATTAGTGAGGTGGGTTTTTTTCATTCTGTTTTTCATCTTCTTGAGAAAAACAAATTAAGTAATTTTCATGAAGGCACAAGAATATTAATATTTGAGTAGAATAATTGCAACCGGAATGACTTTTTCACAACTCTATGATTACTAGGACAAGATATAATTTTGGAGCAGGGAAGATACAATATTTCTTTGTATGTTCTCCTAATTAATATGCCAATGATAATGTTCAGTAATCAAATTCCTAGGATATAGTAAGTGCTGAAGATTAATTTGTTGACTGGAAACTAAAGTGGTTAATTTGTAACATTGGGGAACTAAATGACTGATGTTTCCTTCAAAATAAATCAGAAAAAATGAATAGGAAACAATTACTAATTTTGCTCATTGTTATTTGCTTCTTAATTTAAAATCTACACATTTTTTTAAAAGATGAATAAGCCTTTAAGTTGTCTTGGATTATGATTTAAAGGGTATTTTGGCAAATTTCTCATTTTAGTAGCAGTGGGTAGTGTTGCTGAACTTGTTCATTATACATGCACATACATGCATTTATGTTCATATATAACTCTAACAGTCATTTATAAGCAATATGCATGAATATAAAATGATGATTATTAATTTTAAATGGAATGCATATTCATACATGAAAACAATATTATGGATTGGAGGCTGACTAATTTTGAGTTACCTAACACATGTGGCAGAATTTTTTTAGCTGGTTTGATACTGTTTCCTAGCAATAAAATGTAATTCATTTAACATATTCTAGAACACAGAAGAGGATCTTGCACATAAAAAGTACCCATTAAGTTGCTGCTGAATAAAGAGATGATTTCTGCCAGCAACCCATCCACGAAATATTTTGACAAATATTTTCATGTTGAAATTTTGTTTTTTTTTAACCACTTTATTAAGGTATGATTGATGTACAAAAGACTGCATCATCTTCCTTGAAATCATTTATAATGGATCATTTCCATCTTGTTTTAACCAGGACCTAATTATCCCCAGAGATGTTTTACATTCATTAATAAAGCAAGGTTAAGGGCAAAAAAAATATGATGGATTTTCTTGATTTCAGTATTTATTCTTCTTATTTAAGAAGTGCTTTAAAGTTTACCCTCTTTCCCAGGCCTGCAGATTTTAGTAAACTTAAAACCAGCTTTCACTCCAAAATATCAAAAGAAACAGATGCCTCATATTTCTAAACTTAAAGTTAATGGATATGATCAGATAGCCAAATAAATTAATAGATAAAAAATAAAACTTTACTGAGGTTATTGTTATTCCATATGAAATTTGGAAATGGTTTCTCAAAATCAAATCAAATCAAAAAAGGTAATTATATCTTTTATTGTCTTGAGAAAGATGGCTACAATAAAGGTTTTATGGGAAACTGTTACTGGTCATTTAATATAGCAATGGGGAGCGATTCCAGGAGTCACTGGATAGATGACTAAGCAAGGTTGTGAGGACTTGAATTCCACTGAACCCTCAGTCTTTCTTTTCCTATGTCTGTCAAAAACTATTGACTTTATTAACTTTACTAGTCTATTTGCAACCTGGAATCCTGGATCTCCAGAATTACTTTGGAACCATGTAGGTATAGATTGAGATACACATTAAATTCAGAAAACATGTTTTTTTGTGTGTGTGAGTTTGTTAAGGAAATTGGTACTTAGGATGTAAACTATTCTAGTGCCTGGGGACTTGCTCATGTTTTTGTGATTTGTTTGTTTTTGTCTATGGAACTGATTTTGTGATATTCTTGTTAGTCTAGTGACCACTGGAAAGTTAGAGAGAGCAAAGAGGAACTCATGAGAAAACTTATTAACCACCTGGTGCTGGATGCAACTTTCAAAGTGTTGAACTAGTGATGACAGATCTAGTGGAGATGACTCAGGCTACACCTTCTGTTAACAGCATCCAAAATCAATATAAGCTCTAGATTGATTCAGTGGAAATCAAAATGCTTTCAATAATTAAGGAGATGCTTCTATTCAGGCTATTGCAATAGAGATAGCATTCTTTTAAGGAGCATGTCAAAGAAGAGAGAGAAAAGCTAGAGTTTTACAGAGATAGGTAGATAAGTCCTTAGGAAGGGTGAGCAAAGAATCTCCACTTCAAAGAGTCAGGGGCTTACTTTAGGATATGCAAGCACAGAGTGGCCTATTTGAATTAGCTGTATGTGGAGGTAGGGCAGATTTGCTGTTTTTCTGGAACTTCAGGCTTAAATAAAGTTCATCACTGTCAGCTACTTTCAAATTAGGGGAGAAAAAAGGAATTTATATTCAGAGTTGAAAATATTTGGTCTTTAATCACATTTTGATTAAACTTTCATTGGCTCTATTTTTTCCCCTGTATTTTGAGAACAAGGGTAAAATAAATTACTTTGGATGACATTGTAGTTTTGTGTTGGGATAACAAGTCAATTTGATACAAATAAGTGATCATCCTATATAATAAAGCGATAATATGCAAATTAACCCTCCCACCCTCACAAGATGGCTGCCTACGACCAGGCCAGCAGGGGAGTTAATGAGGGATGACCAAGGGACTGAAGAGTAGGCTGCGTGGGGCAACCAGGCCGGGGGGGGAGGGGCTGTGAGGGGTGACCAGGTCGGCAGGGGGGATGGGCAATTGGGGGCAACCAGGCAGGTGAGCGATTAGGAGCCAGTGGTCCAGGATTGTGAGAGGGATGTCCGACGGCCTAAACCAGCAGTCAGACATCCACCAAGTGGTCCCAGATTGGAGAGGGTGCAGGCTGGGCTGAGGAGGATCCCCCTCCCCATGCACAAATTTCGTGCACAGGCCCTCTAGTCATTATTATAATAGTTGGTCATAATTTGGATATTGTTTGTTTTGTTCTATGGTCCCAAGTAACAAAAACAGTCTATTGAATAAAACAACCAATATCCAAATTATGACCAACTATTATATAATGATGATCACTTATTTGTAGCAAATTGACTTCTTGGGACTATCTATCCATCATTTCTCATGATTCCCTTGTTTACTTGCTTCTTAGTAGTGACAGGAGTAGAACCCAGATTCTAAATGCAGTTGTCCAAATAAAATATATTTTAAAAAGAAATATGCCACAAATATAAACACAGAATAGATTTCACAGCCAAATATAATTTATTGGTAAGATTATCCATTGGCTTGAGTTATTTATGTCTTCTATCTGATAGTCTTACACAGATATTTTAAAGTTGACAACATTTGTAGTAAATAATGAATGTGTACCTTTGCAATGACATTTGTAATTCTCTAACTTAGCAGCAAGTTAAGTATATTTTTCCACTTGAATTGTCAGTGGAACTAGAGTCTACCTAATGTAGAACAGACTTTATGATTTTGATGAAATCAGGGTTTACACTGCTATTTTCATAGTTAATATCAAAGGAATTTTTTCTGAATACATTTTTAGTTATTCAAAGAAAGTTGTTAAACTGCTTTAGTTTTTCTTTTGAAAACACTGTAATTTATTTTACACATTAAATTAAAGCATACCTTTCCTAAAATGACATTGTATCAGGTGGATTTCCCTCAGAGAGGGAAATCTATTAAAGTTAGATATGAATAGAGTTTTCTGCCCTAGAGAGGATTATAGAATATATTTCTACCTCCACTGAAGAAAGGTTCTTATTCAGATTAGGCAGGGTTCCTTTATGTTACCCTGGGAACTCACCTGCATTCACACACATTAAATACATCATGAGGCTTTTCATAAACATTACATTCTACCTGCAAAATGTATTTCATTTCCAAGCTGTAGATTGGAACATATGCTTTATCTAAAGAGACATACAACCTTTCCAAAGAACTTGATTAAAAACCCTGGTAACTTATAATCACAAATTACCTTTAGATCATTCAAAAATACATCTATATGAGCTCATCAGAAATGGTAGCTGCTTTCTTCCAGTCTCCATTTCTTATGAACTTTGTTTAATAGGTTCTGATTAAAGCAATGAATATACACCGACATAACTCAAGAAAGAGTAATCTATATTATAAAAACACAGTGGCCCTAATGCTATAACAACCAAATACTGGTCACCAGGAGGCAGCGTGCATGGCGAGGCGCGCACCGGTGGGCAGGGACTTGACTCTGGGTCTCCCGGCCAGTCAGGACTGGGGGGCGGGGGGGGGGGCAGAGGGGGGAGTCCCACGGCACTGTGGGGCCTTGGGTCCCGGGTCTCATTTGATTTCCCGAAGGTCTGGGTCTTGCTCAATTTCACATGCTGGGTCACTAGTTTATTATAATATAGATATATCTTAACATTTCTTTGCCTTTGTACTTCGTTATTAATTTTTCAGTACCTTTCCTTCTCAGATTTGGGGGTAGTATGCCTCAAGCCTAGTGAATGATTATGAACTCAATGCCAATCTTTCAAGTGCCAATCATTTGCTAGTAGATATTTGTACAATTACTTATTAGAATAAAAATTTGAAAATTCATAGCTTATAATAATCACTTGTAAAAGTAAATAAGACCTTTACCTTGTTGATAAATGAATTTTATTAAAGTATTGTCTGCTTTGAGTCCTTTTTTCATAAAATATACTATTAGCTAAAACCTATCATTTTATACTTTAGAAATATAAGTACAATAACTCTTACTGAAATAATAACTGACTATAATAACTAAGGAGAAATGATTTGAAACAAGCTATTGCATTTGACAATAAAACGGGATTGTAATATTTAATAGCTGTTTCTTAGTTATAGATGGAAGTTCAACTTAGTTTTTTCCTCGGGTACACATACACTAGTTACTCTCAACCTTTAAATGTAAAAAGGAAAGAAATCAAAGAACTCACAAAGAAAGTATCTATCTGGTCTGCAATTGTCTGTAATGGGAACTCTCTTCTGAGAAAATTTCAAATTGTTGACTTTGATTATAAGGGTTTGGTCTACTGAACTATATATTTCCAATAAAGTGAAATCAGTAGAAGTACTTACCCAAAATACCCATCGTCGACTTCACAGAACAAGGCCATGTTCTCAGAAATAGTTGAATGTTTGTGATTCACTGAAGTTCTATTTTATTTACTCTGATTATAGAGCAACTTATTTTAATAAGTATTTATAAAAGTAAAGGGCTGTGATAATAAAAGAGAACTCTAGGACTTTTTAGAAACCCAAGTCAAATATCCTTATAAAAGATGTTATATTATGTGATAAATGTTGACATCTGACCTCCCATGAGGTCAGACTAACACTCTTTGGAGTCTCCCATCTAACACTCTTTGGAGTCTATTTCTTTTTCAACCCCTTTTGTTATGACTACATTTCTGCCCAAATAACCTTTCAATGATTGTCCAAGAAGATGTAACAAGTCTGGGTGTTCTTGTGAAATAAAAATCTATGGATCAAGGCAAGATAAATGTTATTTTAAAGTTTTGGGTCTTGCCTCTGAATTCTTTCTCAGCCAGAACTCAAGTACTGAGGTTACTGAACCCAGGTTTGGTCTGACCCCACTGGTCAGACTCCTGGTGCTATTCTGTGGCCTACAACAGGCATATACCTAGACATAAGCAGTACAACTTGGCAGAGGAGGTCTGGGGAAAATAAAGAAGCAGAACAAAATGAGTCATTACCGACAATGGTAAATGACTTCTCAGTGGATATTAATGGAGGCTATAAGAATTTGGATAGAGTGTTGGCCTGCGGACTCAAAGGTCCCAGAGTCGATTCCTGTCAAGGGCATGTACCTTGGTTGTGGGCACATACCCACTAGGCAGTATGCAGGAGGCAGCTGATCGATGTTTCTAACTCCCTACCCCTCTCC
The DNA here is from genome assembly GCF_000327345.1 of Myotis davidii. Lineage (NCBI taxonomy): Eukaryota > Metazoa > Chordata > Mammalia > Chiroptera > Vespertilionidae > Myotis > Myotis davidii. The sequence continues at coordinate 83,045 of NW_006288862.1, forward strand.
CTTCCTCTCTGTAAAAAAATCAATAAAATATATTTTTTTAAAAGAATTTGAATGACAGCCTCAAAGTGATGAAAAATAATTGTCAACTTATCTACCTATATTCAGTAAAATGACCTCTCACAGACCCACATTTAAAGGAAAAAGAAGACCTAGAATGAAATAGGGGAATGCACAAAACAATTGGTATAAGTGTGAATAACCTAAAGAAGATTTTATATTAAGTAATAACTCTAAAAAAGACTATTCGAACAGCATAGCAATAAACTGGAACAAAAATACAAGTTGAGAATTACATTTGAGATGAGGGTGAAACTGAAATTCAAGTTCTAATGATCATGCATAAAATAGCATAGTGAAAGTAAAAGGAGATTTGTGTCAGAAACATACACATTAGTGCACCTCATCTGTCACAAATTAACTTATATCATCTCTATTTTCATGCCTGCTATAGATTCCAACACTGGTAGGGAGTCAATAGGTTTTAATATGTGAGGACTTTGTTTTACTTAACATATGCATTTCAATAACATTCAATATGTTGAAATGTAATTTTTGGATTGGAACATGCTGTGTTCTCCTGGGCAGAATGGCTCCTGGGTTCTTTATCGGAGTCAAAGAATGAATCCATTAACAGAAGATGGTATAGCAAAGATGGAAATTTATTGAAGAACAAGTACAGATTCCCATGTGGGGAGGGGGAAAGAATCTCACAGCACAGACTTGCACATGGGGAGGGAGACGAGTCCCACTGAGTTCCTTTTTCCACAGTTTATGAAGGCTGCAGATCTCTGTGCCTTGATATCCCCTCTGATTGGTCACTGTTCCCTTCCAGGGGTGGGCAAACTTTTTGACTCCAGGGCCACAATGGGAACAGCTGTTCCCAGCTCCCTCATTCTATGGAAATGTACCTGTTACGGCTTTTCAGCTCTCCTATTCTATGGGCATATACCTTCTGCTGCTCTGCAGCCCTGTGCTTCTTCCATGGTCCCCTTAATTTCAAATATTTCTAAAATATCCTAAACTCCTCTTTTTCATCCCTAAAAATTTCTGTTTCACTGCTAAAGAAGAAAAACAAAACAAAAAGATTTAAAAAAACAGCAAGATAAACAAGAATAATAAGAAAACATACTAGTAGATATGACCTTCATTGCCTGGGTCTCTTAAGGAAAGCTGTTTTTCACAAGAATTAATTTGGGTTCTACTGCTTAGGCAATAGAGTAGTCTGGAAAATCTAAATTGTGGTTAAGAAAGGAAATTAAAGTTGTAGCTGGAATGGCAGGACTATGCATCAAGACTCTGGCAACTTTGATAAGGAGAACTTTAGCAATGAGATAAAATATTTAGAGGATTGTAGTACCTCAGCATGAAGGTCAACAATCCAGGAAAGGATGTGTTGAAATCCCATTTAGCGGTGGCTATATATTGAAGGGGCTAATCACAAAGTCAGTAATACATAGAGAGCCAGAACTGCGTACCTGAAGTGTCAGACTGAAACCCAAATGTGGGGTGTTTAAGTCTGAGTTTGTTGTCTCATGAAATTGAAGAATGAAGTTGTGGACAAAAACAATGAGTAGGAGCAAAGTTTACTGAGAGAAGCCAGTCCTGGGAAAGGTGAACCTGGGGTTCCAGGTGCAGGCCAGTGGCCAGAGCTTCCTTTCCATGTTACAGTCAGGAGTTGTTCAGTATCCAAGCCAATTAAAGTCTATTAGTCTCTGTGTGGAGGCTCACATGGCCATAAGCCACGTGGGTGATGGGGAGCACATCTCCTGCCATCAACCCAAGATTCTAGGGCACTGGAGAGAGGGAGGAAGAAGTGCCCCCGCTTTTTTGTATACAGTGGGGCCTTGACTTACGAGTGTGCTGACTAACGAGTTTTTTGAGATACCAGCTGTCTCTTGGCCGATTTTTTGCATTGAGTTGATAGAGTAATTTGAGTTAACGAGCTCCTTAATGGAGAGCTCCTTAAGGAGCTCAGTCTCAAAATGAATTACACTCGTAAGTCAAGGCCCCACTGTATATGCTTGTTAGCTCCTGATTGGTCCTTTCAAAGAATTTTGCCTCAGTAACATCCTTCAGAGTGGTTACACGCCTCATTGCCTTCCGATTGGTTATCTGCAAGCTGCCTGTCTCAGTAACTTTCATACATTTTAAAGTTCATGCCTCCCACACACGCCCTTCCTTCCCCACCCAGTTGGGGTGTCTTAGTAACTCCACCAGTTGAGTTCCCAGTTTACTTCCCAGCCGCCCATGGTTCCAATTAGCTTCCTCTGTCTCCTCAATATTTCTAACCATCCTGTCTTAGTAACTGGACCTAATTATTAGCCAAATATAAACTACTTTCCTCCCCATCCTTCCTCCATTAATTCAAGAGGGAGGTGGAAGGGAAAAGCAGTGGGGGGGGGGCGGAGGGGGGGAGAGCAATAGAGTACACTGGGACCTCCATCTTAAGGGTTTTAAGGGAGATTTCAAGGAAGTTCCCAGGGGAAGATCTTAATAGAATATTCAGCAGCTTTCCAGGTATGTTCCTTCAGGGTCTAGGTCTCCACAGATTGATTGTTTGGTGCCAGCAGGGGGTCATTATTCAATGCAGCTGGTCCAGAGGTCAGCCATGGGATTGCTGGTGTGGTTTCATTGCTTTTCTGGGCCTGGAGCTGAAATAGAACTGAGGTTATCTCTAGGGAGGCAAGGGCCGGGAGTTCAAATCTCGAGATTAGTTTTATGCTAGAGGAGAAAAGGTCACCCTGAGGTGAGATCCCACCCTACAATTGTCCTTTGGTAGGTTCCCAGGGCTTTCTGCCCTGGTGATATTCTGCACCTGGCCCATCATCCTTGCCCTGACCATGCCTGTCTAACTGCCTATCACAGTTCTATTAATCTCTCAAGAGGTTCACCGTGCAGTTAGGAAAAATAATGAACAGTTTTCAACTCCAGCCCAGCATTAGGAGATTTCTCAAGTGATATTCAGAAAATATTATTGGAGGCTAGAATCTGGTATAAAGTTTGAGAGCTTCCTGGAGGAAGTGACATCCAAGATAAGAAAGCTGAGAATCATTTTAATTATCCAGGATAAGAATGAGAGGAAGGAAATTCTAGGCATCTCTAAAAGTAAACACTTGAGGCAAAGGCATGCGCAGAGAACCCCAAACAAAAGGAATCCAAAGAGGACCACACCAAGACACATCATAATTAAAATGCCAAGAGCAAAAGACAAAGAGAGAATCTTAAAAGCAGCAAGAGAAAGACAGTCAGTTACCTACAAGGGAGTACCCATACGACTGTCAGCTGATTTCTCAACAGTAACCATGCAGGCCAGAAGAGAGTGGCAAGAAATATTCAAAGTGATGAATAGCAAGAACCTGCAACCAAGATTACTTTATCCAGCAAAGCTATCATTCAGAATAGAAGGTCAGATAAAGA
>NW_006288862.1:86594-88438 GCF_000327345.1 Myotis davidii
GCAGAGGCGGGGGGGGGGGGGGAGGGAAGGGGGGGGGGGGGGGGTAGAGGGTAACGTGGGGACAAGGACACATATGTAATATCTTAATCAATAAAAAATATATTAAAAAAAACAAAAACAAAAAAAAGAAAGTAAAGGGACAAGATAAGTGAGATAGTATTTAAAGTTATTAAAAAGGCAGGCAGGTAGGCTAAGAGATTTGATTGAAGATGTTAAGTTCAGCCAGTAATGAGAAAATAAAAGATAAAAACTTTAAAGTTTTTTGTTTGTTTGTTTTTAGCAAGATACTTGCACACCTAGCTTTAAAATAAGAATCTGACCAAGTCTTTATTAAATTTACAGAAGTAGTTGTTTGAGATTTATATTAGCACATTTGAAATCTTTTGGATAGTTATGATTCTGCTCAAGTTGAACTTGGGCTAATTAAAACCAATAGCTGCCAGCAAATTCATTAATCCTGATCCTGTTTATAGATCTGTTGGGAAGAATAACCATTTATTATCTTAAGACCCTGTGTCTTCTTATAGCTATTTTTATTTAAAAATATGGACAGAGAGTGCCCATCGGCAAGAACTGTTAATCTTTTCAGTTCACCCTTACAGTACTTGTAAAACCCAAGCACATTATCCCTCACTGAGAGGCAGTCAAGACAAGTTGGTTTAAACCAAGGAGACCTCTATATAAATTAACAGATGTTTTAGTTGAAAATAAAGTGTAAACATGACCTTAATTAATGAATTTGCTAATAGTTGTTCCTGCAATGAGATAATTTGCCAACTCTGAATCTAGGTATATGTAGGATAAATGGAGGCTTTGAAATTAGACTCAGACTGAAAACCCAACTTGGATCTGGTGATCTTCATGGTTTTGCGTAAATCATCAAGTTACTCAAAAGTAAGAATCATATTCCCACATAGAGTACAATTGGCTAGTATTTGGTATCTAACACATGTTCAATGAAAATATGCCTTTATGCTAAATGCATTCTCTTTAATTGAGGAGTGTGCGTGTTTTCAATGCTTGTGCAATACACACGTGCTTGAATTTGTGAAAAGAGTGATGGGAGAAGTAAGATTTATTGATTTATTAGCTAATTCTCATTTGTGTTGATTATGTGGTAATTCTGGCCATGCTATCTAACTGCAATAAGAAAGATCTTTAAATCTATAATCAAATTAAAATCATTTGAGGCAAACAACTCACAACTTTTATATGAATGAGATTTCTCATTTAGTTATCTTGGCATAGGCTTTGTAAACATTTATTTTCATAGGCATGCCAGGAGTCTGATTGCTATGCTACATTGAGACTTTTCTGTAGATCAGCTGGACTTTTGCTATCACGTATTTAACATATATATATATATATATATAGTGTATAATACTAGAGGCCCGATGCATGAAGATTCATGCAAGAATGGGCCTTCCTTCCCCTGGTTGCCGGCAATGCCTTCGCTCTGGACCAGAACCACCTTCCCACCTTCACATGCTTCCCAGAGGCCCAGAGCGGCTATCGTGGTGCAGAACGCCTGCATCCCGCCCCACTCCCCACCACCCCGCCACTCAGCCTATGTATGCAAATTAACCCGCCATTTTTGTTGGGTTAATTTGCAAACTCACTCCTGATTGGCTGGTGGATGCCACAAAGGTGCTGTCAATTTGCATCTTTCTCTTTTATTAGTGTAGATAAGAACCAATTTTATTATGATTGACACAAAGTTTTGAACATTTTTTTCTTTTCATGCAGAAACTAATGCTCCTCATAATTTAGATAATGCATGCAGGTAATAATCACAGCTTCTCATCAAGTTACATGTTTGTTGGGACTGGACAATTTAATATTAC
>NW_006288862.1:88653-89714 GCF_000327345.1 Myotis davidii
TATGTCTGCTATGTAGTTTGAGTAGGATGAGAGATTGTTGTTTTAAGCTATTAAAATATGTAGAGGCTATTTATTACTACATCATAACCTAATCTATCCCAACTAACACATGAATGATTGGCTCAAGGTTATTCTAATAATCAGTTTCATGACTGACATGTCTTGAGACCATTGGAAAACTATGAACAGATAGCATGTGCTTTTTTTATGGTAGGAAATACTGGCTTCTATTGAAATGTGTTCTAGTATTATGTTATGGACATGAGTTAACAGTATGCCTCAATAGCAAACACTATTATTTCCCCAACACAGTCCTTTTATAAAGTGAGTGAAATTTATTTTATGACATTGCCAGTTGGAATGAAAATCTAATGAATGATTTTTTTTTTGCTGACTTTTAAAATATCTACCACCTAGGAGGTAGTCTAGAACAGAATAATTAATAAATATTTAATTAATTCATATTCATGATACGATATTAATCATAGTTTGACAGTGTTCTATAGGAAAAATTTATTGGATTAAGTACCGAAACCAAATATTATTAACTAGAGGCCCAGTACATGAAATTTACGTACGGGCATGCAGGGGGTGTGTGTGTCCCCTCAGCCCAGCCCAAACCTTCTCCAATCCGGGACCCCTCTGGGGATGTCCAAGTGCTGTTTAGGTCTGAACCCAGGGATCGGGCCTAAACTGGCAGTTGGACATCCCTCTCACAATCCTGGACCACTGGCTCCTAATTGCTCACCTGCCTGCCTGCCTAGTCACCCCTAACTACCTCCCGCCTGCCTGCTCGCTTCTTACTGTCCTCTGCCAGACTGATAGCCCCTAACTGCCCCCTCTGCTCGCCTGGTCACCCCTCACGGTCCCCCCCTGCTGGCCTGGTCACCCCTCATGCTCCCCCCTGCCACCGGCTTAGTCACCTCACGCAGCTTGCTGTTCAGTCGTTTGGTCATCCCTCAGTAACCCCCCTGATGTCCTGGTCGTAGTCAGCCATCTAGTGAAGGCATGAGGGTTAATTTGCATATTGCCTCTTTATTATATAGGACTAGAGCAGTGGT
>NW_006288862.1:89768-103899 GCF_000327345.1 Myotis davidii
TGTTTAAGCTCAATCCAAGTGGTATCAGGCCTAAATGGGCAGCCAGACATCCCTCTTACAATCCAGGACTGCTGGCTCCCAACCACTCACCTGCCTGCCTGCCTGATTGCCCCTAACCATGTCCCTGCCAGCCTGATCGACGCCTAACTGCTCCCCTGCCAGCTTGATCACCCCTAACTGCCCTCCCCTACAGGCCATCTTGTGGCGGCCCTCTTTGACCACACGGGGGCAGACATCTTGTGTGTTGGAGTGATGGTCAATTTGCATATTACTCTTTTATTAGAATTTCTCTTCCTAAATATCTAATATCATCTTTGATACATTTTGGAATACATATCTGTTTTTCCTTTATTTAATGGCTAACAGACAGATTCAATCCATTTTGAGATCCTCTTCTAACAATTGATTCACATATTGTGTGATTTATCCATAAATGAAATTTATGTTCCCTTATTAAATGAACATTTTTCTCTTTGCTCAATTTTTCTTATTTACTTGACTTTAATTTTATTTTGTTTAATTATATTATTTTTTACATGTTTTAATAAATAGCACATATATGTCTACATCTCTAGACACACATTTTATATATATTTATGTAATACATATTTTGATATTTTCCTTAATAGATATATTATCTCTTTTTATAATTATCAGTTATTTTACTGCCATTTAAAGCTTTATTCAAACATTTTAAAACCTACAAAAACCTATGCACTTCAATTGTAAAGGGTTAGAGTTGTTAGACCATATCATCTGACTATAAAGCTTTAAGTAACAAGGCAATTTAGTCTAAGTGAGATTGCTCACTGCTTCAAGGCACCTAATTAGAAATTAAAATACCTATGTGGTTTTTTTTTATTTCTCTTCAGCCTTATTTCAGCACATTTTAATCTGAATTATATTTTTCTGTTAAATATGATTACTGAGCAATGACAGAACTCCTGGTCATTCATTGCTCATTTATTAGCAGTTTTCATTTATAGTTGAAATGAAGATTTTCCCTCAATTATATTTTTAATCATTTCCAATCATCCTTTTTTCATATAAGAGATATTAAGCCTTGAGAAAATTTCTGCAGAGTAATAAAACCTGTTAAATTAGATTAATATACATGGGATGCTCAACTATTATTAATTTAGACAGACTTTCATTTTTCCTTTTTTGATTACAGAACATTGATTTATGATTCATGAAACAACCAAATTGCACTTTTAAAATTTATAATTCTGGATTCCTTCTTACATTATTGGTCTTGAACTCAGCTATTTTGTCCTTTAAATTATAATATATATGCCTTTTTAAATTAAAAGGAATATATTGTTTATTATAGCAAGAATATTAGCTAAATGTTTGTCTGAGATTAATGGATCATTTTTAGTTATAATAGAATATGAAAAATAATATAAAATATGGATTTTGTATCAAAACTCTTCGTCAGAAACTACAGTTCAAATAGAGTATAGCAAATCATAAAAAACTTATAAAATTTCTTTGTTACCTTCATTGTAGTATATTTACCATTAATTATTTTTGTTTATGTCTCTTGAACTTGAGTAGGAAAAAGCTTTTGTTTGAAGGCTAAAAAGAAAAGATATTGATGAGGCCACTGTTCCATTCCATTTTGATAGATGCCAAGAATGTTAGTGGAAATAATTGGTCATGTATCTTTAAGAATCTAATATATCTGTAGGACTGACCCTGGACGCCCCCCCACTCCCCCCACTAACCCTGCACCACCACCACCATTGGCCAGAAAAGGAAGAATTTTCATTGTTGGCAAGTCCATTGTATACCTAAATGCAAGTACTGCTGGAAAGAGGGTTTGCTTTTAGTTTACATTGCCCTGGCAATGAATAAACACTCAGTTTACTCAAGATGTAGGGAGAACCTTTTAGGTAAAAGGGCCTGAACTGAGAAAACCCATGGGAAAATGAAAAAATGGAAGGACAATTTGGGATAGAATAATAGTCACTTTTTCTTCCAGGAAGACATGTTTTCTAAAATCTGAAGACAGAAATGCCCTGGGTGTACAGAGGGAGAGAGAGGCTTTTCAAAAATTTGATGATGGCTGACTGATAGTCCATCAGAGATCACATATATTGGCTTCTATAACCCTGTCAGGATAATACCCAAATTTCTTAGCTAGCAGATGGAAAGAACTTGGCAGTGACATCCCTAAATTTATGCAGTCAATAGATATTAAGTACCTACCTTGTGGAGCCACTGTCTAGTCCTGGAGATGGTGTAAAGAACATAGCGATGCAGACTCTACCTAATTAAATCAACATTCAATGGGTTGTGACAGCAATACAAGGTATTAAGCAATTTATAAGTTGTACAATTAAATAAATACAATTGTGAAAAGTACTACACAGGAAAAGTACAAGATGCTATAATAGCTAATGAATGAGGAAACCTAACCTAAGTCTGGAGGGTGGCGGAGACTTCTTTGACTCATAATGTAAACCACGGATCGGATGGAAGAGAAAAGTTCTGAGTCAGAAAAGAATCTGAAAACTTCCAGGAACTGTGTGTAGTAGATCTGCTGTGGCCAATGCTCCATTATAAGGCAGGAGGGTGGAAAGCACAAGAAGTTACTCTTGAATCAGACAGAGCCCATATCCTACAAGATTTTAAAGGTCATGTTATAGACGTTGACTTTACCCCAACATCTGTAGGGACATTAGAATCCATTCAACATAATAAATGACAAGTAAGGCATAAAGGCCTACTGGTTTCTACCTCTTTAAACTTTGATGTAGAGATAAAAAATACTCTGAAACTCCATCATGAATGGTAGATTTCTCAAGTGAAAATAACCCAAGGGCAGACAAAAAGTACAAAGAGGTCTTAATTTAAAAGACCCTTTAATCCACCGATAGAATTGACCTTTATCAGCATAAACATTAAGTTCTATGTATAAAAAATTCAACTTTGGAACGATATATACAAATGAGGGGAAAATGCTTTGGAAATATCAGCAGGCGGTGTCTGTGTTGCAACTTTCTCTATTCCTTTGTAGTGTCAATAAAGCAGTCTAGCTTGTAAGCTTCCCTTGGCTTTTCAGTGTGTTGTGCTATTGCTCTAATGTGGAAGAGCATAATGGTCACAAGTATAAAAGGCTCTTTTACATTAAATTACACAGAATAAATTTTCCTGCTCAGAAGATGATAGCAGCCGATTTTTTCAATTTAGTCCCAGAGGATTCTAATATTAAATCTGAAGCTACCACAGAGTGATCCAACTTTGAAGATTACAGTGGTAATAATGGGGCTTCTAGGGAACTAAATTAATGTTTATGGCTTTTCCTTTCCTGTTTTCATTGCTGCTGCTGCTGCTACTCCTGCTGACGCGTGGTTTTGGTATGCATGGCTTTCTCCGTAGTGTTGGCTTTCAGAACAGAAATAGAATAATGTACATGCAAATCGATAAAATTCCACAGTCTTTTATTTCTATAGGATTGACAGTGATGGTAAATAGATTACTTTTATATTTGTACTATTTTTTCCCCAAGTGTTCGTTTTGCTATCAAGCATAATTCTTTTTAGAACTTTCTTGAATTTGAAAGGATACTGGTCATGGACTCTTAGACTTTCTTTAAGATGCCTCTCTACATCCTTAATTGATACACATATTTTATATGATATTAAATTACATTATTCTCATTATTTGTTATTTTTCTGTCAAGTTAAATCTTATATTTTTTGTTTTACTTTCTTTAGGGGCAAATTCATTAATGTAACATAACTTTAATATATACCAGATTCTCATTTCTATCATATTTTGCAAGCTATTTTGAAAATACTACTCTGAATTATTTTTCTGCCAAGTTAAATCCTATATTTTTGTTTTACTCTTCTTTCTTTAGAAGCAAATTCATGGTTTTTGCAAAACTTTATTATTATAACAGGATCACATATATATCATATTTTATAAGTTGTTTTTAAAGGTACTATTCTAAATTTCCAATAAGAAACTTTTTGTAATAACACCATAGTTTCCCACAAAATGCATACAATTTAATTTATGTACACTATTAGCCAATGGAGATTGATTGGAATTTTTCATTTGTTCGCAACATTCACCAAACATCCTTTAGTAGCGTGATGAGAAGTAATTGCAAGGTGACGAGACTCAGAACATCCAATTGCCATGCCATGTAAACAGGAGAAGGGGTTCCTCTTCCTCAGCAGAAATATCGGAATGAAACTCAGTTTCCTACAGGACCCAGTAGGGCCTCCCCCACAGAAGCTTATCATAAGGGTCTGGAATGCTAACTTAAGAATCCTCAGAAAATTCTAGCAGCTAGAATTGACATGTAGATGGCCTGATACTAAGTCTTCCTTGTTTATCCCTGCCAAACTGTGCTCCTTTATTTAAACTACAAACAGGCGAAGCGTGGGCGGGCCGTGTTCCTCCTGATATTTTTTGTTTTACTTTCTTTAGGGGCAAATTCATTAATGTAACATAACTTTAATATATACCAGATTCTCATTTCTATCATATTTTGCAAGCTATTTTGAAAATACTACTCTGAATTATTTTTCTGCCAAGTTAAATCCTATATTTTTGTTTTACTCTTCTTTCTTTAGAAGCAAATTCATGGTTTTTGCAAAACTTTATTATTATAACAGGATCACATATATATCATATTTTATAAGTTGTTTTTAAAGGTACTATTCTAAATTTCCAATAAGAAACTTTTTGTAATAACACCATAGTTTCCCACAAAATGCATACAATTTAATTTATGTACACTATTAGCCAATGGAGATTGATTGGAATTTTTCATTTGTTCGCAACATTCACCAAACATCCTTTAGTAGCGTGATGAGAAGTAATTGCAAGGTGACGAGACTCAGAACATCCAATTGCCATGCCATGTAAACAGGAGAAGGGGTTCCTCTTCCTCAGCAGAAATATCGGAATGAAACTCAGTTTCCTACAGGACCCAGTAGGGCCTCCCCCACAGAAGCTTATCATAAGGGTCTGGAATGCTAACTTAAGAATCCTCAGAAAATTCTAGCAGCTAGAATTGACATGTAGATGGCCTGATACTAAGTCTTCCTTGTTTATCCCTGCCAAACTGTGCTCCTTTATTTAAACTAAAAAAAACAAACAGGCGAAGCGTGGGCGGGCCGTGTTCCTCCTGGGGGACACTATCCCACTGACCCGAGCAAGACTCTTCCCGGTCGATGATGTTGTGGGTCATCTCCTCCTTGGCTTTCCGGCTTCCTAGCAAAGCCTGTCTCCTAACTTGTATTGTATGACATTATGGTATTTGCCTTCCTTTACCACACTACTACCCTGGGACATACTAGTAAATGTCTGCAAGCATTTCTGATTGTTCCTCTAAACCAGTGGTTCTCAACCTTCCTAATGCCGCGACCCTCATGTTGTGGTGACCCCCAATTTCATAGTTACAAATCGAACATAATTAAAGCATAGTGATTAATCACAAAAACAGTATGTAATTATATATGTGTTTTCCGATAGTCTTAGGTGACCCCTGTGAAAGGGTTGTTCGACCCCCAAAGGGGTCACGACCCACAGGTTGAGAACCGCTGCTCTAAACAAATAAGATAAGTAACAACTATTCACAGCATTTTAGAATAACTGAAATGCCAGGAAATATGCTAGGCATTCATGAGTATTATTTTATTTAATTAATTAATTTGATGGAGGTTTAATAATCTCATTTTACAGATGAGAAGGTTGAACATTTAAGAAACTAAATATCTTGCATAGGGTCATATAGGTAATTAAGATAAAGCTGATATATGAGTTCAGCTCTGAAAAAGATGAAACACACTCTATCTCTTCTGAAATTGAGGGCAAGGGGTGATAAAGGTTACGTTGAATGGGGTAGGAAGGGGGGGTGCTGGGACTAAGGAAGTAAGGCAGAAGAAAGAGTTTTAAGGTTTTTGAACTTGAAAAGTCTGTTTTGTCCATTTCAGATCTACATCCAGTACATTTTGCCCACTTCAAATGAACTTGAAAAGTCCATTTCAAGTCCATTTTGGTTCTGAAAATTGATAGCTGTGGACGAGATAAGGCAAAGCTTATTTTTATAAACTAGGAGGGGAAGCTTTGTAACTAGAGCATTGTATGGGTTGTTCAAAAGCACATCTTAATTTCAGAACAAAGGTTTATAGTGGAAAATATAACTATTTTTACTAATATATTCAAGAATTGATTTAGCTAAGATATTGATATATGAGAGTTATGAGCAGAAATACAAGGTAAAGTAGATGCTATGAAATTCAAAATAGGAAGCATATGGCATAGTGGTGCAAAAACAATGACCCAGAATTGGCAATAGGAGACAAGAGAGTAGCCACATGGCATGTAGCCATGAGATATTTGGAGGATGGAAGAATTTAAAGACTACCTAAAAGATAGAAACTGTGAATGAGAACCAGGATTCAGTTATGTCAAGAGGCAAAACTTTCTGAGAAAACACTGAAGTGGTAAATGTTCTTAACCACATGAAGGGAAGAGTCAGTATTTTGATCAGAAGTAGAAGGGAAGCTTAGAGGGAAGAAATGCAAAGGCCCATGCAGATCATTGAGAAAACAAAATATCTTGATGCTAAATCTAAAGAGGACAATTGTGAATAAAACTCATGGGTTCTGTGTAGCTGAGAGTTCCTGCCTAACTTTCCAACATTTCTATTAACGAAGTTCTGTAGTAAATGAAATCTAAATAAAAATTTAAACATCACAGATAAATTTTTTAAACCTGGATCAAAATATAGTCTTCTTGGCTATGAACCTTAACAAGGTTCCAGAGGTTATAACCAATCAAATCAGTGCTTACCAAAATGGAGTTTTTAAGTTTTTATTCAAAATTCTGTTATTTATTAAAAGAAAAGTTATCTATTTCCATGCTTTGTGACATATTTTAGATTATATATTTTTCATATCTAGAGAAGTATTTTTCTTTTCTTTTACATCTCAAGAAATTTCAGTAGATATTATAATTAGTTATATATCTAATGCATTAATTTTGCCTGGTATTGGTTTAATATCTGTATTGACAATAAGATGTCGAGAATTGATATGGCTGCACAACAGAAGGTATCTGGAATGATGTTCGGGAAGGACCTATGTATCTTTGTTGCATGAGTTTATTGAATTCTATGATAACTTTTTTCTTTGAGGTTCATTTTGACCAAAAGCAGGGAGCCTATAGAGGAACATCCAATAAAACAAACAAAAATCAATATTGTAAAAAAACAAACAAACATCCAGTTCAAAAGGTAGCAGTGATTGTGCCCTAACTGTTAAAAGACTCATACAAGGAGTGATGACCTTGTGGAGTGTGTTGGTGATGAGGTTATAAAATGTGACAAAAAGAGATTGCAGTTTTTATTGTTCCATTGATTTCACCTTTTCCCTTTTTGATATGAAGTTGGCTAAAGACTTTATTTTGTTACTCACTGAGTCTAGGGAGTGTGCAAGGAGAATGATGTTACCTTCTAATAGGTGCTATGTTTAGCAGTGGTCAAACAAGTGTACATCAGGTCAGAACTCAGCTGAAACTTGCATCTTGCAGTATGTTGGGTGTGTGATGAAAATGATAATAACCAATTCATTAGATGATACATAAATATCAAGAGCAGATGGGCTTTCAGAAGACAAAGATCCTATTTTAAGGAAAATATCTCAACTATATAAAGAAGAAAGTAAGGGGGAGAGATCAACCAAAGGACTTGTATGCTTGCATATAATAAGCATAAGCAATGGATGCAGACAACAGGGGGTGAGAGTAGGGCAAGACTGGGGGGAGGAGGGGATGATGGTGGAATAAAGACACATTTGTAGTACCTTAATCAATAAAAAATAAAAAAATAAGAAAGGCAAATATAGAACACTATTAATACTGTACAAGTGATACTGTTTTGCAATTTTTTATACATACTTCCATTTTATTACATCTGTTCAGGTTTTCTGATATTAATTTGTGCTCAACTTATGATACAAAGATTAAGATGTAAAGGAAACCAGGGATCAATTCAGGCTTAATTTTCTACTTTTATAAACTTTCTACCAAGTGACTAATATTTTGCTTAATCAGTGTGACATTTGAGCTTCAGGAGTCCACCGTTCAGGAGAAAATCTAAATTGCCAAATCTTTTTTTCCTAATTGTTAACTTGCAATAAACCAGTAAGACTAATTTGTGTAAAATTTTATAAAATGAATTAAAACATAATGCTGTATAAAGGATTCTATATACCCTCCTGGGGAACAATCACTGAGGAGATACGAAAAATGTTTAATCATGAACAAGTTTGCTTACATTTAAAATTAAAAGAATAGACTTGCTTTCCCAATCAAACATGTGTTTCTGTAATATGTGATGTACTGATGAGATAAAGTTTTTTCTTCAAAAATATCAAAATCAATCTAAATAGATAACTACAAAAAAAATAAAAGGTGATCTATCAGGTTTATGTTCAGCTGCTGACATAATAAGGCAAATGACAAAGCTAGTAAAGACTTGAGGACAATGCTTCAAAAAATATATCTATAATAACAAAAGCGTAACATGCTAATTAGACTGGACGTCCTTCCAGATGACCTCCTGGATGAAGCTGGGGCCATGAGGGAAACCTGGGTCCTGGATGCCTGCCAGTGGCTGGAGGGAAGCCTGCGTCCCAGGTACCAGAGGAAGCTGGTGCTGGCAGCCGGGGGAAGGAAGGCCTATTCTTGCACGAATTTCGTGCATCAGGCCTCTAGTGTATATATATAGATAGATAGATAGATAGATAGATAGATAGATAGATAGATAAATGAGGTTCATCAAGTTTAAATAATGTATTCAAGGCTACCAGAATGTTAAGATAGAGGGTTAAATTCTGGTGTCTTATTTATAAAATAAATGCATTTCCCATTATTTCTTATGGTCTGACCTTTTCTTAACAGTACAGACTGAAAATTGTTTAAATGATAAAAGTGATAGGTTTTGTTATTAGAAACTTCACAATTAATTGGTTTACCTTTTCAACATGTTTAGACATGACTTATAATGAATTAGTGTTAATTTGCACATGCCATTTTTTCTCAAAAATTAAATTATATAATTTAAAAGATTTTATATGTAAGTGATTCAGAGGATACCTTTTCCAAAATATTTGATGCATAAGTCTACAAAATACACTTTAACTGAGAGCTTAAGCAACATTTTTAAGGTCACATGGCTAGTTATGAAAAATATACTGTAAAACAGGCTATAACCCATAATTCTAATTTAAAACTGAAAACTCATAACTTGAAAGGCTCAAAGAGAAAAAAGCTATGAGCTTTTTATTATAGAAAGTTTTAATAACATTATTACAAATCTCCATGGCCATATTCATTAAAATTTGATCTCTTTGTCCATTATATTCATTGTCCTACAAACTCAATATAGAATATGATGTAATCAAATGTGGGGTGCTTGCTTAAAATAAATAATAAATACAGAAATGAGAACTCAAAATGCAAGGTGAATAGTGTACTGTATACTGTATGGAAATAAAATGTTAAAATCATAAAAATCTGAGTTTTGAGATCCCTATCATTGGACCACCAGCTCCCTTTCCTCTCATACTTAATTATATCTTCCTCTGAGCTCTCTCCTGTAGCTAAATCGAGGCATCTTCCCCTGCTGTGTTTATGCCCCATGTTTAACCAACTAAAATAACCAGCCACCCATTTCTTTTCAATGCTCTTTCTGTTATCATTTCTTTACCAGTGGTTGTCAACCTTGGCTGCACATTAGAATCACCTGGGAATCTTTTTAAAATCCTGATTTCTGGGCCTCATCCTCCAGAAATTCTGGTTCTTTGTTACTAATGTTGTGGCCCCACCCCATAACAAAGAAACAGAATTTCCGGAGGATGAGGCCCAGAAATCAGGATTTTAAAAAGATTCCCAGGTGATTCTAATGTGCAGCCAAGGTTGAGAACCACTGCTTTAAGCTCTATATTCCTTCAAATATATTTCACATGCATGATCAATCTCCTCTTTGAAATGTTTACTGATTCTTACATCTTCTGAGACCTCAGAGAGCCTTCACCATTTATACCATTCCTTTGATGTTTATCACCCAATGCCCTCGGCACTTGTTCCTGAGCTGCAATTGTTAACAGTCACCCAATATTTTAAGTACTTCCTCATCTAGCTTCAACTGCACTGAAGTCTCAGTAGTTCTGACTTCCTGCGTGGTCAGGTCAGTTAATTTCCTTGAGATAAAATTTCATCCTAGGTATAAAGGAAATAAACAAGACAATAAATAAATTTAACTTGATACAAAAGTGGCATGCCCACAGCAGCTGCAAGTCACAAAGCTAGCATTTCAATTAAGTTCTTCCTTATGTCTAACCCTATGTCCTTTCTCATGTACCTGCGTAGAAATCCATGTCACAAGGCTAGATAATTTTATGCTATTTATTACCAGTTCTAATTTTGTGGCACTTTGCTTCTAGTTGGTAGCAAACGATTCATGGAAATCTAAAAATAATGTCTTGAATTATTTTCACCTGAAAGATAAAGATTCTTAAACCCCTAGAAAAGTAGACACTTTTATGAAATTGAGCTAAAAATAACATTTAAAAGTGTTCAGAGTCATGATGAGGTACAGATAGAAGAATAGTACACTTCTAATTTTATGTAAATGGAAAATCAGGAGGTTGTTTTTGAGTCACACATAGAGATAGTAGCCATCATTTGCTCTTTGGTTGGCCATTTAACTTATCATTACCATGATTAGCATTGTTATAGTAGGATTAGTGATAATAAGATACAGTAGATATTACAGCTTGATAACAAATTGGATTACTCTTCATTATAACTGGGGTTTTTAAAATTTTACTATTGTTTAATTATAACTTCCAATAAACTATAGGCTTTTTAAATACATCTGAACTATCCTTCTATTGTAGATAACACATACAGGATCTGACACCAAATATATGGTTCTTGTTTTCAAAATAAATAAGCAAATGGATAATTTAGTCATTAAAAACTCTTCCTTTGAAAGAAAAATGCATCCCTAAAAGTAAATAAATTGAATAATTGAGACCAGACTGAAGAAAATCTCTTTGATGATATAATTTACTTCTACTTCTTGTCAGTTTGAATACCAAAAAGACTCCCAGAAAAAAAAAAATCCCTATTGAGGAATTTTGTCAAACTGGAAATTAGATCATGTCACTCTTGTCTTATGGCTTTCCACTTCTTTCAGAGGATAGAAGCACTTCCTTTTTACAGTGGCTTCCAAGGTACAACCTTTTACAACATCATCCCTTCCTCCCTCTCCCTTCATTTTCCCTTGTCAAGTGGCCTCCATGCAGTTTCTCTTTGATGCCAAGCATCTTCCAACCTTAGAGACTTTTCATTTACCTCTGCCTAGAATGCTCTTTCCCAGGTAATTTCTGAGTTTGCTTTTTTACCTTTCTCAGCTTCTCTTCATATCTGTGAGACCTTTCCTAACTACCCTAAAGTTACAATTGCCCTGTCTTATATCACACACACACACACACACACACACACACACACACACACACACACACCTTGCTCAATATCTTCCCTTCTTGCTTTATTATTCTCTAGAATACTTAACACATAACATTGCATAGCACTCATTACCCTCTAAAGTACCATGCTGTTTATTTATTGCTTGTATTCCTCTGTCAAAATGTATAACTGGAAATTATAAGGGTGTTTGTTTGTTTGGTGTATCCTTTGGGCCTAGAACAATGTCTGGGACATAGTAACTTCATAGTAGATGCCACTTAAATAAATAACCAAGTCAGTGTTAGATTTAGTGTATCTAAAATGAATATTTCAGTCTGAGTGTTTTCTGCCATTTAGCAGACCTTCTATCAGTTTTGAATGATGAAGATAACTTTTTGGAATATTTTTTCCCTGTTAGATTTTTTTCACTAATTTTTCTGTCATGAGATTTTCCCACAAGGCTTGTACATTTCAGGGTTTGTTGGATAACAGAAATATGAGACAACTGAGGTTAGTTCCCTATAACATAGCTTTATTCTAAGGGATAGTAACAGTAGTGATAGATGCTATTCCCAGAGAATCCCTAACTTTAGCTAAGACTAACTACCTTTTTACAAAACAGCGGGGAGCGGACTGAGTTGTTAGATTCTTTTCTCAGTTTTAATCCTTTAGTTGTGTTGTGGGTAAATGACAGCTGTGGCTGTGATTGGCTTCACCCTCTTTTGTTTTTGTTTTTTCAAATACTCAATGAGCTAAAAATGTTTTGTGCTTTTTTTGAATGGTTACATTTTAAATAATTACATAAGCATCTACATCATATCCTTGATATTTTTCTCTTGGCCTACAAAGCCTAAAGTATTATTATCTTGCCTTTAAGAAAAAGTTTACCAATCTTGTTCTAGTTATTTGATGTTAAATAAGAATCAAAAACTCTTTAAAAAATAATATGAATAGCCCCCATTAATCGAGAACCCACTATGTGCTTAGCATTGTGGTATGCTATTTCAAGTCCTTAATATTTGTGCAAGTATGATATTTTTTAATCACAGTTTTACATGTGGGTAAATAAAGGCTTATAAAGATAAATAACTTGACCAACATCATATTAGCAGTTTCCCGAATAAATTAGCAATTGATCTTAATCTACCAACCCCCAAAAGTTTCCCTCTCCTTGGCCAAACGGCAGTAACAAAAATAGCAGCAGCAGCAGTGACAATAGAATAAGGCCAGTAAAGGGGGGGAAATTTAAGACCATTAATAAACTATCAACTCCTTGGAGTTTAAGATTTCCTGGTGGGCAGTCCACTGCCTTAGTTTTTTGGACTGCCTTACATTTTCTGCTCTGCTTCAGCAATGGATGAAGCAAGATGGAGTAGGTCAGCTGGTAGCCAGGAAAATAAGGAACTCTTGCCAATCTCCAAATGTCCCATCTGGTGGTTGGTCATGACTCTGCACTTCCCACATGTTCCTACGACTGAGGGCTCATCCTGATCTCTGGATGGTAGGCCGTGAGAAGAGACCATGCTTCTGAAACAAAATCAAATGTTCCCAAGTAAAGCCAAAGGGAGCTGAATATCACACCACGAATATTTTGCAAAATATTAATCACATCAATAATATGTCTTGCAAACTGCACTGAAATGTTCGGATATTTATGTTCTTGAGAGATATTACTTTGAGAGAATAGACTGTGTGCATGTTTCTTTTATGGGTGAAGACTAAACTAAGTAGGTCTCAGATGTGAAGTAATACTGGATGGTTTCATAGAAAAGTATGTGCATAATATTTTTTATTCAAATTATTTGAAATTGCAAGTACATGGTGACATGGTGTGCTTGAAAGAGAACTGAAGGGAGAGTCAATGAAAAAAAGTATCCAAGCCACGTTTTCCACATTTCCTTTGTGAGATGTACAACTAACTTTTAAAACAGACTTGTCCTTAGGAGTCATCACCAATGAGTTTATTTTTCCATGTGAAAAGTTTTTTGTTTCTTTCTTTATTCTCACTGTAGAATATGTTTATTGATTTGAGAGAGAGAGAAACACTGATGGGAAAGAGAAACATCAATTGGTTGCCTCCTGTATGTGCTCCAACCAGGGATTGAACCCACAACCTAGGTATGTGCCCTGACCCGGAATGGAACCTGCGCTCTTTTTGGTGTACGGGGATGATGCTCCAACTAACTGAACTACCTGGCCAGGGCAAAAAGTTATAAAAATATAAAAATTAATGTTTTTTGTTGCAAAACCATATGTGTGTGTGTGTGTGTGTGTGTGTGTGTGTGTGTGTGTAGACACATACATATATATGCATATATATATATACACACACTTATGCATACATACTCATAGTATTAGTATATACACACAAACATGCGCACATGCTCACACACATATATCTATATATCCATCTAGCCAGGGCAAAAAGTTATAAAAATATAAAAATTAATGTTTTTTGTTGCAAAACCATATGTGTGTGTGTGTGTGTGTGTGTGGACACACATACATACATATATATGCATATATATATATATATACACACACACTTATGCATACATACTCATACGTATTAGTATATACACACAAACATGCTCACATGCTCACACACATATATCTATATATCCAT
>NW_006288862.1:104050-126010 GCF_000327345.1 Myotis davidii
TGATTTTCCTGATTGAATTGCTAGCTGTTATTTAGCATTTGCTGAGATGAATAGCAGGGAGTCAGCTCAGAACATAACATTACATATGAGTCACTGTCTAATGATATAGGCAGTGCTTGTCTGGCATACAATCTAAAACAAAGTGAAACAATGTGGGGAAAATTGGAGATGATTTGAATGTAAGGGATATTGGTAAGGTAATTCAAAATACTAACAGGCAATTTCTGTAATATGTCCACAATTAAAGAATGCAGAATGATATAAGTACATTTTCACCTGTTTATCTTTCCATTCCACGTTGTATTTTCACAAAGATAGCAAAGGGAACAGCCACCTTGTATATTCCTAGTGGATATAATTCTTTTTCAGTCCTAGTTTCTTTAAGTGCTCATAGCTATTGGATTTGTTGAATAGTAAATATTAGTTGAATTAATATTGAATTTAAAAAGTTGAATTCATATTGAATTCATAAGGAAATTAATACACAAAGATGGTAATGTTTTGGAGACTGCCTGGCAGAGCAAGGACATTCATGACAGAGGCAAAGAGAAGCATAAAGAAATAGTCACCAGATCCAGTCACATACTTCTTTAACTAAAAGTCATGTCATCAGCTTTAAACTGTTTAACAAGTGCCTATATCTATAATGTAGGCCCAAGGGTATGTAATTTTAGAAATGACAAGTTGGATGTCTATTTACTTTAGGATAGAAGAAAGCTTAAAGCATATATGCACGATTGTAGGAGTTATGAGTGTTGGTAGGCATTAGAGCTGAAAATAACTGCCAAGGTTATTTTGTTGGCCAGTGGCGGCACCTAAAATTGCCACCTGAATTCAATGCACTATATCTTTCCATCTTACTAAGTAAAACCCATGTCCTTAAATTCATCTTTGAAGACCAAAAGTAAAATATTATATCCTAAGTCTAAATCTTTAAGGCATCTCTTTTTTTTCCCCTATAAAAATCCTCTTAATATTAGAATTCCTCTTCTCTCTTCCTGGTATGCTATTGTTTAGGATCTTGAGATATACTGCTGAATGCGCCCATCAAGTACCACCTTCAGCCATAAAAGGTTTAGCAAACAGAGGACAGCTAACCCACTAGATGCCATTCACTGTGCTCTGAAATTTACAGTGTTCTGCCAGCCTGCATAACCCCAAGGCAACTCTGAAAGTCACTTTATTGTCCTTTAAGATTAAGGGAAAAGTTCTGTAGCAAATTCCATATTGTTTTCTTTAAGCCCATTGCAAGCTAGGAGCAAGGGCAATTTTCCCATTCGGCTCTGCAGTGTGTGGAGCAGGGAGTCCGTTTTTCTGTAGTGCATATCATTAAAACTTCCTTAATTTTACGACTTCAACAATCTGTCAACTGTTGGCGCATGATGTAATCGCGACCAAGGCATTGGTTTTGCTTCTTTTTCATAAGCACCGTTGTAAAAAGGGGAAATTTTTATCAGGTTTCCAAGTAAAATTGAAGCCGTGGTGTTGGCAATAACTTTGGAGACTATCCTATGTATTGAGGTTTCCGCCTTTTCGATAAGAAAATCAAGATCCAAAGACTTAGAGAGGAGAGGAAGTATTTTACATTAGAGCACAAACTGGAATGTGAGTAATTTGATTCCCACTCACCTGTTTCTATGTCAATCACTCTGCCACTAAGTTGTGATGCATGGGATGTTTGGAAGAATATGGAATGATTATCTTCCATGTTTTTAGATCCAATATGTTTGCAAAAAGTTTTTGTTGTTTTGTTGGCATGCAGTTCTAACAGCCATTTACCTGAAGAATATTTTTTCTTTCATTGCTAGCAAATAAAATTTGCATTTTATGATGCTTATTCTGTGGCCATGCATCAATTATTTAGATTTTGAGTGTTAAAACGATGAAAAACAAGATTACTCTCAATGTTACTATTAATATGAGGAAATAGTGATATTAATAATTCATGTAAATTAAAACAAATCATATATATGTAATACATCTTAAAAAATTGGGTGCTCAAAAATCTATCTTTCCAATTGTGTGTTACTTAGGGTAAAATGACATTGTCTGTTTTTTTTGTACTACATATAAACTGAAAAATATCCCAGGAGGGTATTATGGGCCACTAAGAAGTTATTCTGCAATTCAATGTAATGATAACACAGTCCACTGAGTGTCTAGGCCACCCAGAGAATGTGGAGTTTATTGCTTATTAAAGTATATTGCCATTTACCTTGACCCTTGACAAACTCTATTCTTCAAGGCTTTTTCTCTGCCTTTCTTTTCCCCTCTTGACAGGTAATGATTTCAAAAGATCTATTAGATATTATATGCATAATGAAAGCGCAACGCTTGCTGTCAGGTACAATAGACTGCAGATTTTATTTGAGATCTCAGAGTTGGAGTGTCAGAGGTACCTGGAAGGTCAGTGAGGACTGTGCCTGTTCCCCACCTCCTCTTTTTGGCAGATATTGGCAAAGTTAGTTGAATAATGCATAATACTCTTTTTTTCTGTTTTCCCCCCTTTTCTTGAAGGTCAGTTTATTCTTTCATAGGCAGAAGGTCAATGATGACCCTGTCATAATGGTTTCTATTCTATTCATTCTTATGCATTTTGTAAGTTTTAAGTAATACAGAATAATGAAAATTGGCTCATTATTTTTTTTCTTATGAATAGACATTACAGTGTTAAAGACAAATTCTCAACGTAACAACTTTAAAACATAATTCTATCACTATTTTCATTTGTGTATATTCTCTTCTACATACAAAATATTTCTTTACACAATCACAATCATAGTATAGTGTGTGTGTGTGTGTGTGTGTGTGTGTGTGTGTGTATAAAACCCTTAAAAATTTGCCCTTAATTATTATAAATAATGGTCATATTAGTCTTTTAATGGATGTGGATAGTTTTACCATTTCAATGCACCAGATTCTTATTTAATGTTTGTTATAACTTTTACAAATTAAAACTTGGATGGAATCTTCCTTTTAACTGTTTTCCAAATATTTCTCGTTACATGCCTATTAGTTTTTAATTTATGCTTTTTTATTTGGTTAATTGGAACATTCGTGTTTGTTAACATTACACATCATATTTTTATTAGATACCTGATTTTCATAAATAATTACACAAAACTTTACTTTGTCTTGCACAAAGTAGTGCTACATATACTTAATTTTTGTTAAATTTGTAAATTAGTCCGCCTATAATTTTTCATTTAGTCTTTTGAATTTCTATGGTATTTTAAGGCTCTGTTATAAGTCACAGGTTATTGGAATTTTTTAAAACTATCTATGAGTTTGTTAATTTTGTTGTTCATTAGTAATTTTAGCCATAATCATTTAGTCATATATATTGCAGTTGTACTGTCATCTTATTTATTTTTAAATAAAATATGTGAAACTTCCTTTCAAATGTTTTGAAATACTGCTCAATATTATGTTGTTTCTGTTTATATTTTATAAGATTTAGATAGTAATATCATTTTAACATCATTTATGATAAATTTATTTTTCAACAAGTTTTTCATATCATTATCCCCAGTAATAACAATTACACCCTTCCTATGTTATTATTTTTTCAGTATTGAATTATTAATAGTTTGAAACCTATTAATAGCTTGAATTGAAATTATTCTATATTCTAATTCTGCTATCACAAAAATAGGATTATGATTTATACTTTGTTTACAGATCTGTTTGGACCCTGTATTCTCACATGCATATATAAGCTGCCAATATGCAATACTGGGCATAGGAGAATGGGTCAGGCCTTCTAATTATTGCAAAAACTTGTTCTAACCTATAATTTATCTAGTAAAAATACAAATTCAGTAAGTCCTTAAATATATATAATTATATGTAACTAGCACCCTGATAAAGATATAAAGCATTTTCATTTACTCCCGAAAAATTCCTCATTCACTTTCCACTCAATTTTTACCCACAAGAGGCAAATACTGTTCTGATTCTTATCAACATAGCTATTTTTCCCTATTCTAGAACTTCATATAATTAGATCATACTGTGTGTATTCCTTTTGCAGTGGAATTTATCTCTGTTGTGTATATGGATAGTTCGTTTACATTTATTGCTGTATTGCATTCCATTGCTTATCCTTTCTTCTATTGAGGGATATTAGTTAACAGTTTGGGGTATTTTGAATTAAGTTGTTATGAACATTTTTAAACACACTTTTTTGGTTGGCCAATGTTTTCTTATGTCTAGGGTAAAAACGTGGGAGTAAAATAGCTATATTAGAGGGTATATGCATATTTAATTTTCCTAAGTAATTGTACCATTTTATAGTTCTTGGCTTAATATATGAAGAATTCCAATTGCTCTATACTTTTACTGACACTTAAAAGTGTGATATTCTTGATATCAGTTGTGTCAAGTTCAATACCTTTTACTAAAGGAAATAGGGAAAAGAGATCTCTCCTATTTTTCACTCAGTAACCTTTCTAAATGGCCTATTCTTTTATAAACATTAAAAACTGTAGTATAACACTTAAAGAAAAGTGCAAAAGCATAATTAAGCAACTCAGTTAATTATCATAAAGTGAAACCCATGTAAATAACACCATAGAGGCCCCCTCTTGCTACACCTTAACCATTTTGCTCTTCTTTCCTTCCTAAAGGTGACCACCATCCCACTTAGAACCTTGTTATTTAGTTTAGATTGGTTTATAATTTGAATGTTATAACAATCAGTAGTTTTTGTGTTTGTCTTCATCAAACGAAAGTTTCAAGAGGATCGTTCATATTACTGCAAGTAGCTATATAATTCACTAATTTTAGTTTATTTAGTTGTGAACTTATTTATCTTTTCTGATGTAGATTTGAGTTGTTGCTACTATGAATGAATCTTTTATGAACATTCTTAGACATGTTACTGGTGCATGCATCTCTGTTGCATATATACCTATGAAAAGAATTGATGTGTTGAAAGTCAGAATATATTCATTCCACTTCATCTATAATAATAAAATCATAATATGCTAATTAGACTGGTCAGCCAAACAACCTTCCAGACGTCCTTCTGGACGACCTTCCGAACGAAGCCAGGGCTGCGACGGCTGAGTCAAGCCGCCGCTCATATTTTGTGCATCTGGCCTCTAGTAATTAATAAGAGTTTTGCAAAATGGCTTAACCAATACTCCAACAATATTTTCAGACCTAGATCTGCAAGATGGTTCTTAGTGGGTTATTTTCTTCTACTGGGAATTGTTAAGTTTTTTATGAGTTCAAGTCCCAACTTCAGCAATTTTTCATAGTTTCTATGTGTTCTCCCACGAAGTTGTTATTGTTGTTTTAATCACATACTACATTTCTTACTGTAACTTTGAAAAATCTCACAATGCTGACTCAACTGGACTCTGCTTGGTTATACTCCAGTTTAAATATGATATATTAACATTAATTAAGAATATTATTTTGTAAATTTATAGAATAGTTGGAATACAAATAAATCAATAAAGGGATCCCTGCCCTAGCCAGTTTGGCTCAGTGGGTAGAGCATCGGCCTGTGGACAGAAGGGGCCCATGTTCAATTCCAGTCAAAGGCACATGCCTGGGTTGTGGGCTTGATCCCTAGTAGGGAGCATGTGGGAGGCAGCCGAACAATGATTCTCTCTCATCATTGATGTTTCTATTTTTCTCTCCCTCTCCCTTCCTCTCTGAAATCAAAATAAATGAATAAACAAACAAACAAATAAGTAAATCCCTCTTTAGTTTACCTGTATAAAATATTAAATGTAAAGACTATGAAAGGGACAACATTGTCAAGGGGTGATATGCATATGTATATTCCCAAACATCTGGACATCTCAATCATAAATGATGAGCAAAAATCTGTGAAAGTAGACTTCAGCTTCTAATTAGAATGTACAAGGTTGCAAGAGATGTCACTCATGCCTGAACAAAATCATCTAAGTGACTACAGAAATTATAGCTGTTTTGGTTTAACCCATCCGAGATATGATGAACGTAAATGGTGATGAACTAAACTCCAAGAAGTAATGAGCCCTTTATTGGAGCATGAGCCATGATCACTTCTCATACTTAGTGGAGTAGTAGTAGAAAGAGGAGAAATATACCATAGTCAAGTAATAGGAAACTACCTGAACCTTTAAGACACTGTCAGCCTCAAGAGCTCAGTCACAGCCTGAGTCTGCCTCTACCTGTTTACACTTTCCCACGGGTTGTCATCTAGTATAATGCAGTATTTTCATAAAGACTGGGGGGGGTGGGGGGCGGGGGAAATCTGAGTGATATTTCTTCTGGGCATGTGGCCCCTTCTACAAAAGCAAGGCAGGACCCTCCCAATGCTGAGAGAAGGCATTTCAAGCCTTGCAGAGAGTAAGAAAGCATCTTCCAAAGGCTCAGAAAGTTGGGGCGAGCATGGAGAGCCAGGTCACCTCATGGCTCCCCAAATTGCTGGTGGTTAGGCACTAAAACAATCGAAAAGCTGGTGAGGAGGCAATGGAACAAAAGAGATTTCTTGAATTTGATCAGTGCTTAGATTCCAAGTTCTGCTGAAGTCAAAGTCTCATGCTCCCCTCAAATCATTGTAAGCCTGTGGGCCCTGAATCAAGTTGCAACAGAGCTCAGACTCAGCTCAATTCATGTCATATTGACTCAGCACCCTAAATCTAGTGGCCTCTTTCTGGAGGGAAACATTATTTACTTGAGTCTTTACTGTTTTATTGTGTGATAAATGTTGAAAAGTTTTATAAGTAACATAGGCATTGGGGATTTTGTAAGTCTATCAGTTTGGGGCCTTACATATTACAGTATCACATCCTTCCTTAAATACAGGGCAAATTATATGGATGTAGGGCTGAATAGGCTCAAGGAAGAATGGCTTTGTCTGAGCGAAAGAAGTCTGGTTTTATGTTTGATTGGCATCTATTGCAGAAATTTTGAAGATGAAAAATGTAATTACAACTGTACCAAGTAGCTATTCCTGCATAGTAAACCACACTGAGATTGAATAGCTTAAGAAAAACACACTCTTTATTTAGCTCACAGGTCTATAGTTGGTTCAGGTTGGCGACTCCTCTGGACTCTCTGGGACTCTGACTTATCGGGGGTCAGTTGGAGATTGAGCAAGGAGGCTCTGCTGCTGAGATGTGAGTGAATTTGTTTGGAACGACAGGGTGGGGAGTGGAGAGCGGTTTCCATGGCTCTCTTCTCATCCATCAGGCTTCCATGTGTGTATGTAACGGTGACGGGGCAGAACTCAGAGAGAGCTGGAAACTACTAGGCTGCCTGAGGCTAGAAAATGTCAGTTCTACTATTTTCTATTGCTTAGAAAATCAAAAGGCAAAGGCAGAGTGACTGGCGGGGGAAATGCACTCTACCCCGTGACGCAAGTTGCTGCAAAATGACATTCAATGGGGCGTGGGGAATGATTTGGTGAAAGGAAGGATCTGGATATTTTGGCAATCCAGGGAAAAGAAAAAAGAATTCTTAAAATAAGGAAGTTATACAGTTAAATGAGAAACACACACACACACACACACACACAAGACAGGCATCAGATTCCAGAGATATTTGAAGAATTCAACCAGGAGGACTTTGTGACTAACTATTAGAGTTGGGGGAAACATGGAAATGTAAGTAAACTAACTTGCAGCTCTAACTTAGTAGAGCTACACTTTTAAATTCTGCATTTCACTTGGCATAACTTTGTTCAGGTTTTTACATAATCTACATATTTGGTTATTTTAAAGGCTGCGTCTAGCTTCAAACACTTCATATCAACATTATCATTTCTTTCTTTGACCACCGAATATTTAGGTAGGACACATCATTCCTTTTTATATGTAGCTAATAGCTAAGGAATACCTATAGAGTACATGTACCTGCAATATGTTTTCACTTTAATTTCTCCTCTGTTGATCTCTTTTTAAAGTTGTTAATATCATATAATGCATGGTTGATGTTATGGAGGACATTTTATTATCTGGCTATGCACCACTCGGCATCCTATAGCGATAATTTACTCTCCTAGTATTTGGGTTAGACTTTAACAGCACACAACTTTATGAATTTTTCTCAAAACCTGATGCTGTTCATAAATAATCAGAAAAAAAACTTCTGCCCTCTGAAGCCGAATGCTCCATGTTACAGTGTAATCTATAGCATGCTGCTAATAGTTTGACATTCTATAAAATAAAACTTTAGAGTGTATTTTCTGAAAAGCTTCATTTACTACTGTAGGATATCATTTTCCCTATCTCTCTATAAGCATTACAGATAATAGATGATAGATAAATAGATGATAGATAGATAGAAAGATAATAGATAGACATTTTTAGCTTTTTATTTCTTTGTATTTCAACCAGGATTTCTATGAATTTATAGCCACCATTGGATGAAATGTGAATTGATTAGAAATTTGACCTTACTCCAAGCCTGCCTGTATTGATGACATGACAGTGAAGAGAAGCACATTTTATAAAACAAACATCAGTACTAACTCTGCTCAAATGTGACTAAGTAGGAGAACTGCCACCTAAATGTCTCAGAAATCTGATGTGGAGAATGAAATACTTTGTTATCAATATGTAAACTGGTCAATGCTTGTTTGGCAGCAAAATCTTGTACTTCTCTCTCTCTTAACAGGAAACCTTAGGAAACATTGAATCTTAAAAGTATTTAATATTGAATGTTGAAATAAGCATGCAATTCCAAACTATTTTAAATTGAGACTGTCATTTTAATGTGAGTGTGACATGTTAATGACCCTATGTCATTTCTATTCCTCCTTTATAAAAAGTATTTCTACTAAAAATATCTCACTTGAGTGAATAAAATACTTTAAATAACACAGCGCCCATTTAAATGGGAAATTGACATTACTCTAGACTGAATGTTTGTAACCCCCTGCAAGTCATATGTTGAAGCTCTCATCCCCAAAGTGATGGCATTTGAAGGTGGGGCCAGGGAGATAATTGGGTTATGGGAGTGTGGAGTCTTCATGATTGGGATTAGCTCCATTAAAAGAATGGACATGAAAGAGACCATTTTTCTCCCTGTCTTGTGAGGATACAGCAAAAACCTGACTATCTGCATGTAAACCAGGAAGTTGGTCCTCACCCCCAAACCTGCTAGCACAGGGAATTAGCATAAATAGCTAATGGATAAGTGTTTTTGTGTAAGCCACCCAGTCTATGGGATTTTGTTACAGCAGCACAAACTGACCAAGACAGACATGCACTTAACAGGACATCTGCAAGGATTTACCTATCCTTTCTTTTCTGAATGTTGCCCCTTTGGATAGAGGATTCATTCATTTTATGTCACTCGGAATGAATAGGTGATTAGAAAGGGCTAATAGCAGTAGAAATATTTTCTTACTTCGTTTTCATTTTTCAAAATTTTAACCAGCTTGGGCTGAGATCGATGAGAACTGCCCACTGCTAAGGTCAGTGTGGCCTAATTAGTTTTGCTGCATTGCCGCTGTAATTTTGCTTGACTTGACATTGAGGGGAGGCTCAGAAGGCAATCAGCATCCAACAGCCATGATGAGCATTAGTTACACCTAGTGACAGATTAATTAGTAACTGCAAGCACAACTTGCTATATGAGGAGAGAAAAAATTTGATGCCTAATATCCTCATAAAAATATCAATGACGCTTGCCTCCCTACGAAAAGTCTTCTAATTCGTGCAAACCTTTCAATAAAAAGGTTTTCTGATTATATCAATTCTGGGTTGGTTTCAACTTTGGGTGACGATGTGATCTAGCAATTTATCAAATTCTATGGAATTAAACTCCTTTCTGGTTCTACATATATCACAGAAATCCATCTTATTTTGGGGAATTGCAGGAAGTTATTTTTTATGATAAATGTAACATCTCTTTAGTGACCCTATTTTCTTCCAGGGATGCATTTAGAGAAATATTCTGGGACTTTGACTTTTTTTTTTTTCTTTAGCATATATTCAAAGATTTTAGTCACATCTTTTTCTCAAAGCTAAAGTGAAAACTAACTACTGTACCTTAGTTTCTTGAGATCTATTTTCTCTTGAAGATATCAAAAAAAAATTTATCTAAATTCCAAAATTTGTTCTGATTTCCCACAAACCCTTTTACTGATTAATTCACTTCATTGATTGATTTGCTGAGAAGTTAATGATTGATAATATTTTCATTTCTTGAGTATTTACTTACCCTTGAAGATATTAGAACAGGATTTATTTAAATTCTGAAACGTTCCCTGTATTTTTCACAAACTCTTTTAATATGGAATTTTTAAAAACTTGATTCTTCTGTTGAAGGTTAAATGACTTTCTTTTCATTATTCTTTGTGAAAAGAATAATCTCTTTCCACACTAACAACTATCTTATCTCTGGCTCTTTTGTTGTGGTTTTCCTCCTAAGAAGTGAAAAAAAATTCCACTGATATTTTTATTTCTCAAGGCATCTATCCATGTTTTCACTTGTGCTAAACTTGCTTGTAGAACTGTAAAGCTGCAATTTGACTAGGTCAAATACCTGCTGACTCATAATGGTGGGAAATAAAATAATAAATATTAAATAAGTCCACTTGTGTTACCACATGGTGATGTCACGCACTTTCTCAGGCTTCATTGAACATGATCACTTTGTGATAGACTATTGAGGAAAATTTGACTTCCTCTATGTGCTGAGAATACAGAGATGACAGGAGTCAGTAATTGATGGCCATTCTCCTAAAATTAATCACTGTGATTACCCACCGGCCAAACATTGATTTTCCTTTTAAAATGCTGTGGAATGCTACTATTTTAGTCTCTAATGCCACCTGGAAAATTTTAAGCACCATCTTTTAAGTAATTACTCACAAAATTGTATTGGACTATCTTTTTCTCAGACTGTTACTCCTGTGGTTGGGGGAACCTTTTCTCACAAAGCAAAGAGAGTATATATATATTAATGTTATTATTATTATTGTAGTAAATATATATATTTAAATATAAAAGCTGTTTATTTTTATTTTATATTATTTTTTATTGAATTTATTGTGGTGTATTTGTTAATAATTTTGAGGTACAATTTATTTTTAAATATACTGAAAGTGCACATTTTTAATCCCCCCTAGTTTCCTTTTCAGTTTTTTTCGGAGGATCTTCCCAACCCTAATCTGGCCTCCAGCAACCGCATAGCTTCTTTCTGCCGCTTTAGATAAGTATTGTTTATTCTTAAATTTTTATAAAAAATATATTCAGATAAACTCTTTTACATCTCGCATATTTCACTATGCACAATTATTTGGGATTCGTCTATATTGTTATGTGATTCTGTCATATGTTCCTTTTTATTCCTTCAGAGAATTCCATTGTCTGTCTTAAACCACAGTTTGTTTACTTTTAGATAATAAAAAGATTCGGACCATTTTCAGTTTAGGGCTATTATAAATAAAGCCGTTATAAACACACATGTTTAAGCCTTTTTCTGACCATATATTTTTATTTCTCTTGTACAGATACATAAGGGTGGAATTGACTATTCTAATAAGTAAATATTGAGCTTTATAACAATCTGTTAATATGTCATTGAAAGTTATCATATTAAAAAAACAAATGAAAGTTACCATACATATTTTATAGTTTCATCACTGATATATGAGAATTCCAGCTGCATTTCACCAATACTTGCTACTGACGTTATTTTTAATTTCAGTCATTCTAGAGGATATGTAATGACATGACACTTTGGTTTTAATTATATTTCCATGGTAACTAATGATGAGTATTTTTTAAGTATTTCTTGGTCTTTTCTATATCTTCTTCATAAGTGTTAAATTATTTGCTTATTTTTAAATTGTCTTCTTTCTTAGTTGTAGTGGTTTGTTTTATATATTCTCTCTATACGTATATATAGAAAGAATATATATATAATACATATATATCATTGCTTATAGTCAAGTTCGCTATGCATTTTCTTCAGAAAATCTTTTGAACAATAGCAAATTTTAATTTTGATGAAGTCCAATTCATAATTTTTCTTCATAACATAGTTTTTTTAGTCCCACCTTAGAAATTTTGGCTTTTTCAATGTCACATATTTTCTTCTATGATCCATTTCCAGTTAACCTTTTTGCATGCAAAAATTATGATGATCATTTATTTTCAGATACTTATCTAGGTTTTCCAGTTTCACTTCTCCATTGAAATATGCTGTTACCTTGTCAAAATTAATTTATCAATTGTGTGAATTTATTTTCATTCTCTTTTCTCTTTCATTTATCAGCATGTCTACCTTATTCCAGCTCACATTGTCTGAATTAATGTAGTACTGTGGTCAATCTGAAATCTGGTAGTTAGAGTCCTTTAATTTTGTTCTTCTTTTTTCCCCCAGAATTATTTTGCTTATTTCAGGCACCTGGCATCTCTATATTAATTTTGCACCAGTCTGTCAAATTATACAAAATGAATTTGTGGATTTGATAGGCATTACCCTGAATCTATAGAAAATTTTGGTAGAAAATAACATCACAACAATATTGAGTCTTCTACTTCAAGTACATGGTATATCTCTCATTGATTTAGATTATCTTTTATTTCACTTAGAACTATTTTATAATTTCAGTGTACACCTATATATATTTTCTTAAATTTATCCTAAAAATTCATATATTTTATTATATAGTATAAAAACTAATTTCCATTTTTACCAGTATATACAAATGTAATATACACTTGTATGGTGCTATTTTTTAATAAATATGGTTAAAGAGGCTGGCAAGGAAGTGCTAGCTTTCCTCCTGGTGATGGCAAGCCCAACTGTATATGCACGTATTATGCTACATAGGGAGACTTCTGTACCATCTGTAGGTGAAGCAACTCACATGGCCATACTGCAAGTCAAGGGCCGATCTGCAGTCACGTGGGTGTGGGTACAGAAAGGGGTGACGAATTTTAAAGTATGCTTCTATTGAAGGCAATTGTCACCTAAGAATATTCCAGTGCCTTTACACATTCAATTCATACACTCACTACTACATATCCATGCGGTAGTTAGTATAGCTTTAATTTTATAAATAATAAAATCAACGCACACACAAAGAAAATTTTCTCAAGGCTATACAACTAATAAATATAGTGGTCATACATATTAAATTACTCTGAAAGACATGGTTTGGGACTACAGTAATCTATAGCCAAATTTCTTTGAAAGATCTTATCATATATGTGAATTTCAGCTGATGTTTTGTCACTATTAAGTATTTTAGAATATTAGTTCTGAACATTCAAAAAATAATATAAATGAGATTGCACTTAAGAAGTGACACAATATGTTGGAAACAAGGTGTTTCTCTTCTAAGCAAAACTTAAGGCTGAATAACATAAAAAGGTTTATTGAGGAGATGCCTCAAATAGTTAAGGCTGGGGAGTGATTAATCTCTGAAATAGTGGGAGTTTCTTAAATAGCGTATAAATAATTCAATTAATAAGAATTTTCCAATGACAATTTAATCTAGTGAAATCCTGACTTAGATATTATCTGAATAACTTTCCTGCTCTGGCACCCTTAAATTATGGAGGTGTGCTGGGCTTGTTTATATGAAATTGCATTGATTACTTTATCAATAAAGCCATCTTGGTTTTTATGGTCCTTCTAGGGCCACCTTTTATTAGAGACCTGCCCTATCTGGCATATACCACTCTATCTTCAATTGCTGTCTAATGAGAACTTAGACTTTCCAAAATCTTGAAGAGCAGAAGGTCAGTCAATAAATTTCTAGGGAATTACTTGATTTTTTTTTCTCCAGCCAGAATTTCATCTGTCCCAACAGTGGAATCTGCAAAGATAAAGAGATATAAAATGGGTGCAGAACTCATCTTCACTCTAAGAGAAACAACAGCAGTTTTGATTCCTTTGCCTTTCACACACCTCCAGTCCTCCTGGAAATGCAGGCAGTTAAAGAGCTGTGAGTTCCTGTGATCTCCCGGGACAGGGATAGCAGGAGTGCATTCTGCCCTCCTCCCCCCATGCAGGACCTGGAGGGAGAAGGAATAGATTCTGCATGAAGGCAGCACTCCCCCCACATAAGTAACCCATATTTGTTGGTTAGTCCTTTGTAAAGGTAACAATTAACAAGTGGAAAGGCTATTACATTTCTGAATGACAAATAAAACTGAGACAGCACTGAACATTCACTATTTTAAACAGCATCTTAAGTGCTAGTATTTCATTTAAAACTCACCATAGCCCTGAAGTCCTGCTTTACTCCCGTTTTATAGATATTTAGTAAGTTTATCTGAAAACTCAGCAAATACATCAAGCAGATAGAAAAGAAAGTGTTTTAGTGTAAGCAACCTGGCTCCTTTCCCCAGGCCCTCAACCTTTACGCTTTGCACTCATGACTGAGACCTCCGCTGGGTGGTATGGGAACCTATAAGGAAGAAATTTCAACCCAGGAGATGGAACCTGGAGGGGGCAGCCGCAGGAAGGTGTTGTGGGAGAGGATGTGCTCAACTTTATTGAGACGCAGCATGTGCAGCAGTTCAGTTTCACACCGCTGGAGGCAGGCTGCCTGTCTTCCATGGGGCTTCACAATCTACTAACCAGGGCACCTTGGACCATTCCTGAATCTCACTGCCTCAGATTCGCAACTCCCCATCTGTAAAATATGTATCTCACAGTCTGTAAGTGTTCAATGAGAAAGTGAATCCAAAGCATTTGGTACATAATTTAGTAATCAATAAATGTTAGCAACATCACTGCAGGTTAATTTTGAGTTGGCTACTTGAAAGGTAAGAAGAGGAGGGCGTTGGGAGGGCAAGTGTTACAGCAGAGAGACTGACATGTTTTCCTTTCCTTTCCTTTCCTTTCCTTTCCTTTCCTTTCTTTTCTTTTCTCTGCACCTTAATTTTTGTTGGTGTATAACAGTCATGGTGAACCTGTGACACGGGTGTCAGAGGTGACACGCGACCTCATTTTTTTGGTTGATTATTCTTTGTTAAATGGCATTTAAATATATAAAATAAATATCAAAATATAAGTCTTTGTTTTACTATGGTTGCAAATATCAAAAAATTTCTATATGTGACACTGCACCAGAGTTAAGTTAGGGTTTTCAAAATGCTGACACACCGAGCTCAAAAGGTTCACCATCACTGCTCTATAAAAAGGAGAGGACAAAGAACACAGTTGAGAAGCTGCCCGAGGTGAAGAGACAGATTATTTACATATTGGGAAAACAGAAAGTAGAGATGGGGATGTTAGAAATGAGGGCTCTCCTCCGAGGGTCTGTGCGATGTGCATGCCAAACACGGAAAGAAAATAAATTTGATCTTTGAAACAAGTTTCAAAGGAAGAAAATAAACATGCCAAGTGAAGACTGTACTGTTAAAGAGGTTAACAATTATGTTGATTTAGGGGAAAATTAATGTATTGACAATTTGTGGGGGGTGGGGAGGAAGCACACACAGCATTTTAATTTCCTCATTCCTTATCTGCTGTGTGACCTGGCATAAGTGACTCACTGTCTCTGAGTTTTACTTTGTATTGTAAATATACAATCAAATGACTATTAATTATGTGAAATCTACACAGAATTAGGAATATAAAACACATTTACATTTTGGAAAGGAAAAACAAGCACTGGAGTATATTTGTAACCTTTTAGAAAAAAATGTGCACATCCCTTCCTCCATTTTGCAGCTCCCTCCTTCCAACCCAGTGCCCCCTCACCCCCACCCCAGGAGTAATGCATTTTTGTGTTAATTCCTCTGTTTTTCTTTATAGTGTTACCCCGCATATATGAATCCCTTCGTAACACAGTGCAATTTTGGTTTGCTTCAAAGAAGAGCATGTTGACTTCTTGTTCTGTGACATAATTCTTTTGCTTAATATGTCTTTAAGATTGATCTGCATTGAATATATAGCTGTAGTTCATTTATTTTCTTTCTTGTACAGTGTTTAGTGGCATGAATATACCACTGTTTATTTATTATTTGTGTAGTCTACTGGCAATGCTCCCTTCCACACCCCAGGGTGATGTATCTTCAGAAAAGAAGCTCCTCTGTCCTTTCCTACATGCATCTCTTGGCCTGTAGATAGAAACCTGAAGTAGATTTGCCAGATGGTATCTTGTGGGCATGTATAACTTCATTAGCGAATTAATGCCTGACTCCAAGACAGGTGTACCGATTTACATTTCCATTAACATTGGAACTTCCTGTTTCTTTTATTTGACAGATTTTACTTTCTGTATTTTGTTTACCAACCCGCTGGATTTGTAACCTTATCACGTGGTTTTGATTTACATTTTCCTGATTATTAAATTGTTGGCCTATCTTATCATATGACCATTGGGCATATGAACTTCCCCTTTGTGAAAAACTTTTTTAAGACTCCTAGAAATATTTGTTTTAATTGGTGCTGGGTGCTACCTCTTCATGGTTATATGTGTTGCAAATATCTTAGCTCACTAAGTATGTGGCATGTTATTTCACTCCTTTAGAGTATCTATTGAGAAACATAAATTCTTAAAATTTTTCAGTGTTCTGCTATATGGTTAGTATTTTGTGTGCCTTACTTCATAAATCTTTCCTACTCCACAGCTAGAAAGGTATGTTCTATATTGCCTTCTAAGCTTTTTTTTTCTTTATTATTATTTCAATCAACCATGCAGTGATTTCTGTGTGTGGTGTGAGGTCAGGGTATGTGGTGAGCATGAAAATATGCCACTCAAATACTCTGCCTTGAGGAGGGTGATTAAGGGACAGCCTACTGAACCCACTGCATCAGCGCTGAGGACACGCTGCCTAGTGAATTATCGTGGCAGGGATAGTGAGGCACATTCCTGTGACATAGCAAACACCTCTTACTTGTGACTTTGGCTTAAGGCTGCACTGTTGACGTGGCCAAAATGTTTTAAAAAATTGAGCTGCAGTCTGGGACTCTTCCTAGCAGCTTTGTCTTACTTCATTTTCCTCCCCAGGATTAGCCTACATCGCAGTTTGATGTTTCTCTCTATCTCCCCAACCCTTTTACCTTTTTCACACCCTGGTTTTTCTCCAGGAAATCTCTTACCTGGGAAATCCTTATGTCTGTTTCTTGGAGGATCTATTTGTATTTATTTTTACATTTTTTCATATAGATGACCAATTACCCCCACATCTAAGCTTCAGTTTTCTTATCTGTAAAATGTGACTTTTAAGATCTGCCCAATATGTTTTCTCCGAGGATGGAGAGCTAAAGGAATTACCACAAGGCTACAAAATAGTATGTGGATGAATTGCAGTTTGGTTGTCTTGAGCTAAGTCTACTGTTGGGTGAACTGGGCCATAGATTATTTCTGTGCATTTGGGCACGCCACTTGACATTCCTCAGTCCTTCACCACTGACCTTGAATGAACAGGGGGCCTTGTTGTTTATCTCTCAAGTCCATTAGAATTTGAAAAGTGAAGATCAAATGTATGGGATTTAGCTATGATCTCAAGACAAGGACTTTAGAATATAGCTTTTTTCCTCCCTCTGGCTTTCTTTATTGGCTTAGTATTTTTTATTTTATTTTTTTTACATTTTGAATGAAATTTGTTTTTGCCAACTTAGAGGTTCATTTAAGAAAATATATGTTTTCTGTATGTTTACAATGTTTATGTAGATAGATGGATTGATAGATGGGTAGATAGATGACAGATAGATAGATAGATAGATAGATAGCGAGATAGATAGATGATAGACAGATAGATGGAGATCAGTCAGTAGAGGAGTCAGTAATGTACATAGTGTGGCATACTGATGGACATGGCTAATGATAGTCTTCATATTAAACTGACTGATGGTCTTTTTAAAAATTATTTTTGCATACACCAGCTTCAATTTTAATTTTAATTCACCTAAACTATGCTCTATTGAATTTTTAAACATGAAATTATAGACCACAGCAAACTCTCTCTAGAATTAATAGTAATATTTCTCAAGGATTTACATATATATGATCTTTATGGTAGATATCCTGTAGAGATTGTATTAGACCTTGGTTTTGTTTGTTACTTTATCATGCAGAAAAGTTTCATTTGAAATTTATTGGGGTAGTGAGTTGAAATTCACCATGCAACACTTTTTAAGAAACTAGAAAGGTACAAAATTGGCTAATTTTCATGATATTTAAATGTATGCTAATGTACAATGTATTTGGACTATATTCATTTTGTTGGACATATTTTATACCTTAGGATTCATTTTATGAAATGCAAAATGCATGCAAATGTATGCCTCATTAAAATGCTGGTCAAATTTTTGCTTTTGATTTTATTAGTTGCTTTAGATGCCAATTTTCCCTAATGTATATAAAATGCCAGTAGTGTGGCTTATGCTTTTTTGAAAATTCATCATATATTATCCTGGCTCAAAAGTGAACATCCGCCCTGCTCAATAATCAAATATTGAGTTTTTCTATGTCTTCCAGTGGCAAATTCATTAATTTATTTATTCAGCAAATATGTATTAATTACCTTTTATGTTCAAGGTACAAGGGCTAAAATAGGGACAAGTTAAACAGAGCTAGTGTCTACTTTCAGAGGGTTTAAAATTTAGCTCATTTAAGACTTATAGCTCAACACATACAACTAACAGCAAGCAGTCACGCATTTTGGTAAATTCAGTGACTGAAAATAAAGGTTATTCTAAGACACTATATCAGGAATACCTTCTCTGGGTTCAGAGTGATGGTGTTCTCCATCGCAGAATGCAAAGACACAAAGGACAACATGTATCAGTGAAAACTTTGATCAATGGTGGTTCTATAAAAGGGAAGAATAGGAGACCACAAAGAGCTGTGTTGGAAGAGGGCAGGGTTAGTATGAGAGAGACGTGTGGTGGTCAGAGGCCAGATCAAATGAAGTCTTTAGCCATGCTCAAATATTGCAGATATGTCAAAAGTAAAAAGGAAAGCAAGCTGCTTTAGGGTTTTAAACTAGAAAATTCCATGGTAAAAGTTTTGCTTCTAACATTTACTTCAGCTGCTTTGGGGAGAATGGATGAAAGGAAGCAACAGTGGGGAGCAGAGCGCCCGTTAGAAGCAGAAGAAGCCTGGACTCAGCTGGCTGCCCTCCTGAGGACTGTTTCCCATCCTACCATCCGCAGTGACAGTTTGAACCTTGTGGCTGCATTGTGAGGTTTAGGCAAGATCGCTGATATCTGCGATGCTCTCCCAAGTCATGGCATCATATATCAAAACATTATTTACATGCAAACCTCTGTGAGGAAGTGAATGGCAATGACAAAGGCTGTCTTTTGGAGAGTTGCTGTGGGAAGATCATAAAAAGATCCAGGAAGACGGGGTATATAGAAACTTAGCACCTGGAAGGGAGGTGGATGGAAACGGAAACCTCCAGGTAGCCTGCTAAAACCAGAATGATTAATTCCCCAATCCCCCTTTTTTCCTAAGTCTGTAAACATGCAAAACTAATAGAGAAATCTCATGGCTTTTCATTTTTGTCAACTTAACAAAATATGGTTTAATAAACAAATATTGTTTTGTTTTCTATCCTTTCTGATCAAGATACTGCTAAAAAATAAGTGGGATAAAAACTTTTAGTTCTACTAACATATTAATAAAAATACTGTCATTTCAAATATCTAAAGTGAATATGAAAGCATGTTTGGGGGGAAAAATGGAGAAATTTATAGGTTTTAAATCCTTCATTGTTGTAAGGTCCTACCCCTTCCCACGAATCCTTTTATTGGACTTACTTCAAAGTAATCAAATCAACTAACATTTATACTTGGCAAGGTTCACTAATCTATTTTTTTATACTCACTGAGGATATTTTTTCCATTTATTTTTAGAGAAAGTGGAAGGAGGGAGAGACACATTGATTGGCTGCCTCCTGCACTCGCCCCGACTGGGGCCAGGGATGAAACCTGCAACCCAGGCATGTGACCTTGACCGAAAGTAGAACCCAAAACACTAAAGTTCAAAGGCAGAGGTTCTAACCATTGAAGTCACTAGTCAGGGCTCAGTCTTTTAAATATCTGCTTTCTCAATTATACTCAGTGATTATTTGGAAAAAAATTGCAACACTAAACATATTATACAATCCACTAATTGCACTCCTTGGTATTTACCCAAAGGAGCTAAAAATGTATGTCTTCAAAAGAACCCACACATGGATGTTTATAGCAGCTTTATTCATGATTGTCCAAACTTGGAAGCAACCAAGGTCTCCTTCCACAGGTGAGTGGATAAATAAACTGTGTTACTTCCAGACAATAGAATATTATTCAGTTCCAAACAGAAATGAGCTCATAAGCAATGGGAAAAAAAATTAAATGCACATTACTAAGTGAAAAAAGCCACTGTGAAATAGCTGCATACTGTATGATTCCAATAACAGTGTGTGATATTCTGAGAAAGGCAAAACTCTAGACTGATTGCCTGGGGTTGGCGTGGGGGAAGGATGAACAGAGGACTTCTAGGTCAGTGAGAAGGCTATGTGATACCGTAATGATAGATACACGTCAGCATACATTGGTGATCTATCATGTAAACTATAGACCTTAGAGGCTTATAATGTCCTCATCAGTAGTAACACAGGAGCCACTCTAATGGGGATGTTGCTAAATGGGCAGCTGTGCATGTGTAAGGAACAGGGTACATATGGGAAGTCTTGGTCTGTTTTGCTCATTTTTGCTGTGAAGCTTAAACTGCTCTAAAAAAATTGTCTTAATTGAAACACGTGGACAGATGAATTTTGCTTAATAAAAAAATTATCAATTTATTCTAAAAGGAAAAAGATATTTTTAAGTTCTTCTGATTATTGTTAATATATTATTATAATTTCTGATATGCAACTAGTTTTTTAAATCATTATATAAAATGTTACTTTCTGACTTATAATTAAAGGGCATTCACAGGCTACCTTCTTGTGAAGGGTGCTGCTCTGTGGACCACATTTTAGCCTTTCCTTTCTAGAGGTTTATTTAGTAATTCATTAGCTATTTTTTTATAAACCTCCTATGTGTCAGAACTGTTCAAGAGTCTGGATACATCAGTGAACAAAGCAGATGAAAATCCCATGAGCTTATAAAGATCCTAGAGGCCCGGTGCATGAAAATTCATGCGCGCGGGGGGGGGGGGGGGCGTCGCTCAGCCCAGCCTGCGCCCC
The DNA here is from genome assembly GCF_000327345.1 of Myotis davidii. Taxonomy (NCBI): domain Eukaryota; kingdom Metazoa; phylum Chordata; class Mammalia; order Chiroptera; family Vespertilionidae; genus Myotis; species Myotis davidii. The sequence goes on from NW_006288862.1 coordinate 125,155, forward strand.
CTCACAGTCCAGGAGTCCTCAGGGGGTCTCCTCTGTAGGAGGCGACCAGGCAGGCCAATTAGGGCACAGCCCCGCCCCCCCATTACCCCTCCACCACCGCTGGTCTCCACTGGCCCCCCCATCACTGTACCCTCCCTCTGCAGGCTGGCGCACACCTTGTCTGGCCTGGCACCGCCTACTCACCGGCCCCGCTCCCTGCCGACCGGTCGTTCCGCCATACGGTCAATTTGCTTATTATGCTTATATTATATAGGATAAGAGTGTTTTTTGTTCCTTATTAAAATTAATTTGAGATTCCTATAAATAGGGTCACCACATCATTTTTTTGTAATCCAAGACACTTTTAATAATTCAAGGGCAAAGGGATATCCTATCTAATAAAAGAGAAACATGGTAATTTGCCGTACAGCTGCTACCCTTCCCATTGCCTAATCACTGAGATATGCAAATTAACTGGCAGCCAAGATGGTGGCCGGCAGCCAGGCAGCTTGAAGCTAACATGAGGCTTGCTTGCTTCAGTGACAGAGGAAACCAACGTTCCCTGCCTGCCTTGCTGGCCTCTGAGCTTGCAGTTTGAAACATTGTAACAAATATAGAAGCTAAACAAAACCCCAGAAACCTGCTTTCAGCTAGCTGGGATCTCAGAGCTGGAGTTGATACAGAGTTTCGATTATAGAACCGAAACAAACAAGATACCTGCTTTAAGGAGCGGAGGCCTAAGAGCTGGAGCCTCAGAGCTAAAGCTGGCCCAGAATAAAAAAAGAAAAAGAAAAAAAGGAGCGGTTGGGAGCTTCAGTCACCCCCAGCCTGAAAACAGCCCTCAGCCCCTCACCCAGACTGGCCAGGCACCCCAGTG
>NW_006288862.1:126631-138448 GCF_000327345.1 Myotis davidii
CAAGCCAGCACATCATTATCTCCCGAGTGGTCCCAGACTGCGAGAGGGCACAGGCCAGGCTGAGGGAACGCTCTACCCCCCGAGTGCACAAATTTTTGTGCACTGGGCCTCTAGTCCCATATAATAAAAGCCTAATATGCTAAGTGTCCAGTCGTCTGGTCATCCATTCAACCAATCAAAGCATAATATGCTAATGATATGCTAAGGCTGCTCAACTACTTGCTATGACGTGCACTGGCCACCAGGGGGCAGACACTCCAACTGGAGGTTAGCTTGCTGCTGGGGTCTGGCCGATTGGGACTGAAGGAGATGGGCCAGACATGCCCTGGCGCCCTCCCGTGGTCCCTCACTGGCTGGCCAACCTCCCACGTCCCTCCCTTGCCCTGACCATGCACAGGTGGGGTCCCGGGGCCTGGCCTATGCCCTCTGGCAATCCAGGACCCCTCAGAGGATGTCAGAGAGCCATTTTCAGCCTGATCTCGCTCAATGCAGAAGCTACCCCCTGGTGGTCAGTGCTCTCACACAGGGGGCGTGTTGCTCAGCCAGAAGCCGGGCTCAGGCCTGGCAAGCACAGTGGCAGTGACGGGAGCCTCTCCCACCTCCATGGCAGCACTAAGGATGTCCGATCAGGGAGCCGGCCTAAGCTGTCAGTCGGACATCCCCCAAGGCAAAAAAGGGATGGATGGTAGCCCTTTTATAAACAACATCGGTTCATAGTATCAGAGGGAAGAATGTTCAAAGATTCTGACCAGTTGTGAAAATATACATACCAAAAAGCAAACAAACAAATCCCCAAAGCTGTCATCTGAAGATTCCTGTGTATTTCTGAGGAACTTGGTACATGGTACCATTTATATTTTATTTTCAATGCAAGGAAACATTTTTAAAGGGGATGTTTCAATTCAAGCAACCACTAAAACTGTGACTTAGGCATGGCTTGTGGCTATAATGCAATGTACTCCCCTGTGGTTCTCCTTCAGAAACAGAAGGCTATTGTTCAGAAATACTCTGTTGCTTAATATCCCCAAACAGCCTTCACTTTTTCCCCCCTCCAAAGTATTAGAGATTTTTTTAAATTGGTTTTTATGCTCAAAGCCTATCCACTCTCAAAAGTGTCTTCAATAAATTATCAAAGATCTCCCCTGCAGATACTTCAGGTATAGTTGGTTTTTACCTCCACAATTACTTTATTTGAGAGTTTTATGTTACAAAGAAAGCAAGCAAGACAGAGAAAATGGGTGAGATTTCTTCCAACACATAACTGTATTTCATTTAGTCAGAATGGACTTCTAATAATTTGGGGTATGTTTTGTTGTTGCTTTGTGTTTGTTGGATGGGGGAGAGTTGGAATTGTTTATTTAACTGAAAATGAAACTTCCTCTTCTTTTAATTGAAAAACCTAATTAAATTGCTTGAGAATCATAATTCACAGAGCGTGTTGTGCTTTTATTGCCATATTGTAGCCCTTGTATTTCTTGTTGTGATCTGGTGATGTATTAGTAGGAATTGACCTGAAGAGGGAAAATGGCAAAAATCACACAGCACTAGGTTCACAAAACTTTTAATTCAATGCTGATGCTCAGAATGCCAGTCAGTTATCTCTCTGACGCTATCAGGGAGTGTCATTTGAGTGATGCACTTTATTGGTCTAGTTTACTATACTTTACTAGTTGAAGCCTTCTCTCTTCTTAATGATTTATTTAAAGCCATAGGACCAGCATTAATAGAAGCAGCAAAAGGAGCCGTCAGCAAATTCATTATAATTATGCATGGCATGCATATGAATAATAATCTGGTTGATAAATTTATAATGATGGAAACTATTATGTGGATTAAAACAATAAAGGCAGTTTTAGTAGGGGATTGGGAGGAATACATAACTAGATTCTTGCAAGTTGCCCTTCAGTCTAATTTGGCTCCCAGCTGTGATGCAAGGTTTGATATGAAGCTATTTATTTTGAGTGCACTGGTCATAAACACTGACTCAGAGATGGTGTGTGGTGCTATTGTGTAATATGTGACCAGGAGACTGTTCCCAAATATAATACTGAGCTTTGGGAATTATTCACTTCACCAGAATTTGCCAAAAACATGAAACTATGTATGACGCTCTCTTTGCAATAACGAAACCAAACATTATACACTAAATTTTAATGATAAGATCGTATCCTAAGCTCATGGTTAAAATTCTTAGTATTTCTTGGTAGCCATTTTTAGTGGATGGTTGAGTTCATCAGTTAATCCTGTTTTTATAGCAAAGTTTGCATGGTGTTATTGTAAGAAAAGAATTCAAGAGCTGGTTGTCTTTGGTCCTCTTATATACAGGGTAGTTTTATTTTTGTAAAGGCAGTCATGGTCCTGTGTACTGAGTGCCCTATACAACCTCCTTCTGTCCTCTCCACACTGGGCTACCAAGCTGGCTATGTGATCGATGAGGATGCTTAAATTCCAGTTTACGCTCCAGCAGGAAATTCCTATCTGAGACAATCGGAGAAAGTAAGTGCTAGAGAAGTAAGCAGTGGCAGAGTCCACTAGTGGAAACTAAGATCTAATTCTAGGTAGTGATTTAAAAGAATGTGAAATTCAAAGAATTAAAATTCAGAGTCATAGAGGTCACAGAGATAAGAATCAAGACCTACGAAGATGTTATCAAGAAATATTAGGGAGAAGAGAGTATATGTGTGTGTGTGTTTAAGAGTGTGTCAGGATTGGGTGTTGAGTGAGCATGGGGAGTTAATTGCTTATTAATCACCTGCAAACCAGTTTTATGATCATGGTTCTCAAACTTGGCTGCACTTTAGAATCACTTGGGGAGCTCTGAAAAAACGCTAAAGCTGGAGTCCCATACATGACTAATTTTATCATGGTCTCTGGCATGAGCACAGGTATGAATATATCTTTAAATGCAGATATTTTATTTTTGAGGCCAAAATAGAGAAATCTGGCTCTATGAGAGTGACATACAATTAGAGCCCTTTGGAGTAAGAATCCTACCTCTTTACTAGTACTATTTTGCTGTTATAATTTATATTGACATGAGCCAAAGAAAGTGAATGGTTGATATTAGTATCCAGGTAGATCAAGCATAATGGAAAGAACATGCTGCTATTGTAAGTATAATATTCCTAGAAACTGATATGTTTTACCTGGTGCATCACTTATTTTTCCTCTTCACTTGGTAGGCCATGTGGTAAGCCATACACATTATTGAAAGAAACAAGTTGTTCTAGTTGGTGATCAAGTCCATGTTTTCCCATAAAGTTAGCTAATTGAAAGAGCTATCACAATCCCAAACCAAAATGATTGCATGTGCATATGGGTATGTCCTGAGTGGTTTGCTCATCTGATCTACATTACAGTGCAGTCTGTGAGTTAATTTGCATCCTTTCCTTATTTTTATATTTATTGGTATAGATATTTTAGAGGAAATGGCATTGGTTTTGTGAAATGTATGAATTAAAGCTACAAACAAACCTAGTGTACAAATTGAAGTGACAATGCATAATCCTATATAATAAAAGCCTAATATGCTAAGTGTCTGGTGGTCTGGTCATCTGTTCAACCAATCAAAGCGTAATATGCTAATGATATGCTAAGGCCACCCAACTGCTCACTATGACATGCACTCAGCACCAGGGGGGCAGATGCTTTGACCAGTAGGTTAGATTGCTGCTGGAGTCTGTCTGATCGGGATTGATCAAGACCAGCTGGACATGCTCTGGAGCCCTCCCACAGTCCCTCCCCAGCTAGCCAACCTCCTATGTCCCTCGCCAGCCCTAATCATGCACTGGTGGTGTCCCTGGGCCTGGCCTGCATCCTCTCGCAATCCAGGACCCGTTGGGGGATGTTGGAGAGCCAGTTTCTGCCCAATCTCACAGGCCAGGCTGAGAGATCCCACTGGTGCACAAATTCGTGTACTGGGCCTCTAGTTATCTTAATATTTATGTCCCTCAACTTTCTTTTTAATCTGTAAAGTATAGGTTATGATCTCTACTGATAACACTGTAATTAACGATTAAGTTATATATGGTAGATAACTCTTTTAACACAGTGCTTCACAGAATCGGTGATTAAAAAGTATCAGTGTTCCCTCTTTCCTCCCATACTCTTTCCATTTCCAAGAAGATTTTAAGATTTCTTATGATGGAAATCTACCTACAATAAGGTAGACAAATACAAATTCAAGTAAAATTTATGGGGCAACTATACTAGCTATAATAATTTATTTGATGATGTGAGTTAGTTTACATACAATTACGAGCTTCCTGGCACCCAGGACAAAAACAGAACACAAACTTGGATTTAATTAAAAGTAAGAGAATGAAAATCAGTTCCACAGAAAACATTCCCCCCTTGATAGGATGTTCTCAAAGGATATCACTCAAGGTCTTTTTACAGGGAACACTGAATAATGTAAATGTAATGCCTTCAAATATGATTTTATAGCTGATGCAGAAGCCATCTGCATATGGCCGTTCCTTGAATCAACCCTCAATAAAACCCAAGGGCATGACTTTTAAGGGTAGCAACCTGATTATTATTACATTTTTATGGATGACTCAAACATCCTTCTCCATTTTTGTACAGGAAGAAAGTTAGAGGAGAGGTCATCTGGCTTAGGGTATTACGAAAAATTTCCTCAATTAAAGAATAAAATCAACCTCATAGTCATACTTCTGGCACTCTTCTGTGTATAAGTTTGTATACTTTACCTCTCATATATTTCAGAAGTAAAATATAGCATACTGCAATATTTTAGAGCAACTAAAATGGATCTGTGCTCCATAGTTTATGCTATTATTAACAAAAACAATTGTGACCTTGGTCCGCAAAAGCAACCAGTTACACAACATACTAAATTATAGATGTACTAAAATTGTATTTCATGACAAGATATGAAGATTAGCAAGGTAAACAAAGTGAGCAATACCTTAATGTTTATTTTGACTGTCAATAACTTGAAATGCATATATAAATATGTACCAGTACTTCTTCAGAAAATTTGAATAATAGGTAGTCGTCTCTGGGAAAAGATAGTGAGATAAGACACATTTCCTTTTACTTGCTTTATAAAAGACTTTTCTTTTGTGTATTTCTGAAGTATTTATTTTTGCTTGTAATTGCCCAGTTGCAGAATGTATCGTGTTTATAAATATGACACCACACACTGTAATAAAGGCTGTGCTCAGATCTGTGCTCACCTATTTAGAATTACAAACATTAATAATCATAATACTCAGATATAGTAAAAGGGCAGCGTAAAATATTTGGATTGTTTTGAAGTGTCAACACAATAATTCAAAGGTGTCATAACTTTTTAGTAAAGCTGAAGGAAAATAGATAAATCACTTAAATTATGAATAAAATAAGAATTATAAATTTCTCAATTTATGGAATTCTTAAAATTTTTCTGAGGCCCCCTAACTAGTTAGTGGCAAAATCAAGAATTCAATTTGTTTTCTGTTTTTTTCTCTCTTTGTTTATTACCCCAGAAGCTTCCATTTAATGGATTGGTGTCATATAGACCTTGTTTCTAGGTAACCATACCTACAGTTGTTGTCAGAGCTGAGGATTTGTTTGTTTTTAAATTGTAGAAAGGGGAATTAGGTTGTGTATTAGAATTTTTTCAAAGATTCTACAATTCAAAGTAGATAACCAATGGCACAATTATTGGTTGGCATTGGACTCGGGCATGCAGTTGCAATCCCTGCCCCATCCAGACAAGTACAGGAGTCATTCTCACCCTTTCCATCTACTGGAAATACAGCACTCTCTCTCACTGTTATAACATTCCAGAGCTCTATAAATTCCTGCACTCATGGTCTTTACTTGAGAAAGAACATTGCCCCTTCTCACTCTATCCAAGGCATGAGCAGATGTGTTTCCAGTAGTCCAAGATTGAATTCAGAAGGTTATCGTTCATGTTTGGAGCTTTGAGAAATGCTATGGACTCCTCTGTAAGCCGGGGCCAATCTCACATGGTCTCCCTAAGCATCAGTTGTCCATCTGGAAAAAGGAGTAATATAGCCTTTCTGATTATATTACCTTTCTGGTTGTTTCCAAGATAATACATGTACTAAAGTGCTTGGTATAGCAAATTAAATGTCTCATAGACATCAATAAATATGAACTATTATTATCAGGCAGAAATTATAAATGTTTTAGTTCTGTATTATTGGAATTGTAGAGAAGATAAATTAGGTGTTTTTTTAATAGACATTAATGGACTACATAGTAATTAACTTTAAAGAGGATCAGGGTACTTTAGAATGAATAGAGCTTTGGGAATTATATAGGCTCATGGATTCTAAGAATTACAAGATACCTTAAAATTGGTCTAGTGCAGCTGACTTTTTCAATTTAATACTCAATAAAATATCTTGACAAAATGATTATGCAATCCTGTATGTGAAGTTTTCCACGTGTACGGAAACCACTACCTATAAAACCATCTTCACACCTGAAACTCTAGGCAAATTTAACTACTATTAAAATGTGCTTCTTTATATGGAAACTGATATGTAGTTGACATCCTGCTTAGTTTTATTCAAAATGTTTTTTTCTTACTACCCATGAAAAATATGTACATTTAAAAAATGTCGAATCTTCAGGAGAAAGTCATTGCTAAAATTTTGTCATATTTCATTTCATTAGAATTGTGAAATTTTCATTATAATTATAGAACCTGTTCTAGTTATCATGAATTGTATTAAGAATTTTTATCATGTGAAAAATTATATGATTTTAATGGCCACATAATTTTTTATTTTATTGCTTTATAGCAAGCTAGAGGCCCAATGCATGAAATCTGTGCAAGCATAGGCCCTCAAAGCCCCACCCTCCACCCACTGGTCGTTTTGGAAGGTCATTCCAGAAGGTTGTTCCACCATCCAGTCTAATTAGCATCTTAGCTCTTTAGTATATAGGATTATTTATTTTGTTACCATAGTCTCATTAGGAATATATTATGTGTGAATATTTATATAACATATACAAATTAAAATTTTAGAATTGTCTCTGAGGTTTGTAATTAGCAGACCAAGGCTATGATTATCTTTAGGGCTTTTGATTTATACACAGGGTGTCCCCAAAAAATGTATACACACTTCAACAGCTGATAGCTATTACCTTTTGAACATGAAGTGTATTTTAATACACACGGCCTTTATAATTATTCAAAGTGGGTATACATTTTGGGGGAGTTCCCTGTATTTATTTACAAATCACTTTCCACAAAGTTGTGGTGATTTAGCCAGTGTGTGTGAGTGACTGTGCTGCTGCCATCTAGACACAGGTACCTTTTACTTTTGTTGAGAAATAATGATTGCTTAGTGCAGAACATTCAATTCCAAATCACTGTTTTATGTAAAAAATAACTTGTGCCTTACATATTCTATAAAATTAGAAAAATAATTAAATGGCAGTACTAGCCAGGGCCACTGCACTAATCTATATATATATATAAAACCCTAAGCGATCATTCGATTGTTTAACCATTTGACAGTTCAACTGGTTGCTATGACACACACTGACCACCAGGGAGAACATGATCAACACAGGAGCTGCCCCCTGGTGGTCAGTGCGATCCCACAGCAGTCGTGCCACTCAGCTGATGGATGTGCACCAGACACCGGGCTCATGGCTGGCGAGCGCAGCCATGGTGGCACAAGCCGCCCCTGCCTCTGCAGCGGTGCTACAGAGCGAGCCGGGGCAGCGGATTCAGCAGGGCCGGGATGAGCAGGAGAGACAGAGCACCTGGCCTGGGCTTGAGCTCCTCCCTGACCACCTGCCATGACCCGATCCTTGCAGGCCACACTGAGGGACCCCACTGGTGCACAAATCTGTGCACCGGGCCTCTAGTTATAATAGATAAAGAACTAGGAATGCAAAGAGGTTAAGTATTTTACCATCTGTCAGAAAGCCAGCAAAAAGCAGAGCCGGAATTAAAATTTTGATTTGCTAATTCCCCAGCCATTGCAACTAAAGAAAAATGTTCCGAATTTCAATTCGATTTATGGACCAATATTTTTAACCTACCACATTTAACATATTTTATCTTGACTGGAGAGAGTGAAAAGAGTTTGAATGGGATGGCATTATTTGAACAAAAAGAACATGAAAGCATGGAAAAATTATTTTACGAAAATGGATAGACTGCTTGAATATTAACAGAGCAGTTAAAATACCTAGTATGCATACAATATTGGAATGCTAGGGATAATTGGGAGGAAGTAAATATTTTGTACACATAAGGAAAAAGCAAATACATAATCATAGCCTAAAGAATCTGTAGCCCAGGTGACACGTAAACTCAACTAACATTTATTAAGATTTGGTATTTGAAAAGATCGTGATAAGTACATTGTTATAAAATATATATTGTCATAATAGTACCTGCATAAATATATTACAAAACTATTTCTACATTCATATGGTGACTTTTAATTTGTAATAAGGTTGGAATGCATCATATTATATATGTATTCTCGCTTAATTCTCTGAACAGCCCTCCTATGTATCTGTTACGCAGATGACTATATTGAAAGTCAGGGAGCATAGATGGCGACACAAGCATAATATCTTTCTAATCAGTGAGAGCTTCAAAGATGGAGAAAATCTTTTATGCCTTAGGAAGATGAATCTCATTTTCTTCTATTTTAGGAAATGCTTCCTGCTGTTCTTTGCTCCAGTCACTTAGCACAGAGGATTATTAGCTGACTCAAGATGTCATTTTACTTAAAATCTCCCAAGTATGAGGCACGCCATCTATTTAGATATGTAAGAGTATTAGTATGAAAGTTTGTTTTATAATCCATTTATCACAAATGTATTAAGCATCTAATCTATGCATGGCACTCCAGTAATTGTTGAGAAAATAACACGTGATGTTCAAAATATAAGCCCTATTCAAGTAAGTGTTCAGCATATTATGGTAGAAGTGGGCATTGAACTTGTTAATAGGAATTTGGGGCTTTATGCCTAGCTTTGTGCATAACCAGTTACATGACTTCAGATAAGATATTGTGCTGCTATGAACCTTTATATTTAGCTTTTTATATGTTTATATTGATTTCAGAGAGAGGAAGGGAGAGGGAGAGAGAAACATCAATGATGAGAGAGGATCATTGATTGGCTGCCTCCTGCATGTCCTCTAACAAGGATCAGGCCTGCAACCTGGGCATGTGCCCTGACCAGGAATAGAACAGGGACCTCCTAGGTCGATGATCAACCACTGAGTGACACTATCTGGGCTATATAGTGTTTTAATACACATTCTATATGATGCATATCTGTCTCTATTATATTTGGTATCTATGTTACATTATGACATCATTAAATATTATATAGTGTTTATATTTATGCATTATATAACATTTAATTATAGAACTAGCTAGAGGATATAGTTATATACCATTATAAATTATCTGTAATATATGATTATATCTCATTAAATATATAGCAGTCATGTAGATTATGTGCAGTATATGTATACATAAAGTATTACATAAAATATGATACATACATATTTTATAGTAGCTACAGCTATATTTTCTATATATAATTACTATATGTAGAATGGCTAATATAATAAAAATAAATGTTAGATACTTTATTAACTCCTATAGAATAGACAATAAGAATTTCAGTGCTAGGGAGAGAAGAGGATATGAATTTCAATATCAGGCATTGTCAGGTTGGTTACCAATGCATTACCTAATTAATACACCCCAAAAACATACCGTTGCCAATTATGCCCAGGTACTGGATCTGTAAGGTTCAGTTCCTCAGTTTAATAAATTAAATATGTATCACTGATATTTCACTCTAGTAACATTAAAATGTAAAAAATGCCTCTGAGACATCCAGGTGAACTTTCAGAGTAGAATGTGAGTCTAGAGCTTAGGGAAGGGCTAGGAAGGCTAAATTACAAAGATTTAAGCTTCACTTATATCAGAGGTCTGTTGTGTAGTAAGAAGGGCCAGGAGATTTAGAATGAAAACCAGAAAGTGGGGAGGGAGGTGCAAAGAAAATCTGGTTCACCAGAGAAGACAGGAAGAAAAGTTCTGAAAAAATAGAAAAGAGTAGAGAATGTAAGAAATGAACCTGTCCACTCAACTCTAGGCTCGGGAGAAGGGAGTTTCACTGGTGATCCAACCATGCAATGCAGCAGATAGGTCAAGATGGAGTTGGATTTGACCAAAAGCTAGTCATAGTTCAATTTAGAAAACAACAACAACACACAACTTAATTTTGTAATTTGGATCCCAGTTCTACAACTTACAAATCATGGCACCTGGAGCAAGCTGATTCCTGCCATCTTCCGTCATTCCCTTGTCTATAAATTGAGATTGTGAGTTTGTGAGAGAGGAGAAAGGGCGAGAGTTATAGTAATCATTATGGTACTTAAAGTTAGGACCTTAGAATGTAAGATTTAAGGCATGTAGCCCTGAGTGGACTGTTACAGTAATTATTATAGTGCCTAATGTTAGATATAGGAACACTGTGTGAGAACCAAGAATACACCCTTGTAACCCCACTAGTCCTGGTAAACAACCTATCTGATGGGAACGCCCAAAGCCTGTACACACCCATAGATTAGCAGACCCCGGGTGGATCCACACAGGGCAGCCGCTGATAACACACACACCAGCGAGGACCACGCCTACAGAGGGATATGTAACCAGACAGTCTGATCGACCCAGCAGCTCACAGCTCTCCTGTCGCCAGAGCCTGAGGACCTGTGTGTGCTCACGTTTCGGTTCCCAGTACGAAACTCTGCCCAATTAACTGTCCATCGACGAAAGAGACAGCGGCGCCGTCTACCCCTTTGTGTGTATCAGCGAGGCGAGCATTGCTGGGTGGATCCTTCCCAGCGTCTGAGACCCATCAGGAACTGGTAAATAAACCCCCTGTGTGCTTGCATCTGACCTGTTCCTCTGTGTGTCATTTCTCCGGCTCGGCTCAGATCTCGGTGCTGTCTCTGTCAAAGGGTCTGACCAGAAGGTACTGGCACAAGCCTCAAGCGGATGGTCCAGACCACCTGTGCATGTCCCACTTAGGAGCAGCACCTATGTGGGAACCCCCCGCACCTCGACATAGGTGACGGGCCTTAAATATATAAGAAATAGAAGCTCTTTGGGACAGCAAGTGAGAGTGAGAGGCGGTTGATGCTCAGTCTGCCCTCTTACACTTATGAGCCAATGTGTTCTTTCTAATTTCAGAATCCCAGAAGCTCCAGATCTGGCCTGAGAAGACCTACTGCTGCTCTGTGCTGGGAATACCCTCCATGCGCATCTCAGAAGTTAGCACTCACATAAAGCAGTGGATGGTGGAGTCTCCTTTGGATTCCTTTTAATTCTCTTTGTCTTCAGCATTGAGACCATTTACACGCTTCTATCATTCTGGATTCTGTCTTTGACCCCCAAATACTTTAAGCTTTCTCTTAGCTGATATGAAATAATTGTATAATTTTGGGATGCATCTGGTTAGCTTGAGGTGAAATAGGGTATTACTGCGAGTGTTTCCATTGGTGTTAAGGTATTGAGTATAGCTCAGTTCTATGTAAAAAAATGTTGCCTAGCTGGTGTGGCTTAGTGGTTGAGTGTTGACCTATGAAACAGTAGATCAGGGTTTGATTCCTGGTCAGGGCACATGCCCAGGTTGTAGGCTTGATCCCCAGTGCAGGAGGCAGCCGATCAGTGATTCTCTCTCATCATTGATGTTTCTCTCTCTCCCTCTCCCTCTCCCTTTCCCTCTCCCTCTCCCTCTCCTTCTCCCTCTCCCTCTCCCTTCCTTCTTTTCTATCTCTCTCTAAAA
>NW_006288862.1:138717-139155 GCF_000327345.1 Myotis davidii
CTAGCCAGGGTGGGGTGGGGGGCAATTGGGGCCTGGATCAGGCCAGTTGGCTGCCACAGTGCGTGTCATAGCCATGGGTCGTTCCGGTTGTTCTGGTCATTCTGGTTACTGGGCTTTTATATATATAGGTGATGCGCCCATGTGTTCCTCAAAATATAAAGAAGAAGCTTTTGTAAACCCCCTCCCCAGATTTCCCTGGGAAGGAAACAGGCTCTATTTCAATCTTGCATTTGACTTTCTCTTCTATAATATAGATACAGCCCGAGTGATTCACTAGGCATTTTTCTCCTCTTATTTCCAGGGCTGTCTGACAGGTGAAGGAGAGAGAGCCTGTCAAAGCATAACATTTGAGAGGTCAGATTGAGACCGAGCAGAATTCATTCTTCTGACAAAGATATAACAAGGCAAAATGGATTTTTATTTGTACCTGGCACACTT
>NW_006288862.1:139378-145261 GCF_000327345.1 Myotis davidii
TTTTTTTGATATTTGCAACCATAGTAAAACAAAGATTTATATTTTTGATATTTATTTTATATATTTAAGTGCCATTTAACAAAGAAAAATCAACCAAAAAAATGAGTTCACGTGTCGCCTCTGACATGCTTGCCATAGGTTCGCCATCACTGGTCTAAACCATAAGCTTGAGAGATTGAGTAGGTCCCAAATTCCGCTCTAAGCATTCTTGAGGTCATTGAAAAGACAGGTGCATATTCACTGGAAAAATTCATAGAACTTATTATATGAAATCAATCTTTCAAAAGAAGCACAATCATTTCTAAAACTGATATAAAAATGTCTTTCAAACTTGAGTCTACATTAAAGGGACGCAGGGTATGTTATAAACAGCTACCTTAGTATAAATGCAGCATGGTAACATATTTAGTCAGACTATTCTGAAAAAATGCCTCAAAAAGGCCAATTGCGTGACCAGTAGATACAGCACTGTCTTTGGCTTTGGAGAGAAAAGGGCTCAGGTGGTTTTCTCGGGAAAGGCACTTTGATCTTGTTGAGTCCTAGTTTCTCATCTGTTAAAATAAGAGAAAGGGTAATTACGTCTCCTGACACATAGGCATGTAGAATGTGACAAATAAAGGTTAGGCTCCTACAGGGTGTGTTATAAACAGCTTCCTTAGTATAAATGCAGCACGGTAACACATTTAGTCAGACTATTCCGAAAAATGCCTCAAAAAGGCCGATTGCGTGACCAGTAGATGCAGCACTGTCTTTGGCTTTGGAGAGAAAAGGGCTCAGGTGGTTTTCTCGGGAAAGGTACTTTGATCTTGTTGAGTCCTAGTTTCTCATCTGTTAAAATAAGAGAAAGGATAATTACGTCTCCTGACACATAGGCATGTAGAATGTGACAAATAAAGGTTAGGCTCCTTCCGTGGAAGGGAATGATTGTCACCTCTTATCCCCAAAGATCTTCCAGACCAAGATGATCTCTCCTGTGCTTGGGGGGAAGAACTCAGGGTTTTCAACTAGTTACCAAAAAGCATCTGAGCAGAGTCAAAGATTCTTCTCAAATTGGTGCAGCCACCCTCGGGAGTCACCACGATATGAGAAACTGTATTAAAGGGTCGCGGCATTAGGAAGGTTGAGAACCACTGATGTAGAGGGACTGCCTTTTGCAATGAGTAGCTGCCTTCTCCATTTCCAGCACTCAATCATGCTGAACTCCAAGGCTGTGAGGCCTTCTGAGGCCTCCTTCCTTTTATTCTATGCAAAGAGCTTGGCAACCATGGAAACAGTCCTGGCTGCTCATTTTGCACACTTCTTCCCTGGCGTGTTAATCAGCCACAGCGAGAAGATAGCATCAAATACCCCACGTGTGCCCACGTTACAAAGGAAACGGCTCCAGCTTCTGCTGACTACCTTTCCAGCAGTCTCAAAGAGAGGAAGGTGATGAATACCCCATGTGTGCCCACGTTACAAAGGAAACAGCTCCAGCTTCTGCTGACTACCTTTCCAGCCGTCTCAAAGAGAGGAAGGTGACAGGATGTGTGTGGTAGGCTTTATATCGATTCAACATAGCTGAGACAACGAGGAGGGACTGAAATCCAGAGAGGCTATTTGGAGCCCGGCACAGATTTCCGCTGAAGTGGTGGGTGTCTTGTTTATTGCATTTAAAAGTGCTATTTGGTGTGATTTCAGGTAGTGAGCTTCAGCATTGCCTTTCATCCCCTGGCAGGTGAGTAAGGCAATGGACTGTGTATAACAATACAGAGAGAGGAGATATTAATATTGAGCAGCATGTAGCACCACCGAGTCATTTTCCCTGTTGAAAATGATCCATGGTGGGAAATAGGAACCAAAGAGAGGGCTGCCAGGAGAGAGAAGGGAAGAGAAAGCTCTGAAAATGAAGCCAAATAGTGAACAATAGGTTGTCCCCCGCCCCCTGGCTGTAACCATATACCATGTTTTGTGATAATAATTTCCTTGTTTTCTTTACAAATATTTGCATGTTTAAACACACAATGAGTTTTGCTTCAGGTTAAACCTCATATAAATGAATTGTTTTGTGTGTGTTTTGTGCTTATTTCTTTTCATTGACATTATGTTTTTGAAATCCATGTACGTGTCAGTAATAGTTTGTTCCTTTTCATTGGTGTATAGTATTCCACCATGTGACTATATTACAATTTATTAACCCATGTTAGTGATGACTACCTGAGTAATTTCCAGGCTGGACCTATTAGGAACAATGCAACATTGCAACAATGCCACAATGCACATGTGCAACAATGACCAGCTCCTAGAGAGGACATATATCAAGGAGTCAAATTTCTGGGACAGACTACCTGTGCATCTTCAAATTCACCAGCTAATGCCAAATTGTTTCCCAAAGTGATTGCCAGTTTACACTTACTCCAGGAACGTATGAGCATTCTCATCGCTTTTTATACTCACGAAGAGTGCTGTTGTGGAACTTAACATTATTTGGGGAATGAGGGCCCAAATTGTACCCACTCCACAGGAATCTCCAAGGAGGGGTCATATAAATACTTTCATAAGCTTCCAAGGTATACTGATCATTGGTCTATACAGAAAAAAAATAACAATTCTCATTTTTAAATTGTAATGTCTACTTCTTCCTGATAATAGGGAAAAAAAAACCTACCTGTATACTTTTAAACTTCATGTGTTTTGTGTTTCTGAAGTATATTAAGAAGCACTTATTAAGTACATTTAAAGAAAATTAAAATTAATTCTGTTCTTCCTAGAGGTGGGAAGTGTATAGGCCCTTTGCAGAAGCATATTCTTTCAATATTTTTAAATCAAAGGGTTGAATGTAAAATGTTATTATTTAACTTAAAACTAAATCTGGCGAGAAAATCGGGGTTATTTCTGTTTCACTATCTTTTATAAAGCCACAAATAAGGTAAGGATTAAGTTGGAAATGTGTGACATTTAAAGTTCGCAAATCCTGGTACATATTTACTGCTATCTGTTGTTTGTTAGCTTCAGGAAGAGGACACATATAATGAAGGAGAAAATTTCCTAATGGGTCTGGTGAAATGCGTGCCTGGACTCAGCACCCCCAGCACACACACACACACACACACACACACACACACACACACACACCCCATATTGATCAGCTGAAATCCGCCTGTGGCAGAACATGGAGAACGCTGCTGCTGGGCCTCGATTCCCAGTGCCTGCTGCATCCTGGGCAACGCGTCTGATTAGCTTCCTTTTGTGGTTTTGTTTTCTGTGAGGTGAGCAAAATCATCCTGTTGTCACAATCTTTATTGGATCTCCAGGGTAGAAAACAGAGAAATAGACTTCTCTGCACCTGAGGGCTGTGCTGTGGGGGCACCGCCACTTCTTTCACTGCCTGGTTGATTTACTGGGCAGCAAAGGCAAGTGCTGTCCAGGCAACTGAAATTTGAAAGGAAGCCTTTTATCCATCACCAGAGCCGCAGTTCACTAGCATCTTCACACAGCTCGCCCTGAGCTCAGGGAATTCGAGGAGCCGTTTCCAGATTGCCAGAGATGTCGTTGCCTTTAGTCCCCAGAGCTCTCATCTAAGGAACAAATGGCCAAGGCCGTGAGTGTGCCGTATGGGACTGGAGCATCTACCCATAGTTTTTGTCAGACACACTGCTTTTTCTGAAGCAGAACGAGACTGTGCCCAGACTTTTGTGAACACGTATCCTTTACGACTTTATTCTACTTTAAATCCATAAAGACTTTAATTAACCAGTATGCCTGATATGACAACTCTTAAAAACCAGTATTTTTTTTCCTTAGGTATATAAACAGGTTGTGTTTTGTGATCATGATTTTTTTATAATCACTTCATGGATTTTTTTAAGATGAGAAACATACAAAGAAATACATTGATCTCAGATATCTTTAAAAACTAAGTTCCATTCATATATCGATGTCAATGTTGTCCCCTATAGTTTTGTAATTTTGAGTTCTATCAAGCAGTTCAAAAACCACTGAAGGATGACATTTTAAATACCATATCTGATTGAATATAGAAAACGAAGAAGCAGAGATTGTTTAGCCTGGAAAACAGCTGCTTTCAAACAAATATTCATTCAATATTTTTAAAAATCTATATATTTTAAAGCCTACTGTATAACCGAGAGTAAACATCTAGGATTGTCCTTAGTTTGAGATCTAGGTTAAGGTTAAGAATTATATAAAGAAATATTTTGACTCGGTGTAGGAAAGAAATGTCCATGGCAAAATGGAAAGAATACTGGACATTGAGTCTAAAAATGTTGTTTTTATTTTACTTCTCAGTTGAGTGGCATTTCTTAAGATATTTGAACTCTGCATGCTTGTTTTTTCATAGTTTTACCTCAAAGTGCATTTGGGAAAACTAACTAGTTTGCCACTTTTAAAATGTCAACTTAATACTTAATATATTATTATGTAATAATAAACTAGCATATGATGAATACCAACTTTATGCAATGTACTATAATATAATACAAGACAAAATATACATTGCATAATCAATATCATACAACAAATATTAAAATGTCAGATTATATATGTGCATATATAGTATATATGTTATATTTCTATAATACATAATAGAATTATAGTAATATTACTTATTTTCTATAATATATTATTTATACAAGTCAAATTTATACAGAGACACAAATGAATCAGACTACCCAGAAGCAAAAAAGCAATTTGTCAGTGGAATGCACGCAAAAACTCCATTCATATTTGTCAAAGATTTTATTAGGAATTTAGGCAATTTATTATGCTACCACTGACTATGATAATTCAATAGTTGTAGGAAAGTATGAGGTTAGAGGAAAAGAATGAGATGTGTATTTAATGGAGAGGTTTGATCCAAGCTCTCAGGCCAGGGGACCAATAATAATATACAGGGTCTGCCATACCGTAATTGTGAATCTTGGGCATAATACTTCATGTCTCTAAGCCTCAATTGCCTCATCTATAAAATGGGGACCCATTAAAGTACCTACTTAACATGATGTTGTAAGAATTTTATCACTCAGGATTCATAATTGCTCAGAATTGTTAGATAACTCATAGAATTTGCAGGAATGTTAAAAGACCAATCTTAAATGTTACATAATCTGAAACAATAAAGGCATGGCCAATATAACCAAGGGAAAAGCAAAACTCCACATGAGTGTCTTCACAAAACAATAATTTGTATGTATTGATGCCATGGACTGGATAGTAAAAACTCCACTATAGAGAAACCATATATTTTTAATGCATAGTAGTTGTCAAATACTTTCAACATGCAATACTTTTAAATTTTCCCAATAATTTTAAGGTAGATATTATTCCTCTTTGGACAATAAGTAAACAGAGCCTCAAATAGAAAGAGGGTTTCATGCAAGTTTCCTCATCTAATAAGTAACTGCAGTGAGATTCTAATCTACATGTATCAGTAATGCAATATTAAGTGGAAATATAATTCATAGATGTTACAATTGAGTGTGAATATATAATCCATTCATTTCATTACTCAATCCTTATTTGTCAGAGTATATATTAAAACATTTTGAAAAGTGGTAGAAATATAACCACTTATAAGTATCTCTCTATCATCTAAGTTTAGTGCGAAAATTAAGTTTATATTCTAAATTACTCTCACCTCTTCATGGAAACCTTTTCAAAAGAAAATTCTATACTACCGTATTTGCCGGCGTATAAGACGATTTTTTGGCCCTGAAAAATATGCCTCCAAGTGGGGGGTCGTCTTATACGCCAGGTACACTTCAGATAGACTGCCCATAGTGCTTGCCCCGTGCCATAGTGGCCTCCCGATGCCCGCCCAC
Organism: Myotis davidii; assembly: GCF_000327345.1. NCBI lineage: Eukaryota > Metazoa > Chordata > Mammalia > Chiroptera > Vespertilionidae > Myotis > Myotis davidii. The sequence goes on from NW_006288862.1 coordinate 145,195, forward strand.
TTCATTCCACATACCGTTCAGGCATCAGCAGCGCTGCTGGGTGTATGCTCGGCTGTTATGCGATTTT
>NW_006288862.1:145757-159484 GCF_000327345.1 Myotis davidii
TTAAAATGTTAAAATCAAATCTGATATTGTTTTACCTTTTATTTGGTGTGTGGAAGGTGTGCGGAAGAGGGGGTAGTCTTATACGGCGAGTATATAACAAACTCTGTATTTTGAGTGGAAATGTTAGGGGGTCGTCTTATACGCCCAGTCGTCTTATACGCCGGCAAATACGGTATGTTCCCCCTTTTTGGTATCATATTATTCACCAACATATTAGCCATCAGTACATCAGGGTGCCTGAGAGGAGGAGTCGTACATTCTTTACACCTGGTTTTGCCAGATAAAGGACAATGTAGGATCATGGCTACTATATATAAAACCACAGAAACAAAAGGAAGGTAGTGTCTGTCTTGGTGGTTGCAGGAGATTTTCCTAGAAGAGGTAAGACTGAAGCTGCATTATGAATGGTAAATAGGTTTCTCAAGTGGAAATGGGTGAGAAAGAAGAATTTACTAGGATTCGTGCTGATACAGAGAAGGTCCCTGATGAAAGAGAAGCTAAGGAAAGGAAGGAAGATGTGAGAGGAGGCCCCCCAGTCGGAGCCTTAGTTTTCCTACCCTGAGAATTTAGCCAATGCTGGTCCTTCGGAAAGCAGCCTTGGCAGTGGAGGGCATGAAGATTGATAACTGCCACTCACAAGTCCTGCGTGAATGAGGAATAAGAGGCAAAGGGCAGGGTGTGATCCTGCTGCCTTCTCCCGGGGCTATTGAATTCACTTCTAGAAAAGAATTTAGACTTCGCTTGGATCCAAGTGCTTAATGCACAAGGTTAATGAGGCCTCTGTTATTCAGCTTTGGCTGCCATTCTATAACAACATAAACTTTTTAAAGCAATTAAGAAAATATAGTCACTTTTTAAAATGTTTCTCATGAAATGCAAACATAAATATGGTATACCCAAACACAACACGCTAGAGAAAGAAACAGTGGAATCTGGGTGAAAATAAGTCAGGATGCTATTACTAATTTTCTTTCTAGAAATCATTACATTCATGAAGGCAAAAAGAAATCCTTGTTTTTAAGGCCTTGCTTTTGGTTTGTTTCTTTTTGTATTCTGTTCCAGATTTGAACTTTAAATTTGCATCACAAGGTCCGTAATTGGAAGTCTCACTTGCAAATATGAGCTGCTTTCCACTTTAATTTCCATGAAAACTAAGAATCAATCTGTGGAAATAAAGTCTGTGGAGATTTCTTAAAATGTATACATGATAATTTCGGCTTCTAAAAACGTTTGTGCATAGTTTGTAAGGTACGCATAAAAAGGAAAACAAAATATTTAAAACAGATTTTTTTCATGAAGTTATAGGCATATTCCCTATTGACTCATGGACTGTTCTAGCTAGAAGGAACTTTAAAAATTATAAAAGCCCAATCCTTCAGTTAACAGGAGAGGACTAGAGGCCCAGCAAGGTGAAATAAGTGTGAGGTGGTAGGGTTAAAGGGAGGGATTTGGGGTAAAACTAAAGGTTCCTGTACATGTTGACCTCATAGACTATATCCATTAACATATTCTGCAGTAGGCACCTATGCAAAACTTTTTGTCCAGTGATCTGTTTCCTATAATCACTTTATCTCATAATCACATAAAATAATAAATATAACTATTCTTTTCTTACAGGGTTGTTGTGAGAATTAAATAACATAATGTAGGTAAAGTACTCCTCAAGTGTTGGTAGATGATAAGAGTCAGCACATGCAACTATTATTTAAAAAAATATATATATATTATATATACATATATAATATATATATTTGTGTGCCCAACTTTGTCACTATTATATAGATTAACATATAATATTTTATAGTTAACAAAAGTACTGTATGCATGTGTGTATATATATTATGCATAATTCCTTTATGATCCACTTATTTATCTAGTCCAAAAGGATATTCAAATAAAGGCACCAACCACAAAACTCATTCATCCTTAACCAAGAGAGGGAATTACAGAACAAGAGTGTGAAGGAAAACAGTATCTGAGAGGTTGTGAGCAAGTTTTTCATTGGTCTGAGGAACACACAATGGATGACTGGACAAGCAAAATGGCAAGGCTCAGGAGATTTCCGCTTCTCTGTACTGTTGGAGTGAATGACTGGATGCTTTTCCTGCGGGTGTTTAACACCCAACACACTGGTATGTAAGTGGAATTTCCCCAGCATTTTCCTTTTCACTATTCTCAATAAATTGCTATTAGGATTTTATTCATTTTTGTTTATTGTCTGTTCTCCTCTAAAGACTTTTTAAAAATCCTCAAAGTAAACCTAATCCTCTGAATCACCATGCAAATTATGTAAAGTTTCAATTATTTCATTAAAATTCTAATTAAATTAAAAAGAAAATCAACCAACTTAAACATACTGTGACTACTGATGGGAACAGTGACTACTTACTAAGCCCTTAATGCTGTATTGGGATGGGGGAGGGAGGCGTTGATGGGAAGCAGGCAAAAAGAGACTAGAATCAAAAAGTATGTCAGAAAAAACAACAAAAGAACAAAATGTCCCTTGCCTACCAGTCATGATTTGCATTTGGATGACGTTGTAACATTGTCAATGCACTTTTGCCTCTGCCAATTCACTTAATCCACACTGCTATGGACCTCTCACTTCACTATCATCATCTTTCATACCTAAAGGTGTTTAAGAGTCAAGCATACAATTGTTTGGGCAATTGTTGGAAAAATCAGAACTAGGGGTCAGGTATCTGAAGTGAGTATTGTATTTTCTTTAAAATTTGCAGTATATACTCACTCCATGCCATCAGTTCAGGGTATAATTAAATCTAGAACTAGCAGCTTCTCATCCAAGTCCAAAGTTATATTGAATATTTGTTATTTAAAAGAGAGAGAAAATTTAATTGTGGCCCATGACAATTGTGAATGTAGGGGGTATGGCTAGGAGAACGAAGGATGCTTTTGTGTGAAGAATAAGCCATGTTTTCTTCCAGGTGGGCGTGACCTAGAGTCAAGAACAAAGGTTTCCATAGTGGCTTTCAGTTGCTACTCAACCCTTGGCTGAGTTTTTATTCAATGCACAGCACATTCAGAGGACTCGTTCTCTTCTACCTTACTTTCCTGTCCTTTCTACCCCTTTAAAAATATTGCCATTGGACTTCGGGGAAAGGAGCACAAACAAAAAACTCCAAGGCTACCACCAGAGTAAGGTGATCACAGAAAAGTCAGTGTTGTCTGGTTTTTCTGAAACTAAAGAATTACAGTACCAGGTATATTAACGATGTAGAGCTACGTTATCCAGGCTTGAGATCATGAGTTTCTGATCTTGGGCAAACAAAGCCCACCAGTAGAACACGGCTTGCTCCTGGTTCTTTTTCAAGGGTTGGACTCACCAGTCAGCAGGTTATATGATATGGTGGGCAAAGGAAAGCCTCATCTTCCCTAAATACTTTCCCAGAGCTTCCCAAGGTGTCACATTAAAGTCACCCTTTTGAAAAGTGGAGATGCCTTCGCTGGGAGGCAGGTGACCTACATGGTTTTCTGTTGTTGAGCGGTGATTCAGGAAAGGCAAAGTTTGTGGTAAAAGATTGGATGTATGTGGGTGTCACTCAAATCTATTTTACTTAGTTATAAATTAAGACCCTAATTTCATGAAAAAGTCAAATACAAAAAAAGAACCACCATGTAAAATTGATAACATCAATTTTGTATCACAATTAGTAATGTATCCCAGCCTCATACTTTGAGACCTAGTAACCATGGATATTCTAGAATGAAAAGGTCAAAGAAAAATTGAACTGGTGCTTGTTGAAGAAAATGGTGAAGAAGACTTTATTTAAGGCTATTGCAATAGGGCAAAAAGGTCGAACTCAACTCCATGAAACGAAAGGCTGGAGAGTTCTGAAGCGCTGGGTAAGTTCATGGAGAGTACTGGAAGACATTGGGCATAAGTTGGTCATTCTGATTAGGACATCTGACTGGAGCTTGTGGAAGTTAGTCACCTATCCCCTCACAGAGAGGGAGAGGCAGGGCCACTATCTTGATGATTATATCATTTCAGAGGGATAGTGGGGTCCTGGGTCCTTGAGAAAGACATTCCTGGATTGTAGACATCTTAGGTCTGTACAGGTAGAGAAAGAAATTGCAATGCAATTTTTCTAAAGTAGGTGTTGTACGAAAACGGACCAGCGGCCTATCGTCAGGAAGAAATGTGTCGAAAGTTCTACCAAGATGAGGGACATTAGAACGTTTTGATCTTCTCACAAAGGAGGGCTAGATAGTAAATAAATGAAACTCCTGTAAGCAGCATTGCCTTCAGGATATGTGGGAGGCACTCAGAGTACTATGACATTTAAAGTGAGAGTCAACATTCTATGGACACAAGTCATAGCCCACCACTTTTTTTCTCTCCAAATACTTTATTAGTTTGTATCTCCAAAGAGATACATGCTTCTACATATTCATAATACCATGATCCTACCCAGGAAATTTAATATCAATACAATAATAGTATTTATCTCCATATTCAGATATGTCCAACTGCCCACACGTTTTTCATTTAGAGCAGAGGTTCTCAACCTGTGGGTCACGACCCCTTTGGGGGTGGAACGACCCTTTCACAAGGGTCGCCTAAGACCATTGGAAAACACATATATAATGACATATTGTTTTTGTAATTAATCACTATGCTTTAATTATGTTCAATTTGTAACAATGAACTTGGGGGTCACCACAACATGAGGAACTGTATTAAAGGGTCGCGGCATTAGGAAGGTTGAGAACCACGGATTTAGAGCGTGTTTTGTGTGTGTTTTTTTAATTCATTCATCAAGAATTCAATAATCATATGTTGCTTTTAGTTATCATGTCTCTTTAGTCTCCTTTAATTTGGAATGCTCCTTGTCCCTAACACACCTTTTCTTGATTACTCCAGGTCAGTTATTTTTTAGAATATTCTACAACCTAGATTTGTCTTATTGTTTCCTAATTAATAGATCTGGGTAAAACCCACCACTTAAAAAAATAAAGTAAGGGATACAGCTATCCTAATTAATTTATGTATTGTCTTTGATGTTTTCATGCTACATCTGTATGGCCTACAAAGCTTAAAATATTTATTATTGATCACTTTCCAAAAACTGTGTTGGTTTCTCATTTAAGGATTTCATTCAGGCCGAATTTTGAATTTTTGTTTGCCGTATTTAGCTGTGTGACCTTGGGAAAGTCACTTAACCCCTCTGAGCTTCACTTTAGTGTTACCTACCTTACCTCATAGGGTTTTTGTGAAAATTGAATGTGACAATGCATCTAGCACCTGCTTATTTTAATTGCCTAGTTGAATTTATTAGTAAGGAGTAATCCCTAGTGGAGAGAGCAAATCCCCAAGGAAGAAACACATTTTATTAAAAAGAGAAACAAAAATTTATATAAGGCATAAAATAATGCTCAAAAAGGTCCATGCTTGGTTAACAGGGGAATTTCAAAGGATATTTAAGAGTTTATCCTACATGTGGCTGTGGTATAGATGTGCTGATATTTTCATTGCAAGTATTTCTCTTGTTAAGAAGAGATTTTGTTCACTCTCAGGAATTCCTAAGAGACATGAATCTCTAAAGGAAATGATGTCTTTTGTCAGCACCAGCGTGTGAATCTTGATTGTTTTCAGTTCGTCAAGGTTGTTGTTTCATTCTTCTAGCCACAAACCAGCCAGCAGGTGTGGAAAAATGAAATAAAATTGAGTTATTGATTATGTTATTCAACCAATAAATTAGCTAAAACTGGAAAATCTCTACCTCAAGATTTCAACTTACCTGAGATGATAAAAATGTCTTCTTATTGCTTATGTAATTTGTATTACTTCTAGACTTAGCCTCTAGAACAGCGGTTTTCAACCTGTGGGTCATGCCTCCTTTGGCTATCGAACGACCCTTTCACAGGGGTCGCCTAAGACCATCCTGAATATCAGATATTTACATTATGATTCATAACAGTAGCAACATTACAGTTATGAAGTAGCAACAAAAATAATTTTATGGTTGGGTCATAACATGAGGAACTGTATTTAAAGGGCCAGAAGGTTGAGAACCACTGCTCTAGAAGAAGGAAATATTGCAGCTTTTCTATTTTAAAGCATATTAAAGAACACTAAAAACATTCTAGCCTTTTTAAATGATCACTTTGCATTTTACTCCCCTGTCATTAATTTTCCAGATAAAAGATATCAATGTTCTTAGATTTTTCTTAACTTTTTTTTCAGATTGATCCATTATATTTATCTTATGATCCATCTTGAATTTCTTAACTTTTTTCCATTTAAATGGAAATTTCATATTTAAATATAGCATACCTAAAGTGTATAGGTTTTAAGTGTGTAGCTCAATGAAATGTTACAAAGTGAACACACTCATTTAAGCAGCTCACATCTCAAAATATAGAAATTACCAGCAGTCCTTTAACCTATCTCTGAGTCACTGCTTCAAGCTACCTCTCTGGAAATAAGCAATATTCTGACTTCAATCACTATAGATTAATTGTTCCTCTCCACGACTTGATATATGTGGAATTAAATAGTACGTTTTTACTTTTTGTATCTGGCTTTTTAAAAATATGCTTGCTATGTGTTTATCATGAGTACATTGTCTTACTTTGCTTTATGGTATTTGCGTTGATATGCCATCAATTTGTTGTCTTTTGTAATGTTTGTAGAGATTTAAGTTATTTCCAACTGAAGTTTATTCTGAATAATGCTGCCAAGAACACTCTTGGAGACCTCTTTTTGAGATATTTGTACACATTTCTATTAGTTTACACTTATCAGTAGAATTGCAGGGTTGTTGGATATTTGTACATCCAACTTTAGTAAGCACTGCCAATTTTACAAAATAGTTGTACCAATTTACACTCTCATCACCAGTGTCTCAAAAAAAGTATATATATGCAGTACATGAGAGTTGCAGTTACTCCAAGTCCACATCTACACTTGCTATTGCCAGTATTTAAATTTTTAAAAAATATTTTTTTATCACCCTAACCGGTTTGGCTCAGTGGATAGAGTGCTAGCCCGCGGACTGAAGAAGGGTCCCAGGTTCAATTCCAGTCAAGGGCATGTACCTTGGTTGCCTGCTCGATCCCCAATAGGGGACATGCAAGAGGCAGCTGACAACCCAGGCATACGCCCTGACTCTCAGTGTATGGACGATGCTCAACCAACTGAGCCACACAGGCCAAGGGATATTTTTTATATGGATTTTCTAAACCTTCTCCACTCTGTGTCTTGCCTTTTCACTCTTACTGTTATTTTTTATGTACTGAGGTTCATAATTTGGATATAATCAAAATGATCAGTTGTTTCCTTTATGGTTGGATCATTCCATCTTATTACTAGTAAACTAGTGGCCCGGTGCACGGAATTTGTGCACGGGGGAGGGCGCGTTCCTCAGCCTGGACTGCACCCTCTCCAATCTGGGACCCCTCAAAAGATGTTCGACTGCCGGTAGCCGGACATCCCTCTCACAATCCAGGACTGCTGGCTCCCAACTGCTTGCCTGCCTGCCTGCCTAACTGCCCCTAACCGCTTCTGCCTGCCAACCTGATCACCCCCTAACCACTCCCCTGCCAGCCTGATTGACGCCTAACTGCTCCCCTGTTGCTCTGGTTGCCCCTCACCATGGCTTGTCCAGAAGACCATCCAGAAGGTCTCCTGGAAGGTCTCCCAGTCTAATTAGCATATTACCCTTTTATTAGTATAGATAGAGGCCTGGTGCATGGGTGGGGACCAGCTGGTTTGCCCTGAAGGGTGTCCTGGATCAGGGTGGGGGTTACCTTGGGGCATGGGATGGTCTAGGCGAGGGTCCTGTGGTGGTTTGCAGGCCGGCCACGCCCCCCATGGAGTGAGGGTCCCCAATGGGGGGACATGGCCACCCTGGGTGAGGGGCTGAGGGCTGTTTGGGTCTAGGCGAGGGTCCTCTGGTGGTTTGCAGGCCGGCCACACCCCCCATGGAGTGAGGGTCCCCGCTGGGGGGACGTGGCCACCCTGGGTGAGGGGCTGATGGCTGTTTGCAGGCTGGCCATGGCCCCAGGCAACCTAGGCTCCTAGACCCTCCTTGAACAGAGGCCATGTGGGCTGGAAGCAGGTATCTGGTATTTACTTATCTTTTATAATTGAAACTTTGTAGCCTTGAGCAGAGCCCACAGCCGGCCAGGGCAGGCAGGAAGCTTGGCTTCCTCCATCGCCAGGGGTAAAGCAAGCCTCTTGTTCACTCCAGCCCCGTGGCCACCACCATCTTGGTTGGGTTTATTTACATACTCGCTCCGGATACCAACTTGGTTGGGTTTATTTACATACTCGCTCCGGATTGGCTGGTGGGCATGGCTGGTAGGCATGGCTTGTGGGTGTAGCGGAGCTATGGTCAATTTGCATGTTTCTCTTTTATTAGATAAGATAGTGTTTGACTACCATATATCATGAAGATGTTCTGCTATTTTTTTAGAAGTTTTCATCGTTTTACCATTAACAGTTAGGTCTTCAATCTTACTAGAATTTATTTTCATACACAGTGTGAGGAAGGGGTTCTTATCCACTTTTGATATCCAGATTGTATGTCCGAAGTAGTGAACTTGCCTTTTTTATCTTATACCTAAATATTTTCAAACGAGTGTATAATTTTCAATTTATGGTGCTGATCTTGTTCAATTCACTCAGTATTTTTCTGTGGTGTGATGGCTCTATTTCTATGATTCTGTTTAATTGAAATACTTTCTTGGGTCATTTCTTGAGTACTCCATAAAACTTTAAACAATCTTTTAGATATGTTTCTGTCTAAATTGATCTTTCAAAACTCTCTCTGGCCCATCCCTTCATCTTTGTCTTTGCTTTATAGCGGTCTTTGCTACAGCAGAAGAGAGTTTTTTCATTGTATAGATATATATGGATTTTGAGAATAATTATCTCTTCAGGATTTTCTAATGAAGAGCAGAAATGGCTACATCCAAATCCTCCCTCTTAGCTGCTGATAAGATTAAGTAGCTACTAGATTAACACCTTTTCCAAGTTGGATTGGAGGTGAAAGTCATTCCATTTGGCAAAGCCTCAGCCCATTTTCTGATATCTTCATTACCCTCGCTGATGAGGAAACCATTTCACAATACAAATTTCTCAAAGCTGGAGATTTTATCTTCATAGGGTCACCTAACAATACTAATTTGAAGTATGAAACATGCAGGTTCAATTGCCTCAATAATCTCATTGTGCCCTCTCTTTATTTTTCCCGTTTAAAAGATTGACAAAAATAAACCAATTACCTCTCACTCACTAGTAAGGTTGATTTTCAAAAGGACATTTCACATTTTCAGAACAGAGCTATAGTTTTACTGGAATGAAAGTGTCTTGTAAGCGGAAGACAAATGGATGAAAATCTGTGAAGAGAGAGTACTATGATTCTGAAAAATATTCTAGAGTTTTAAAAAAAGTTTGCATTTTAACCATCTACACTTTCTTTTGCACATTAAGTTTTTGATTAAATAAAAATACCAATTTTTATATCGCACACAGCCACCCATACACCCAGTATGGTATCGCGATTCGCGATTTTGCGCTATCATACTGGGTGTATGGTCGGCTGTGTGCGATTTTGCGAGTGTGGTAAAATCGCATAACAGCAAAATCGCCTAACAGCCGAGCATACACCCAGCAGCGCTGCTGATGCCTGAACTGTATGTGGAATGAAGTGGGTGGGCATCGGGAGGCCACTATGGCACGGGGCAAGACAAATGGATGAAAATCTGTGAAGAGACCTGGCGTATATGACGACCCCCCACTTGGAGGCATATTTTTCAGGGCCAAAAAATCGTCTTATACGCCGGCAAATACGGTAAGTTTTTGATTAAATAAAAATACCAATTTTTAATAATAAATAAGTTAAGTAAGGGAATTTTATTATCAATTAAATAAGAACATTTAATTGAGGAACTTTGACTTTCATGAATTGCATGGCATTATATAGTAACTTCCCAGCATCTACTGTCTATTTTACAAAAGCAATTTTCAGTAAGACTTGTAGAAATCTTTAGCCATAACATTGACTCCCTAGAGAGAGGAAAATCACCATGATTTGTCACGTTTGCCAATATTAATGGTAGAAATATACCCATCACCTATTTGGACTACAAACATGATGTCACTAAAGGCAGACTTGGGAGGACAGGTGCAGTAACACTGTTACATGGTGTCCTGACACATGGATACAGTTGATATTGTTGACTTTAAATCCTAGAAAATCATAAATGAGATAATGAGTAAAATAATTATGAAATGACAGACTTTCAGTTACACTACTTTTATTTTTAATAGTATATTTATATAAGTTTTAGGAAAAAGCTGTGTTTACCAACTGGCTTGTAAGATTTTTTAAAATTTAATAATCAGTTCTGAGGAAAAAGTATGGTTCAGTTCTAGCACACTAGTTCGTGGCTCTGGTCAAAAGGAACATCAGCAATAGTTTTTCAGTAATAGCTCAAAAGCTTATTTTAAATCCCACGTTGATTGTCATCTAGGTTTTTAGCCGCATTCCTGAGATTGAAGGACTCGATTTTGTCTCATAGGAGAAAACTTTGTTCTATGTTCTAGGGGGATTATAATCCTGAGTCCTCAGAGTATGAACCATGTGGAAACTCAGAGATAAGATCTCCAGATGCCTCCTCACTGGAACTCCAGTCACCAGGAAGTTTACCCTCGGGGGCCCTGACTATAGGAGTCTGACAGAATTTAGGATGTTGGGCAAAGAAGAATGAGATACTGTGGCTGCAAGATGTGTATACTGTGTGTTTCAGGAAACATTACCTGGTTGCTGCCTGTGCAAAATACGCAGATTGCTCTGCCTGAAAAGAGGTTTAAATCCGAGATTTCTAAATGTTAGCATGTGTCGGTAACACCTGGAGTTTCTGACTCAGTGGGTGTCCTGTGGGGCCTAAGAATTTACACTTCTAACAAGTATGTACTGATGTGCTGTAAGCATTTACGATACAAATATACTATAGTGACAATCTCTCCGAATAAACACTATCTGAGAGGCAGGGCCCAAGTGCTATTAGACGTGCTATGAAAAAGACAAAGGAAAGCAGAAATTAAATATGTGAAAGCATTTTTTAAAAGAATGAATTTGTGATTACAAGAAAAAAAACAACTGTTAACTATTCACTTGATTGAAGAATTGGCCAGATTAGGAGATTTGGATCCATGAGGCCACGGTAGGGAGAACAGATAAGAAATCAACATAGAATAAATTACCATTTGTTTCCCAGGAGGTGCAGAAAGATACAACCAAGCTGCTGATTTTATCCTCTTGGCTTCAATAGTTGACTGAAGAAGCATAAAAGGAATTGGCCGTAGGGAAGTCGGAGCCACGGCCTCCCACGAAGGTGCCCCCACCATGAGCAGTGAGGTCATGGAGGTCAGCACATATGTCTCCGGCCCGAGGAAGCTGAACGCTAAAGAAACAAGTGAGCGCTAAAGTCTTTATTTGCTACTTCACAAAGGAATTTATAAATCCAGTCTATTCACGTCTTTTCTGAATCATCAGATGTAGAGCACTCTCTCTATATTAAACAATACACTGATAATTTTCTATCGCTTTAGCTATCGCTAGAAATGCTGAGAATTGTATGTCCTGAAATATGCCATATTAGTGATTACTGGGAAAAATTCATATTCCAAAAGAAGGAGAGTTTGTGAATATATATATATATATATAAAAAATATACACACACCTAGCTGAGCTTAGAAACAGATGTCAGACATTTCTTATGCAACCATTAGCCATCATTCTGAAAATATTACTCTTTAGCACATGCATTCTGTGCGATTGCTATGCCACATCACTGGAACATCATTGTAAGCTATTTCCTTAGCTATTCATTTAGTGCAATCACTGGTTTAATGTTACTGTGGCTCAACACTCCTGAGCATTTATGCAACGTCGCACAGACAGCATTATGCTTCAACGCTTTGCTAGAGTTCTGCATTAGTTCCTAGGGCTGCTGTAACCGACAGCACGAACAGGGTAGCTTGAAACAGCAGAAATTCATTTTCTCCGTTCTGGAGGATAGATGGCTGAAATCCAGGTGTTGGCAGGGTTGCTTCCGTCTGGAGTTTCTGAGGAAGAATCTATTCCAAACATTTCTCGCACTTTCTGGTGACTTCCAGCAGATGGTGGCCTTCTTTGACTTGGAGACATAGTGCTTCACCTGGTCTCCACCTTCACATGGTGTTCTCCATGCTATGTGCCTGTCATAGCACCTTGTTATACGGACAACAGTCACTGGATTTAATCCAGTATGACCTCATCTTAAGTAATTATACTAGCACACATCTCATTTCCAAATAAGGTCACATTTTGAGGTTCCAAGTAGGCATGGATTTTAGGGACATTTTTCAATCTAATACAAAATCTTAAAATACTATTAAAGATTACTAAGTAGCTCTAACCACTTTGGCTCAGTGGATGGAGCATCAGCCTGGGGACTCAAGGGTCCCGGGTTCGATTCCGGTCAAGGGCATGTACCTTGGTTGCAGACACATCCCCAGTAGGGAGTGTGCAGGAGGCAGCTGATCAATGTTTCTCTCTCATTGACGTTTTTAACTCTCTATCCCTCTCTCTTGCTCACTGTAAAAAATCAATAAAGTATATTTTTTTTAAAAAAGATTACCAAGTAAAGAATGCATATTATGTATGCCAAATATTATTTTTGAAGACTATATATGTATGCGAAAATTGCCTCTGACATTGAATTTATTGAAATATTCAGAAATGTTTGGGCCCTGTAAGAAATACTAAATTGAACTCTGCTACTGTTCTAGAATCCAGATCTTACATGTCTGGATAAAACCAGCCTATGCCTAGATAATACTTTAAAAATTCATGTTGCTTTAATGAACACATTTTTTTTTTTAGCTCTAGGAGCTCTAAAACTTTTCCTTCATTCTGCCTTCACTCTTTCAGCAAACTAGAATATTTGATCTTCTCTGTGACATTTTGCTACAAATAAGTTATTTGGCCTTCAAGTTTAATGGCCTACAAAGAATCTTTGACACTATTAGTTTACTCATTATCTACCCTACCATCCCAGACTCACATTACTAAGTCCTTTACACAGATAGATACTATGGAGTAGGATGTTTACTTGATTTTTATGGCCAAAATTCTGTGAGTATATATATACCAGAGGCCTGGTGCATGGAATTCGTGCACTCAGGGGGTCCCTCAAGCGATGTCTGACTGACAGCTTAGGCCCATGGGGAGTGGGCCTAAGGCAGCAGTCAAACATCCTTAGCACTACCGCAGAGGCGGGAGATGCTCCTGTCACCACTGCTGTGCTTGCCAGCTGTGAGCTTGGCTTCTGGATGAGCGGTGCTCCCCCTGTGGGAGCGCACTGACCACCAGGGGGCAGCTCCTATGTGAGCATCTGCTTTCTGGTGGTCAGTGCACATCATAGCGAGCGGTTGAGTGGCCTTAGCATATTACACTTTGATTGGTTGAACAGATGACCAGACACTTAGCATATTAGGCTTTTATACTTTTATTACATAGGATATTTATAAACAGAAAGACCACATCTGAAAACTTTTCACTAGTGAAGATGATATTCAATATTGATAAGACATTCGGGCACATTTACAGCTTTAGACGATTTGATTTTATGGGTTTCTGGGTGTATTTTCACCCTTATAACTCTCAACCCACTAGACTCTCACAGGGGGCTCAGAGAAGCCACCAGCAAAC
>NW_006288862.1:160568-176029 GCF_000327345.1 Myotis davidii
CTGCCACCCAGGAGCAGGCCTAAGCCAGCAGGTCATTATCTCCCGAGGGGTCCCAGACTGCGAGAGGGCACAGGCCAGGCTGAGGGACGCCCCCTCTCTCCACTGAGTGCACAAATTTTTGTGCACCGGGCCTCTAGTAATAAGTATAAAAAATGGCTAAGTGGCTTTAGAATTTATTTTGTTAATGATTTAAAGGGTGTGATGCCATAATTATCTGATACTCTAACAAGGTCTTTGGACATTGCTCTCCAGGTGTGGCTTTCAGGGATGTGGGGGAAGCCTTGTGGTGTGGGTTTTCTGCTTCCATTATTATAACGGGGATTCCTAGATACTGTCCGGGGTGCCAATGATTTGGTGATCCTACTGGTGAAATATAATAATTTATCAAATAGGAAATTTTTAGAAATTATTTCAAACCATGAGATTTCTACAGAGGTCAGCAGCAAGTTCCTTAATATCTAAATGATATGTACGAATGACAGGGAGAGGGAGAGGGAGAAGGACAGACTCCGTGTGTGTGCGTGCATGTGTGAGATTTTGTTTGATGGAGGAGTAGGAAGGTGGTTTTTATCCAGTGAGAGTCTACTTAGTAGGACAATAGGGTATTAATAAAGGGAAAATGTATTTTCCATTAGAAAAAAAATTAATTTATTTTTTGTGGGGAATATATCTTTAAGTTGTCTGTTTTAAGGCTGTGGCTAAAAAAAGGCTGAAGTTTAGACTAACTATATCTGCTGTGTAATGAAAACAGATTTCACATGTTTGTTACATAGGCAGAAATAGAATTGCCATTGAAAACATCTGGGAAATATCAGTTCAGCTGCAAAACTTCCATTAATAGAATTTTAAAATTGTTTATAATGTCTTTCAAAAGTAAATAAATTGTTTTAAATTTAATTTGAAGATTATGACTCAAAATAGGTCCCTTTAATTTTAGGTGCATAAGAAATCCCTCTTCTTTTTTAAAAGTATATATTTTTACTGATTTCAGAGACGGGGGGAGAAGGAGAAAGAGATAAAAACATCAGTGATGAGAGGGAATCCTTAATCAGCTGCCTCCTGCATGCCCCCTACTGGGGATCGAGCCCGCAACCCGGGCATGTGCCCTGACAAGGAATCATATTGTGACCTCCTGGTTCATAGGTCAATGCTCAACCACTGAGCCACACCAGCCAGACAATTCTTCTTCTTATCTTCTTTATTATTTCTCTTAGTATTTTAGGTTTCAGTGTTTATATAACCATATTTTATGGCAAAAAGGATAGTCTCTTAGAACAGGTGTCCAATCTCCTTAATTTTGAAATCTCTAAGCTTGCAATCATCTTACTTGTACCAAGTCACAGACATTCAGTGCCTCAGCCAAATTTAGAATCTAGGCGTCCTGAGCACTAGCCCGGGGTCTTTGCATTGATCCATACCACACACCAAAATGCTGCGGCACATGGCACCTGCTTTCCACTTCTGAATCTCCTCACCACTTCCTTACAAAGTTATTTTTGAAGCCACTATAGCTGATTTTTCCTATATGTACAGGTGCATTTTGGCTGTCCACATTCATTTTAATTTCCAGCTTTCTACAAACTAGACATTATGCGGTATATCATTGCACAAAACCTAAATAAAGAGAGCACTGTAACTTTTTACTGGGGGATAATTTTAATTATATGATAGATAGGTTCTTGGAGAACATGTTCATCAAGTTTTTAATAGGTAATTACGTCTTTCCTTGTTGTTGAAAAGTTTTTATGTAAAATGAAATAAAAAAGCCTATGTCCTGTTTCTTGTTTTTCTTGATAAAGACCAGAATATGAATAGCACATCACCACACCTGAGTATATACAAGAAAATTAACCCTATATAATAAAAGGGTAATATGCAAATTGACCCTAACAGCAGAATGACTGGTCACTATGACAGACACTGACCACCAGGGGGCAGATGCTCAATGCAGGAGCTGCCCCTTGGTGGCCAGTGCACTCCCACAGGGGGAGCTCTGCTTAGCCACAAGCCAGGCTGACGGCTGCCAGTACAGCGGTAGTGGCAGGAGCCTTGCCCGCCTCCTCAGCAGTGCTAAGGATGTCCGACTGCAGCTAGGCCTGCTCCCCGCTGGCAAGTGGACATCCCCTGAGGGCTGCCAGGCTGCTAGAGGGATGTCTGACTGCCAGCTTAGGCCTGATCCCTCATGGAGCAGGCTTAAGCCAGCAGGTGGACATCCACCTGGGGGTCCCAGACTGCGAGAATGCCCTCCGACCCCCAGTGCACAAATTTTTGTGCACTGGGCTTCTAGTATACATATAATAATCTATCCTAACCCATTTCCTTTGGTTTTCTGGTTTTCCATTTGACTTTTAACTATATCTATGACCTGTGCCTATAATTATTATTTTACTTATTTGGCAAATCTCTTCATTTTAATTTTAATATAAATATTTATTTCTGTGATAAAATATTAAGTTTATCAAGGCTTACCTTTATTGCCATAGGCTTTTTATTCATCTTAGTTCATAAATAATCTTAAAATGCTGTAATGACCAATTTAATTTTTATTTTTAAAACCACAGCATCCTTAGAGATTTCAGAAGAAAACTGTGACATGAATGTATTTTGGGCCCTTTGTTTTCTAACCTGGTTGAAATGATTAAGGGGAAGTAAACAGTAGGGCAAGCCTACAGCAGCATTCAAGCTAGTGAGAGATGTTAAATGCATGTCAAGAACTTTAAGAAAGCAACAGGTGCTCACAGGAAACAAGTATAGAAAGTCTTGAATTTTAAAGGAGCTCTAAGTTAGAAGGGTAAGGCCCGAATAAGAAGGAATTCCCTGAGGAATCAGAGAATGCACCTGTGAGTGACTGATGTTGGTGGGATTATTGGTGGGGGCCATGTTTTCTTTGAGTGATGATTATACAGGTGACTTTTCCGATGGGCACTTTACTGTGTTCTCCACATATTGCAACAATAAACATACAGTATTTTATAATTAGGAAATTTATATCAGTTATATAAAAACTGATAGTGAACATTTTTTAGTTTTATTCTTTTACTAAAAATTCTAGGCGATGCATTAAGTTGAAATTTACTCTGAAGAAAAATGATGCCTATTACCTAAAGTTTTCACATATTTTCCAGGTCCAGAGTTATAATAATAGAATCATTTTCTTTTAGTAGCCAATGATGTTGATCCCAATTCTGGTGAGTGTAAAAAGGTTTATTAATTGCATCTTTATCAATCTGGTAGGTAAGGCAACACTATCCGATAAATGTGTCAACTTGTTGAAATTTTTGAACTAACCTTTGAACACTTTAATGAAAAAGAAAGCTCAGAGAGGCACACACATGAAATTGTTGAATGCTGACCAGCGTGTACATTCTAAATCTGAAAATCTTATCTAAACTTAAACTTCTCTCTGTGGAGGTAACATTTATATCCTTTTCTTGA
Source organism: Myotis davidii (assembly GCF_000327345.1). NCBI lineage: Eukaryota > Metazoa > Chordata > Mammalia > Chiroptera > Vespertilionidae > Myotis > Myotis davidii. The sequence continues at coordinate 164,004 of NW_006288862.1, forward strand.
AAATGTAATATCATTGTAATAATATACTTTATTGTATCCATACACAGGATCTCCCCATGTTAAAATAATTCTGTTATCAATAGAAGTGGGGGATCCCTTTGACTGAGGGTTGGGTCCTTATGATATCTTGAGGAAAAGAATTTTCTGAGACTGGCATGGGAGAAAGAGTGGTTTTTATTTGCATGGAATTGCATCCCTCAGTTCCTAAAGTCCCATTTCCCTTATCCAGTCCAGGAAGAGGTACAGCCGAGCTGAAAGCAAAGCCAGTGTCCAGAGTTTCTGTTCCCTGGTGGAGCTGGGTCCAGTGTGGCATCAAGCTAGCTGCAGCCCATGAGTCCATTGTGTGCGGGCAAATGCAGGACCATGAGAGCTCCAGAGCCCAGGAGAGCGAACCAACACCACAGAGAGAGCTCCCTACAGAGGTAGGGGTGTCCGCCTGGGAGCCTGAGAAGGCTGGAGAAATCAGTGGGTCTGGCCCTGCCAAGGCCTTAGGGGTGAGTTCATTAAATGTTTGACCAAATATAGCAGGCTCATTTTTAGGTTGACAATGTTGTATGGCCCACGGATGATGTTATAAATATCCAAATGGCCCTCGGCAGAAAAAAGGGTCCCACCCCTGGTTTAGGAGATTAACTGTATCTCAAATCTTCCCACTTACAGAGGCCACCCCTGCTCTGGCCAATGACCTGTTCCCAGGTGTGACAAGCAAGTGCCTTCCGTATGTTGCCCAGGCTTTATTGGGCTTTGCATCTATTCTTCCCCTGGCCAGTGCTGACCCCCAGCGAGGCAGGTGGCTTCCCTAGGGAGTGTCAATCTGCAGCTTCCTGGCAAAATGTCATGAGTGGCATACCTCTCTCCCTTCCAGCTATTCATCACTGGGTTATTCACAAATGTGTCAGAGCCAAAGTGTGACAGGGGGGAAAGGTCACCTGAGATCCAAAAGAAAATGAAGGGGACAGATGAGAAGAATTTTCTAGATAGAAAATGTCTATAAACCAAAGTATTACTGTTTCTTCAAGAGTCTAACATGAAAAAAGTACATTCCCATAAAAATAGGAGATGTGAACTTCTATGAAAAAAAACACCAAAAACATCTCTTTTATTTTCAGTTACTTTTTGGACACACCTTATTTCAAACATATTAATTATGAAATAAAAGTTTCTCAGCCCCCAAGAGTTATTACAAAGATGCTCTTCAGTTTCAATATTGAAATTGCCTCACTTTAGAACACAGTTGAGTTTTTATAGAGAGTGACTTTTTTGTTTGTTTTTTAGAGAGGGAGAGAGAAATATCAATCCATTGTTCCACTTTATGCACTCATGGGTTGACTCCTGTATGTGGCCTGACCAGGGATGGAACCTACAACTGTGGCACGTCCAGATGATGTTCCAACAAACTGAGCTACCCGGTCAAGGCCAGAGAGTCATCTTAAGACCTGATTTCTTGTTCAATCTCCACTCTTCACTCACTATTTAATTTTATGCGAGTCACTAAAATGGAGCTAATTTGTGTGAAAGCACTTTGAGATATAAGTGGTTGTCATATAGTATTGTTTATGATAGTATAAGCAAATACATTTTAATTAGTTAAGTCATAACAAGACATATGAAGAATAGTGAGCCTTCAAAGACAGTTAAATTAAGTTGGTAGAATATATTGAACAATAAATATTTTGCATATATCTGCATGACAGTTTTTAATGTACAGAAACTGATTTTTAAATGAATCCACATGCTTGAAAACACTGATGCTGTTACTGGATTTTAAAAATCTTATCACATCCCAAATTATGGTAGAAAAGTCTTTAATGTTTAAAATTGATAAATAGGTATGTTGAATGATGTTCATTCTTAATTATTATATGTATAAACTATCGATTTTCCTTCTAAAAATCTACTCTGTGGAGATCAGTACCAGTCATTTACCAAGCATTATAGCTTAGAAAGAGGGGAGCCAGGGGGTTGCACCAGCACACCAATTACATTTATTTTGCTGTTTTAACAAAGACTAAGTCATACATTCCAGTATCAAATCACACTTGCTCTTTTGTCAGCAGGCATGTCGCGGGGTGCTCTCCTTTTTATTTCTGTAAGGTACGTAAGAATCGATCATTGTTTCTTGTCACTTACACAGTCATAAAGCAGAGCCCACAGATGTAAGGACCTTGCTGAAGGTTTCTCAGCTCATCAGTCATGAGGAAAGGCCGAGTCCCCGGATTCTCAGGCTCGCACAGTTTCCATCGCGCTGCGCAGTTTGTTACGAGTGGAGCAACCGCCATCGGGAACGATATTGCAGAGTTGGAACACAGTGGTGATTCTTTTTGATGTTGGCAGCAGTGCCCTAGGAAGAGGAGGAAAGTGAACGGTTATAATCGTGTTGTGCACTCATTGAATCCTTAACAGCTAATCGACTCTTCTGGATGCCTTAATGTTCAGAATTCCTATCAGCAGCTCCAGTCGAAGAGTTTGTGCTACTCAGAGCATAGACAGCAGCGCATAAAGTAAACTTAAATTCCCATTAACTAATAATAGGAAAGCGAGACATTACTAATACTTAATATAGTATATAAGTTAAAATAAATACATGTTTATGGGGGATCATGCTCACCATAATTTTAATGATACAAGGACATGTTCAAAAATATACAGAGATCAAATTTAAATTGCCAACATCGCTGAATATATTATTTATATTGATGCAATCAAGGTGTCCGGAGTAAGTTTGTTGAATGCTATTTTTTTATCATATTATCATATTGTGAAGTGAGTCAGACACTTCTCTCTCCACTCATTAATTCAAATTCATTATTTTAAAGAAGTGTTGAACGACTCCTGTGTGCTAAACACTAAGACAAATGCTAAGAATATAGCAGCAAAAGGACATGACCCCGCCTTCATGAAGCTTGTTACCTAGTGATGGAAAGTTTGAGATGTAAGAACTAGACATAGGATTCTAGAGATTGTAACAACCAAACGCCTATTTTCATAGCTAGAACACAGACTTGGAGCAGTTAGATGTCTTATGAGTGGGTAGCTTAAGAGCTTTTGGTTTTTAGAATTCTCATACATTTCAATCGGCATCCACCTCCTTCCTCTTGTTTCTCCAGATCTTTACCCAGTTAAATTCCTAGAGCCTTCACTGGTATTGGCCACCACAGACCTACCCTGTAGCAACAGTCCTTCACTCCCTCTCCCTAAAAACACTCTAATTCTCAAAGATACTTATTGGGAAGAAAGTATCTAATAAAATTGATTTACATTTAAAATATCTATGACTAGCAATCTACTTCATACAACTAAATTATAATTCAATATAGTTCACATTTATTGAGGGCTTAGTAACTTTAGAGACTGTGCTATCACAGGGGGATTATTCATGACGCCTGTACCCTCTCCCTAGTATAGAACTGCCCACAGTCTTGGTGCTCAATTTGATGTTGACTAAGTGGCTTAGTAACCTTCCCGTGTAAGTATCTGCATTTTATGAAAGGCAGTCTACTAGACTGGAGAGGGAATGAAATTTGGAAGGAAAACTTAATTTCAGTCTCATTTTTTTCTACCTACTTTCTAGTGACCTTTGCTGAGTTATTTAAGTTATGACTAGTTAAAATGGGACTAGGAGGATCACACTTCCAGTGTTTCAGGTAATCTGGTGTTAGGGTTACAAATGATGTAGGGAAGTACCTTGATTTTTTACAGAGAGGAAGGGAGAGAGATAGTTAGAAACATCAATGAGAGAGAAACACTGATCAGCTGCCTCCTGCACATCTCCCGCTGGGGATGTGCCCGCAACCCAGGTACATGCCCTTGACCGGAATCGAATCTGGGACCTTTCAGTCCGCAGGCCGACACTCTATCCCAGCCGTGGGCAAACTACGGCCCGCGGGCCGGATCCGGCCTGTTTGAAATGAATAAAATAGACCGTACCCTTTTATGTAATGATGTTTACTTTGAATTTATATTAGTTCACACAAACACTCCATCCTTGCTTTTGTTCCGGCCCTCCGGTCCAGTTTAAGAACCCATTGTGGCCCTCGAGTCAAAAAGTTTGCCCACCCCTGCTCTATCCACTGAGCCAAACCGGTCTCGGCGACTCATTCATTTTTAAAATGCCGGTTAAAACCAAGGAATACATATTTACTAGGAAAATTCTAGTCAAACTCATGAGAAACATTGACTCAGGCAAGTGTTTCTCAATATGGGGAAGAAGAGCCTTGACTATGCCCTACTGCTGACGGATGTGTGTGGGAAGAGGTGGAGCAGAGGAGAATCTTGAAGTGCAGAGCATTTGTTTTAACACAACTCACTTTACTCAGTTTTAGCTTTCTGAGACAGAAGAAATATGTTTGGCAAAATCTTCTTCCTTTAGCTGATAAACAGGAGAAGGACATTATATTTCTACTAGAGGCCCTGTGCATGAATTTGTGCACGGGTGGGGTCCCTAAGCCTGGCTGGTGATCGGGGCCGGCTGGGTGGACAGATTGCAGGAGGTTGGCCAGCTGCCGGAGGTTGGGAGCGCACTGACCACCAGGGGGCAGCTCTTTCCTTGAGCGTTTTTCCCTGGTGGTCAGTGCATGTCATAGCAACTGGTCGATGGGTCGTTCTGGTTGTTCTGGCTGCTTGGTCATAATGGTCACTTAGGCTTTTATATATATAGATTGAGGTCAGTATGCCTGACAGATTATACTCTATGTTTCTTGTCATAAGAACATTTATGGTCACAAATATGTACACAGGCACTGTGGGTGAGATAAACAGGTTCAAAAGTTATTAATACTCTCTTTCTGGACCAGTATTATTTTCACATTTGTGAAAGTTTAATCTCCAAATTTGTGGGGGTTTTTTCCATTAAAAAATAAAGTTATGGGAAGATCTGCTCATAGACTTGAAAAATACCTGTCATTTGAAAGCCAAGCCTCCAGGATAAAAGTAGTTAATGTATACAAAGCCCTTGTAAGAGTGCTGACACAGAGAAAGGCTGCTCTTTTATTATTTCAAATTGCAGACCTACATAATAACTGTTAAGAAACCAAAGAAAAGGATTCCAGAGAAGTTCAATTGATGTATAAAAGGTAGTGATCTTTGCAGATAACCAGTTTAAAAGTTGAAAAAAAATAAAAAAAGTAGTACAGTGTGGTAGGCAGAATTCTATGAAGACCCCAGAAAGATGCACTACCTTGTGTAATCCCTTTCCCTTGAACTTGGCAGGACGCGTGAATATGCAGGGTGTCAGTTCATGATGGGGTTATGTCATTGGGAGAAGGTGAAGGAAGTCTGCAGATGTCATTAGGGTGCTACATTACTCGCCTTGGTGTTAATCAAATGGCAGATCACCTCTGGTGAGCCTGACCTAAGCAGCCATGCTCTAGCAGAGGAGGTCCAGAGGTCAGAGACTCCCTCTCCTGCTGTCCTTGGAGAAGCAAGCAGGCATGAGCTCTATCGCTGCAAGAACATTAATTTTCCAATAACTATGTGAGCTTAGAAGTAGACCTTGAGCCTCCGATGAGTTTGCACTCATCCTTATCATTATTATCATCATTATCTTTATTGCAGCTCAGAGTTCTGAACAGGGAGCCCCACTAAACAGTGCTCACATTCCTGATCCCTGAAAAAGGACTATAAAATGGGAATTGTAGTCACTACATTTGTGATAATGGCTTAAGCAGTAATAGAAACTGAATACACATACCAAAAGCCAAACATGAAATGCTTCAAGAAGCTATGTAAAATCACTGACATAAGTGAAGAGGTGATTAAATAGATAAAGGTCAGATCATGAATATTAGCTGCTAAAACGTGTTTTAAAAGAATGTGTGCTTGGCACATGCTTACATTTCCCCGCTATTACTGTTGCTCATTCCACTGCTAGTTATTATGTAACTTATTTGATCTTTCATGAATGATCAAATATTAGAGTTAACTTCAATGAAAATGTCAAATGAGATGGGTTAGAGAAGCTTCAGATACTCATGGAATATGCATTCGACCAATCTGTAGGTGCCTGCTAACCTGCTGTGCATCAGGGACTTGATTTCACAAGGGCAGGCTAATAGCCTTCATCACCATCTGCCATTAATGGAAGAAGTTCTGATGAAGACAGAAAGACTACAGAAATAACTTGATCTAGGAGTTACAGCTGAATCAAAGGTAGAAGCATATATCAGTTAAAGAACACAACCAGCCCTGGCCAGTGTGCTAATTGGTTAGAGCATAGGACTGTGCACCAAAAGGCTGTGGGTTCAATTCTCAGTCAAGGGCATGTACCTGGGTTGCTGGTTTGCTTCCTGCCCTGGGGAACATACAGGAGGCAACCAGTCAATGAGTCTCTCTCTCTCTCTCTCTTTCTCCCTCCTTCCCTCCCTACCTCCTTTCCATGCTCTCTCTGAAAAGCAATGGAGAAAATATCTTCCAGTGAAGCTTAACAAAAAAAATCATAATCAAACATTATTGTTTTCCTCAAGAATCGGGAGACAAACAAATTATAGTCCTGGAGATGTTTCGTGGTGAGAGAGAAATATTGCACAGAAATTTATTCACATAAAAGAAAATGTGAGATTCATGTAATTCATGTTAAAAATTATAAATTACATCAGGATTTACAATACTTTTATGATTATGTATTTCATTAGTCTCAGTTGTGCTTCTAGAACCTAATGGTATTGATTCAGGTTTTGTGTGTGTGTGTGTGTGAGAGAGAGAGAGAAGAGAGAGAGAGAGAGAGAGAGAGAGAGAGAGAGAGAGAGAAAGGGTGCAAGGGTGATTTCTTTCCTGGGTTCTTGTCCAGATAGATTTGAAGAATGAAGCCATGGACAAAAGGTAGTAGGTGAGAAGTACAGAAACTTTATTGAAAGCAAATACTACCTCTAAAACCCTAATTCTAATCCTAAAACTCCGTCTCTCCTGGCTAAAGAGGGATCCCCTAAGAAGGGTGGCCGCTGCTCTTTTGTCTTTTTAAAAAATATATATTTTTATTGATTTCAGAGAGGAAGGGAGGAGAGAGAGATAGAAACATCAATGATGAGAGGGAATCATTGATTGGCTTCCTCCTGCACCCCCCCCACTGGGGATCGAGCCTGAAACCCTGGCATATGCCTTGACTGGGAATCGAACCGGTGACCTCTTGGTTCCTGGGTCAACGCTCAACCACTGAGTCACACCAGCTAGGCAGCCCTCTTTGTCTTGAGGTATTATATATTCTAGAGACCCCTTCCCTTAATCTAGGACACCCATGCTCTTCTCATTGGTCTCTCTGCTGCTACCTGGTACTAGTTTCAAAGGCCAAAGCCCACGTGGTGCCCCCTTTTTTATTTCTTCTTATTTTGCAACATTCCTCTATCCTCTGTGAAAATACATTTCCTTTTTCCCCAATATCATGTGTCTTTTCTTTGTCCTTCATATATTCATCTTTTTTTATTCAAGTTGGAGTTAATTTTGATCTACCTTATGGTACCTAGCAACCTTATCCTGCCAAGCCTTGAGACTAAAACTGCTGGCTTCTCTGTTCAAAGAGTAAGAATGGCCTTCTTTTTGTTTGTTTGTTTGTTTGTCTGTTTTTCTTCCTGGACAGAGATGTTTTATGAACTCTATGGCTCTCCCAGCTACTCAGGCCAAAGATACCTCTGTCCTTGGTTTATGGCTATTTTAATTGTTCAGGCCAAGATGCCTCTATCCTCTCCAGACCCCCTCCCTTCCTGTATTAAGCTAGCTAGTTAACCCTTATCAGTATTCTGAAGAATAATACCTTCAAACATTAATTAAGATTTCAATGTTCCCTATGGGTTTCTTGATGCCAATGTCTAGCACCTCTGAATTCATGTTCATGTCTATATTATTTACTGGTCAACGAATGTTGAAGGAATGAAACAAGAAAATAAGAAACAAAGAAAAAAAGAATGAAAGAAAAAATACACACACGTCTCTTTTATTTTTCAAAATGCATTTTTACCCTAATACCTCAAAAGCTCTTGCAGAGTTCACAACTATTCTGTTGAAGCGACTATTGCAATATCTTTTTGGAAAAAGCATTGGATAGTTCATTAAAAATTAACAGGAAGGGGCATGCTTTTTTTTGTCAAGAAGTAAAATATTTTTATCCTCAAAATTTCTTCTCAGAACCATATTTGATTATAGAGGTTTCACTAGGGTTCAAAGTGGGTCCTATACTCAAGTAGGTCCTTGAACTTGTCAAGGAACCTAATTAATGGTTAGTGGACTATCTGTAGACTATATTATTATATTTATGATTTCTTCCTAAAGAACTACTAGGAAAAACAGGCTTTATTTATAGTTTCTTGTATTTCTCCTTTTAAAGCATATTTTATTTATATGAGTCAAATACTATAGAACCGAAAACATTTGATTTTTCTGTAGTGCATATGATATTACATATGGCTCAATAAATTCAACAAATGCAAAGTGGATGAGAAAGAGAAAATGTGTTTTTTGTTTGTTTAATTTGGAAGGTAGAGAAGTGGCCATAAAATTTATACTAAATTCAGAAAAAAAAAATACTTTAATTGTCACTTTTCTATCCCGCCCCCCTTTTAATCCCAGTTGTTTATTTGGTGAGGATAAGGGAAAGGGAGGCTATGATAACTTAGCAAACATCCTTTACAAAATCAGAAAAGATAAATAAGATCCTATTTTCATATTAGATGTTCAAGTAAACAAATGTTATTTCTAGAATCATTCCTAGAAAAATACTCGTGTTATGATTTTATGATGAATAAAATTTTATTTTTCTAATTAATAAATTAGTTAATGAATTATCTCCTTAGAGATATGAAGTGAATATATAGAAAACAACAGAAACATGAGACATAAAAGAGATCAGGAAAGGTATAACTGTTAATATGAGGTCAATCATTTTATAATATTGTGTGAAGAAGTTTGAAAATGTTTTTGTGATGAGTTGAAAAATGGCATTATAATTGTGTCTTAATTATTCCTTATTTGGCTAAAAGATTTTATAATGTCTAAAATTGTTAGTAGTTGCTTCTGCTCTCAGAGGTAGTCTTAGGTACTGCAGAGCATTAAGGATAAAGGAATTGCTGTTTAACCAAATCATAGGACAGTGTGGAGTGGAGAATTTAGAAACTTTCCTAGGTGAGTACTGAACAGCTGGGACAGACATGGAGGGCTCCCCACTCATAGAAACTAGATAGCAGGTCAACAAAGTAAGAGATATCGGGAGGCACTGTTTGAAAGAAGGTAGGGACATATTTCAATCTATATTTATCACTTATTAGTTATGGAAAAAACCTTTTTGATTCTTATTGCATTTTTATTTTTTGATTGTTTATCTGCTGAAATATTTATTGAAGACAGCGACTGTGTCTGTTCATCATTTAACATGTCTTGGTTAAAAGTAGTTACTAAATATTTCTTCTGAGGTATGAGTTATTCTAGGGTCGTTTAAAAGGAAAATATACAAATTAAACCATGACTCCAAGGAAAAATAAACACAATTTGCATCTTGAGACTATCTAACTTTGTAGTGCTTTCAGAGGCAATATGACGTAGTGATGTTAAACTTTCTGTACTTGAGTTCCAATTATATTCCCTTGAACAACTTAATGTCTGCATGCCTCTGTTTCCTCTTGTACAGCTTGCTGATTAAAAAGGTAAGTCAATGAGTTAAGTACATTATCTAATTTTACATGGTGGAAACTTGCTTGTGTTTATTTTCTCTGTCACAGTCTAAATTGGTACCTCCATGTTTTCAGGTGTTTTCATGAATTACACATAGTTAATGAGATAACTGCTGTGTGAAATTACTTATATGATACTTCCACACTAAAATTTAACAATCAAAATACTTTTGTGAACCATATCAAAAATTACAACAAAATTATATTTGTGTTCATTACTTGTGGACTTATACTATATAACAATTGATGCAACTCAATGACTACAATGGTACACATCACCAACCATCACACATGCTAGAAAATTGTGAGAAACCACCCAGCGTGTGGCTGGGCATGGCCTTGACACTAAAGACTATGAGAAGAGTTTTGGTAATAGCAAAATTTTAAGGGCCTTTGAGTTTGTTATTTAAATAACTCAACATAGAGCTGGGCCAAATGCATATATTTTGCCCAGGCAACAATATATCAAACAAAAAAAATCAGCAGAGCTTCATGGAGTGAGAAATTTTATTGGCACAAATTACACAACCAAAGCTTCAGTGGAATCCCTTGTTGTCAGTGGGGATTCTTTGTTCTTTCACTCCTTTGTTCCCTTCAGACAGTGAAACTGATATGTTTTACAACATCATCAAAGTGTGTCCTCATAAAATGCATGTACAACTTGATGAGTCAACTGATGTGGATGATCTGTTAAGTCACTAATATGTGTGAAGTAAGGAAAAAAGAAAGTGATCACAGAGCAGTTACTGTGCTTTGAAAACTGTGGTCAATATCAAAGGCATCAATGTGTTCATTATATCACTGACTTCTTTGGAAACTTAAATAACCTAGGCTGCTTTGGGTTGTCTACAAAAAGCAGTTGAAATATTTTATGTCTCTAGGAAAGAAAGCATCATGATCACACATGTATGTTGGACCTTCGGTCACTTGCTCCTTAGACTTTGTCGATGACTTTAAAATATAGACTTTGTATGGCACTATGGATGCTGAATAACAGCATACATATCCTCTGAACGTTTGTTTCCTTGGAGGTTTTTTTAGAGGAGGAGATACTGAGCAAATGATCCTTTGACAAATAATTTTTTTAAAAAAATATATATTATTGATTTTTCACTGAGATGAAGGGAGAGAAATAGAGTTAGAAACATCGATGAGAGAGAAACATCGATCAGCTGCCTCCTGCACATCTCCCACTGGGGATGTGCCCACAACCCAGGTACATGCCCTTGACCAGAATAGAACCTGGGACCCTTCAGTCCGCAGGCCGATGCTCCATCAACTGAGCCAAACTGGTTTCGGCGACAAATAATTTTGAGGTGACTCGCCTGGGGTGAGATAGTTACATTTTTTAATAGGGGAAAAATTTGTATTTTTGTCTATGACCTAGCCAAAAAGAAAGATGATTGTTTGTCAGAAAAATATGACAAATGCTTTTTTTCCAACAAGTGAGTTCAATAAATATATTCACATAAGTGAGAGCACATTAAAATACAAAGCAACATTTTATGCTGAATTTTTAAAAGAACTACCTGTTTTGATAAAACATTCTGGAAAAAAATACTTTAATTGAATTTTACTTTCTTGAAGGAACATTTGTTTTAGAAAATGAAGGACTTACAATGGTAATAGATATGACAGTATTGGATCAATTTTATTTTAACTTTGTCAGTCTTGGTGATTTGGTATTCTACCGATATAACCCAAAACCTGAATAGTTGAAGTCATGAAACTTGAGTATTTGGTTTATCCAATCAGTTCTGTATTTTATAACCAGTAAAGTAACTACATACACAAAGCCTGGAGTATTCTGTATTAGAGTATGGGTGTGCAAATTACTATTCCCAATGGTATCCCAAATTGTTTTGCACAACTGTCTAGTATGTCAGCAGTTCAGTATTCCTGTCTCCCAAGCTGGCTTCCATTCAGAGGGTGAGCACCATTTGCTGCTGAAACTCAGATTCTTCAGAGACCTCCAGCTCACCCAAGCCTTTAACTTTGCTGCCATCATTTCATCTCACTGTCACTAAAGCACAGCCCTGTTCATTTTATCTCACTGTCACTAAAACACAGCACTGCTCATTTGGTTCTAGCTGTGATGCTGGTTGCGCCAACTTTGCTGGAAGAGTTGGAACACAGATGTGTCCCTCGAAAGTCAGACAAAACACTGAAAGTTCCAAGGAATAATCACTGCCACAGAATCACATCCCAAGATTGCTGGTAGGGCTGACCTGCTTGTTTCCATCCTGCCCACGTTAGGGAATGACTATCTTCTCCTCAGGCTACCCTAGGTCCTTCAGGCTCCGGGAAGGAACATTCACCCAAAACCCATTATTCTTTTCTCAGCTGCCTTACACTGCCAAATTGTCCTGGGTTCCC
>NW_006288862.1:176066-178565 GCF_000327345.1 Myotis davidii
AGCACGTTAGTTCAGAACATGAACTTTTTGTCACGAAGAGAGCACGTCCTATGGTAGGCTGCAGCTGAGCGTGATTCAGATTCTGAAAGTTTATGGACCCGAAAAGATCCTCCTCTCACTACTAGACTTGATGCAGGATCAACTAATGATTGTTTATATGTTTACTTCCATGGGGATATTTCTTGCTTCACTTCTTCTTGTCCCTGAGCCGGGGTCATCTACTTCAATCTGATGGTTGATAATAATGTAGAGCCTTGGTGATGAGTGATTGAGTTCCTCATTCCTTTCTTCCCAAAAGAACTCTGGGCTTCTTAGTCAAACCAGCACCCCCTGCATTTTAGAAATATTTAAGAAATACCAATCAGCCCTAGCTGGTTTGGGTCAGTGGATAGAGCGTCGGCCTGCGGACTGAAGGGCCTCAGGTTTGATTCCGGTCAAGGGCATGTACCTTGGTTGTGGGCACATCCCCAGTAGGAGGTGTGCAGGAGGCAGCTGATTGATGTTTCTCTCTCATCGATGTTTCTGACTCTCTATCCCTCTCCCTTCCTCTCTGTAAAAAATCATTAAAATATATTTTAAAAAATTTTTAAAAAGAAATATGAATCAATACTTTCCTCAAGAGAAACAAATTATGCCTTGTTGAATAAGATACTATTCGTATGTGACATAGGAGAATTGTCACTATTACATATCAATAAAAATAGAGGGGATAAAATGTGTGTGGCAATTCCTAAAGTACTTCTTCATTTCCTGAGTAATATTCAATAATGTAATAGTAGAAAAGTGACTGAACTAGTTAACTTAAAAAATGTTTCAGGCACACACCTTTTTATGTATTATTATTACTTCAAAACTAAAATATATTCTAAATCATTTATCTTTTTATATTTATAATTTTTCAAATTAAAAACAGCATCAATGTGTTTTAATAGAGGTGTGAGGAACAATTTTGAAACAAACTGCAAGAAAATACTAAAATTCACTTGTCTAGCAAAATATAGACTATTTGGGCCATATTTATAAAATAAAGGAGAAAATCAATGACTTTATTCAATGAATGAATGCATGAATAAACAGTGTTTGCAGATTAAGAATACCTTGTAACCATTATTTGAAAAAAATCTCCAACTTTGTTGGAAGGAGGGACTCATACCCTTATTTTCTTTACGTAATGCTAAAACTTCAGAAGTCATATTTTCGAAGCACAGTCAATAACTGACAGGAACAAGCAAGTAAGTGATCTGGAAAGTTTAAGATGTATATTTTAAGGTAGAGGAGGTCACTGTGACCTACTCTCTCCTACCATCTTTATTAGGGCTTAGAGCTCAAGTATTATTATCCTTAAGTTAATGCTATTTCCGCTCCGAAAGCAGTGACTCTGACTCATGCATGCTCTTTGGAGACCTTCTCAGTTCTTATATTTAATTGAGATTTTTCTCTGTAAAGCAGAGTGCCTCTACCATCCCATAATGGTCGATAAAGATGGTGTGCTTTTGTATCAAGAAGGATAAATGGATCATGTGCATAATAAATATAGAGTGCCCTGACTTAGGTAAGAAAAAGTTCCTTCTGGGAGAGAATGAGGACTGGCCCAGAGAGAAAAACACACTGAAATGAAGACTAAAGGACTGGATGTTATTCATTCAGAACCTTCACATTCTGCTTGACATTTACTTTGCTTATCTTTACCAACTCAGAGTCAGCAATCCTACAGCACACCTACAAATCGTATCCTCAGAAATGTTGCCTAGAATTCAGAATAAAACTAACTCCTGTGGCAATGCTTTAGGGTGCCTGCCACTAAATAAATGGCATTTGCGCACATGCAAAGTTTATTTTCATATTGAATTAACTGCCTGTTACCAGAATCCCAAACCATTGCCCTTTGGACTTGTGTTACTTTTACAGGAAGGTGTAAGGGGCATCTCAGATTATATACCAACCTCAGTCTGTAAATGAAAAGGAGACACAGTAGGTAGAATATGTATTTTAGTGCAAACTAAAATGTCCACTGGTTGCCTTTCATTTGAGCAGTGGCTGAGCCCTGGGTTTACCTTTTAATCAGAGTGTGATTCCCCTTCATTCTGTGGGCACTGGCTTCATTAAATGAAAACTTGCTACCAAAAGAAAGAAAATATCCTCATTTCGGGTACAATTCAAATGCTTTAACGATTTTTTTTAAAAAAAATTAGCATTATTCCTGTCATTGTATGGTGAGCTCAAAATAGGTATACAGTCAATCTCTGAATGACTTACCTTTTATTCTGCATGGTCTTTCTCCTTCAAAAGCTTCCTTGCTTGAAAGCACTCTCCCCAACTACAGCACCTCTTTGTGCTAAGGCATTGCTTTCAGAAGCCCCCTGTTAAAATGCAAATCTGCCATCTGGTAAGCCTCTCCCTCACTCGCTCCCACCATCACGCAGCACAGATCATGCATCATATTAGATACGGAAGGGACACAGAGCTGCAAACCCGGGCTAAGAAGACCGTTGGAGAGGT
>NW_006288862.1:180127-184101 GCF_000327345.1 Myotis davidii
GAATGTACTGTGGCAACGAATAGAATCACTTTTAAGGCATTTGACACATATTGCTGGTTTTTGTTCAGAAAGATTGTCCAGATTAAATTGTCATTAGCAATATTTGACTGCTTTCATTATTCTGCTGCATCATTAGTATTAAATAATATGTTCATTCTTATCAGACCATGTATTTTAGAAAACAGAGCCGGCTACCTCTTGTACTTTATACAAACTAGATATTCAGTGGAAGTCTATTGACAAAATGAGAACAGGAAACTTGTCAGGGTCTCCACATACATAGCAATGTTGAAAACTGATGTATCATTTAGTTGACCAAGGAGTTCCGAAAGACCACAAAAAAATCTCTTCTCGACTGGAGCGGTGAACGCTCCCGTCGAATATTTCTGTCCTTTAGTGGACAACTGGCAAGAGTTTGAAGAAGACCAGCCTGTTCTTTGGGGCTTTGGAAGGAGGATACTGCGTGGAGTGCCCCATGCAGCTGGGAGCCAATGAGGCATGATGGCATGCGATCTTCCTGTGAGTTGTAAGAGATTAACCTCGTGTCGGTCACCTATAGATTTTAAGGGGTATATTCTGCCTTTGAATTTTTTGAGTAATAGTGAGATTCTTAGAGTAGCACTGCTCAAGACTTTGTGTGTGTAGTAGTTGGGCACTCTAAAAAAGAAAACCATCACTGTAGCTCTGGTCCGTTGCCGGAGGGTGTAGAACAGATCAGTACACTGAAAATATTCACCATTTCTTCTGGGGATTCAAAAAGTTTAAGGTTAGAGTAGAGGTGGATGGAGAGCAGCTCTAAGTCAGGAAAGAAAAAGAAGAGCCCCTTTAATGGTGTCTTAAGAACAAGCTCACACACGTGCCAGAATTCTTCTTAAAAAAAAAAGAACAACAAAAAATTAAAAATTCAGTAAGCAAACTTGGTTGGCATTCAATTACCAGGAATGTACTCTTTGAGCTTTGAGCAAGTTGAGTGCGGATTTACAACAACATCAGGACAGACAATAGGAAGCTGTGAATTTCTGGGTTGTACATTTCTATCATTTATTTGAAATATTTTCACACAAACACTTATGGCCTCATTTAAGTATTGCAAACATAAAATATTACGTATAAAACAACATAATAATGTAAATTTTCATTAAATATATACCAAGTAAACTTATATTTTGGTAACTTTGAGCCTAATACCCATTACTTCCTCCTGCTTCTCCCTTGATGTTGACCAACAACTTGTTCTGTATCAAAACTCTTTGAATTTTGCAGAGCCAAGTTCTTGGTCTAAGGGCTCACATTTTCCTGCACAAAGAGTGCTATAAATCATAATTCATTGCCTCCCTTAATCACCTGACAGATGAGGGCCTGTGTCATAAAATGGAAATAAAAGGTAATATCTTTTTTTTTTTTGGACACAATTTCTGCCAAAGTTCTCTTAACTTTCTTGATCTTCATTCACAAAAAGTCAGATAGGTATGGATGATAATCATCTAAATATATCTCTTAGTTCAATTTCTTTTCTGGTTTATTTTTAAAAATATATGTATATTTTATTGATTTCAAAGAGGAAGGGAGAGGAATCTGCCATCTGGTAAGCCTCTCCCTCACTCGCTCCCACCATCACGCAGCACAGATCATGCATCATATTAGATACGGAAGGGACACAGAGCTGCAAACCCGGGCTAAGAAGACCCTTGGAGAGGTCCCAAGTGGAGTGTGCTTCGGGAAGTGGCCCAAGGGCAGCAGAGCAGAAAGAGCAGTGAGCTGCGTGGTGAGGGGAACTGAAGGCAGATGACCCGAATGTGGCATTTCATCCCGGCCCTGGCTGCGATGGACCCCCGGAGACCCAGGAGGCCAGAGCTGGGAAAACCTGTTACCAAGGCACCTCCTCCTCACCGCTGTGTGATCTGAGGTGCAAATAGCAAAATGACTCTTCCAAGCGCCCTCTGCTACATTCTCATCGTTAGCTCCTGAAACCCAGAGGAACAGCACTTAACCTGCGGACTTAGCATTCCCCGGTGTGAAAGGCTGCATAATTATTCACATGTAATTTCCCGTGCATACCTGGTGGATTTTACTTTCTCTAACTACTTTGAAATCCCTTAAAGTTTTCTTTTGTGTCTCTCCACAGCAGTCAGAGAGTTAGGGTTGTCCCTGCTCCAGTTACTGTTGCCCACGGTCAACCTCCCCACGCACACAGAGTTTGGTGAAGAATGGATGAGTAAATTCCTCTTGAAAAATACTCTTTACTGGGTAGAGGACAGTATGAGGAGATCATCATTGATTTTGTTGGGTGTGCAAATAATATTGCGTTTATATAGTGAAATGTCCTTATTTTTGAGATATATGCTAAAGTATTTAGGGGTTAAATGTCATGATTATTATAATTAGCTTTAAAACTCTTTAGCAGAGGATAATATGAGAAGATAAGGTAAATAGGAGGTATTGTTATATTTAATTAATGGTGAATAATGATGATGTTCTTTTGTATCAAGAGGGATAAATGGATCATCACTATATCACTTTCACACTGCATGTTTGTAATTTCCATAGTAAAGAAACTAAAAAATTGTAGAAAGAAAAAAAGAGAATTAAGAAGAAGTAAGCTCCCAGGCAGCCTGTTTAGAAGGCTGGGTGTTAAAGCATTTAGCAAAATTTCTCCTGGGTTCCTAACCCCAAAGTCAAGTCCTGACACACCTGGAGAAAAGCCTGGGTCCTGTCCTGGAAACTGCCTACAGCCCCCTTCCACCACTTCTGTCTGCTGTACTTGTCACTGAATTGTCAAGATAGAGATGACATGGGAGCCTGATTCCATTGATGTTTAGAGAACATGGAAGAGAGAGGGAAAGACAGAGAGAAACATCAGTGTGAGAGGGACACTTCAATTGGTTGCCTCCTGCAGGAGCTCTGACCTGGGCCCCAGCCAGGGAGGAGTCTACAACCTAGGTACATGCCCTTGATCAGAATCAAACCCAGACCCTGTGTCCACAGGCTGAGGCTCTATACACTGAGCCAAACCAGCTAGGGCAGGTTATGACATTTCTTAGCCCTCCAGCAGCGGACTTTCATTTTTTCCTCCAGGAGTGAGGTGGAAAAACCCTAGATCACCTTCTTGGATTCTTATTACCCAAGCAAGTGGCATACCGCAAGCTTAGCCAATGAGCGATCAGAGAAGGTGTTTTTCTGCAGCTCCCAAGCAGAGGCAGGACTGCTGGTGCTCCGTGGCCGTGAGGCTGCTGGGGACTGGGCCCCACTGTGGGTTACCAGGAGCGCCAATGAGCAGTCAGAAAAGGTATTTCCTCTGCAGCTCAAGTGCAGAGGTGGGACTGCTGGCACACCGCGGCTGGCAGGCCCCCTTGTCTCCGAGCCTGTGCCATCTATGGCTTACCTCATCTCACACTCAGTCCCCTCCCTCTCACCTGCACACACAGCCTCCTCCTGAGCAGTCATGACGTTACAGCGTCCCAGACAATTTGCATATCACTATATATTTAGTATAGATGATTTAGGAATATCCACCTGACTCCGGTTCATCCAGTCAGATTCTGCTTCCTGAGATCAAGAGAAAGCAAGACTCGCCATGCCTGGAACATGCAAAATTAGGAGCTTCTACCATGTGAGCCAGCAAAGGAAAGAAAAAGGGTCTGGAGATGAATGAGCAAGCACACCGAGAAATGGAAACTGGACGGAGAGTCCATTCCGGTGGCTTCCCTCCTGTTTCCTTCCTAAGGCCCAGCCGCCTTCCTGCTACAACAGTGGTCCATGAAAGAGCCCTTTAGCCTTATGGGAAAGTCTTTAATTGTCGTATTTGCTAGTTGGAATTAGTTCCTGTAACTTTCAATTAAAGAATCATTACTAATATAACACCAATTCCCAAACTTAAGAATGGCACCCTTTCCCAGAGATCATCTTGCTGGACACTTTGGGAAGTGCTGTTGTGGAAAAGGGAACTAGAATGGAAAGACCAGATGGCTTCAATA
>NW_006288862.1:185140-186896 GCF_000327345.1 Myotis davidii
AAGATGCATTTACCTTGCACTGTAGCTATTTGTGTGCCTGTTCTTGTAGCCCCAGACTAGGTGTGTAGGTGTATACGTGTATAAGCTTTTGGGGGGAAACTGAGTTCTTCTTATGGCAAGTTGAGGCATTTTAGGAATTTAATCTTTTATATATAAATAGTTATTTATTGATTGATTTTAGAGAGAGAGAGAGTAAGGGAGAAAACAAGAGAGGGATAAATAGAAACATTGATGAGAGAAAAATCAATCAGCTGCCTCCTGCATGCCCCCTGCCGGGATTGAGTCTGAAACCTGGGCATATGCCCTGACCCAGAATTGAACATGACCTCCTGTTTCATAGATTGGCACTCAACCACTGAAGCACACTGGCTGGGTTCTAGTTTATTTTTTGAAGAGTGAAAAAGACTACCCAGGTTTCACTAGCCTCATCCTCCCCACTTAGCTTTGATTTAATTTTAGTTTTGAATGGTCTTTGTTGAGTTTCCTACAAAGTGAATTTAAAATGTCTTAACTGACTACTCATTCTTTCCTCAACACGATATGATTTTCCGTCTGCTTTCTAAGAGAATTTTGAAGTTTACTTTAGCAAAGTGAATCTTTAAACTTCTTTGTTATATAACTATATCTAATTTAAAATAATTTATTTAAAATCAAATTAAAAATTTGTGCAGATATGTACCATCACCCAAAACAAGCTACATAAATCTGCAGGAACCGGTGCAAATTAAAAAGGTGGAATTTCTTGCTAAATATTGATTGAGACAGAACATAGCAACAGTAGCACACCATTAAGCCAAGCATGGGCCCTTCTAAGTGAGGAGTCTTGTGAGTCTGTACAGTTTGAACACCAGGAAGCTGGCCCTGCCATTACCTATATATATATATATATAAAGAACTTTTAAAAAGAAAAAATAAAGTTAAAAGCCTTCTAATGTGAAGGAAGCTGTGGATAAACTTCCGATGAAATTGGAGCCAGTGTGGGATGTTGCATTCTGGAAAATGGTCTGTGTTTAATGGATAATAAGCCAGAAATCTCAGTGTCTTCTACAGGTTTGCCATGACTCATGACTGGGCACTGTAACAGGATTTCTCAACCAAGGCAGTATTGGCATTTGGACTGGATAATTCTTTGCTGTTGAGACTGTCCTGTACATTATGGGACACTTAGCAGCATCCCATGTTCATCCCTGTCCTCTATCTAGCAGCGTCTGCCCCCCAAATAAAGTTGTGACAATAAAACAAAATGTCTAATAGCTGGGAGGCAAAATTACTGAACTACCTCATCTTCAGACTTCACTGTTGACGAAGACTCTCTCCACCAAACTGTCCTCCGGCTCCCCTGAGTCGTCCTTTTGACTGGTTCTCGCCCTTGGGCTCTCCCCTTGGTCCATTTAATCTACTTTTAGCAAGAATCCTGTTGAGTCAGTTTATTGAAAACACCGAACGCCTGATATCTGATGAAATTCCCCATCACCCCCTTAGTATCAATCCTTGTTAAGCTCCCCCAATATCTCCTTGCCTGGGCCTACCTTCAGCCAAGATCCTGTCAAGTATGTTTAGCCAGAATCTCCCTTTCCTCTGAATAAAAAATAAGAACTCATGGACTTTGAAAAATACATACTACTTAGAATGAGCAAAAACTGATCAAGGAAATCTATGAAGATGTACGCCCATAAACATGGGTTTTATAAACATACATTTCAACTTTCTACACTTTACTGGAGCAGTGAAGAATTGAGTCATGCCCAAGTGGGAG
>NW_006288862.1:186947-194987 GCF_000327345.1 Myotis davidii
GCCTGTCTTGCAGAAAAATTATTTAAAATATGATACATATTGTTCTCAGTGTGTGTGTGTGTGTGTGTGTGTGTGTGTGTGTGCGTGTGTGAGTGTACTTAAAATTGGGGGTTACCTGACACTTTTCTGGATTATAAAAGGAAGGAATGCTAACAGCTTGAGAAAGGATTGGCACCTCGTTTGAGTCTGGGACAGGACTTTGACCACAAATGTAAATGTCTTCCCATGTAAGGCCACTAGATTTAAGAATGCAGGAGCTTGGATAGGAGAGAAATTCCTCTGCATGAACCACCAGCTTTCCCACTCTGATGGACTGGGTGAAGCATTCTCACACATCCTCATGGCCCCGGTGGTTGTGAGCTCAGTCTCCTGAGCTTCCTGCTTCCTAAAGGCACAACTTCAATGCTATTTCCTCTTGGAGCTCCAGGTTATTGTCCATTGAAGCTTCTTTGCCAGAGTGCCCCACTGTATAACTTTTCTTAGGCTATTGTGGCCCATGTTCCAGATACAATTAAGGGTCTTGAGGTGAGGTGATCATTCTTGGTTATCCTCATGGACTTGAAGTGCTACCACATGCACCCTTATAAGAAGGAGGTAGAGGCAAATTTGATAAATAGAGAGAAGAGTAAAAGACACGCAGAGGAGAAGGCAGTGTGAAAACAGAGACAAAAATGGGAGTGATACAGCTACAAGCCAAGGAAGGCTGGCAGCCACCAGAAGCTGAAAAGAGCAATAAACAGATTGTCCTATAGAGACTCTGGTAGGAGTCTGAGCTAGCTGACACCTTGATTTTGAAACTGGGAAAGTATAAATGTATGTTGTTTTAAACTGAGTTTGGCCCTGACCAGTTTGGCTCAGTGGATAGAGCGTCAGCCTGTGGACTGAAGGGTCCCAGGTTCGATTCTGGTCAAGGACATGTACCTTGGTTGCGGGCACATCCCCAGTAGGGGGTGTGCAGGAGGCAGCTGATTGATGTTTCTCTCTCATCGATGTTTCTAGCTCTCTATCCCTCTTCCTTTCTCTCTGTAAAAAATCAATAAAATATATATAAACTGAGTTTGTGGTAGTTTGTTACAGTAGCCATATGAAACTAATACAAGTGGAGTACTTGGTATTAACAAGTGGAGTACTGCCGCCACAAATACCTAAAAATGTGGAAGTAGCCTTGGAATTGGTAAGGAGCAAAGCTGAGAGAATTTGGCGCAGTATGATACAAAAAGTCTTCTCTGACTTTAACAGATTGTTGGAAGAAATATGGAAGTCTCAGGATGAAGTGGACAGCATAGCAGGGAAACCATATATTAACATTAGATATAGCATCATAAACATAATTTAGTAGAAATGTAAATATTAAAGGTGCTTTGGTGAGGGATAAGGAGGAAATGAGAAACTGCTGTGGGAAACTGGAGGAAAGGTAATTCTTTTTTTTTTTTAATATATTTTATTGATTTTTTACAGAGAGGAAGGGAGAGAGATAGAGAGTTAGAAACATCGATGGGAGAGAAACATCGATCAGCCGCCTCCTGCACATCTCCCACTGGGGATGTGCCCACAACCCAGGTACATGCCCTTGACCGGAATCGAACCTGGGACCCTTCAGTCCGCGGGCCGACGCTCTATCCACTGAGCCAAACCGGTTTCGGCAATTCTTGTTATATAGTGTCAAAAAAATTAGCCCAACTATGGCTTATAGTTTCATAGAAGTCAGAGTCCATAAGTGAAGGACTGAGGTACAAGCAAAGTGATGCAGGGGCATACTGGTTCCTCCTTGCTGCTTATAGTAAATAGTGAGAATCAAGAGATAAACTGAATGAAGACTGTTAAAAAAACCACCAAGGCTTGATGAATTGAAAATTCCTCAGTCTATCCAGGTTGCAGAAATGATTAAACTAGGAGATTCACTGTTGGATGGCCAGCTCTGAAGAGACAGGCAATGGTGTGGCTCACATCTATAGGCTAATGCCTCCAAGAGATCAAAAGTTCAGAGCATTCCCTCATGCAGGATTTTTGTTAAGAGAATAGACACATGACTACAGATGCACTTGATCATCTCAGCAGAAGCCAAGAATAGAGGATTTTCTAGCTAAGATCCTGGCTCAGTTGGAATGACATATCTATTAATTCAAGGCTACTAAGCTGCTCTACTGCTTGTTGCATATCATCCAGCAGATCCAGTAGAGACTGAATGTTTAACGGCAGCCACCAACTTAATATGTGACCTGAGCTACCCATTATGAATTCGGTGTCGTCTGACCCACCAAGCCACAAAGTTGGGTGTGTAGAGCAGACTCCATGATCACATGGAAGTGGTGTCTGTGTGATGGGGCCAAGTCTATTTTACAGGCACAAGTTACATGAAGAAGTGGCTCACATGCCCATGGACCCCAATCCTATCACATTGTCTTCTTCTTTCTCCCATCCTGCACTTGCAGGCTCTTGGGGAGTTCTCTCTGCTCAGTTGACAGAGGGAGGGGAGACCCAGGTGTATTGTACAGATTATTTAGCACCATAGGTATGTACCACTCAAAAACGGACAGCTAGAGCACTACAGCTTCTTGCTGGATGTGCACATAATTCTAATCCTCAAAGGACTAAAAATGTGGTACATTTATGATTGGATAATTTGCATTATCAACAGATAGAGAACTTCTATATTTGAAGTGGATGTAAATGAAACCCAAATGTTCCCCTTATAATTTTACAAATTGCATGCTTGAGAATGTTTCCAAGGTTAGTGCCTTCATATGTTCAAACCCTGTCTTTCCTCAACAACTTACACACTTGCTGGAGACCTTGGAATACACTCGTAATAGTGCTGGGCTTGCTACATTTTTTCATATTGTTGGGTGAGTCCAAACAATGGGTAAGCAGTAATATTATTGGAAATCATTCTTTCATCAAGGTGGCTAACAATGACACCATTCTACATGGAGGTAACTGCTCCCCACATAAAAATATTCCACTAAATTAAACTAAATATTTCTATAGCACAACTTTCATTTTTACAGGTCCTTAAAATACTTATCCATGGCCATTCTAAAGACCACTAAACAAAAAAGAATATGAGAAGGCATATTTGTTTCAGTGGAAGTAATTAGTAGTCCTTAGCAATGGTTGTTACAATATTTGACTTTTTCATAGTAAAACAAATATGAGAAAATGGGTCTAGGATTCCTCCCAAGGTCTCAGAAGGAGCTCCTTAAAAGTGAGGAGCCCTAAATATTAATCTCCATTAGCTTTATGGTACATCTACCTCTGTTTCATAGAAGATGTGTATTATATATTTAAAAAAGAAAATTAATTGCCTAGAACTAATAGAACAATTTTCTAAGCAATGTATGCAGCATATACAGCCCTCTTGGAGACACTTGAGAGAAGGTCACTCACAGGAAACTACCTCTGGTGAAGAAAGAGAAGATAGTTTTAGAAGAGAGAAAGAGGATGTAAATCATAATTTTCAAGCATTTAAAAATAAAGCTCTATCTGTTTATGTCTATCATTTATCTATCTATTATCTATCTATCATCTATTCAATATTGGGATAAGATTGCAAAGTTAAATATAGAACTGATTATTGCTCTATAACGCAATAAAAATATAATATTTTCTACCAGATAGAAAAACTTGCATCTCCGTGGACAAAAGTTAGTGGCAAGTTAGCAATTTTCTAAAAGTGACCTTAATTAATATTTAGTGTTGATAATAGGTCAAATAAAATTCCATAGCCTGTGTCACCAGATAACCCATCAGGCAGGCTTGCTTTATAATATAATTGAAAGGGCAATAGAAACTTTTCTAATTTACATTGAAGTTTTGGGGTATTCTAGGGCACTCTTTAATTGTTAAGTGGTCTGACTTGATGTCTAGACAAAGAGAAATATCTGGAATCTTCCAAAAAGTATTCATAATATTATTGTTGTTTTAAGCTGAAACCGGTTTGGCTCAGTGGATAGAGCATCGGCCTGTGGACTGGAAGGTCCCAGGTTCGATTTTGGTCAAGGGCATGAACCTGGGTTGTGGGCACATCCCCAGTAGGAGATGTGAAAGAGGCAGTTGATCAATGTTTCTCTCTTATCAATGTTTCTAACTCTCTATCTCTCTCCCTTCCTCTCTGTAAAAAATCAAAAAAATATTTAAAAAAAAAAACTGCTCTGGTAGTACAGAAAAGGATAAATTGTACCAAAAGTAGTCTAAAGATCAGCTGCGTTACGAAGGTGAGGGTGGGAGCTTATGTTATTCTCATAGAACAAAATTAGGTTGAGCTGGGATAAACTAGGTCTGAATTATCAACCAATTCACCAAGCTAGCTATGCTGGTGATAAGCAACTGATTGGGTGCTCATCTCTGGAGAGAAATTTTCTACTCCAAAAAGATTCATATTTTTATTTTTTATGACAAATTTATAGCTTCCACTCTCATTTACTGAAATCTATGTGGAAAACCAAATTTGTAGACATTTTAACATTTTTTTTGAAGATTTATATTATACAAATTTTATACTGTTTTGTAAGCTTATATGATTTATTTTTCCTTTCTTTTGAGATGTAGAATTATTTAAATAGTCCTTAGGGATATTATAATTTTAGACTCATTTATAAATGTTACTTTTTAAAGGTGGGTTTTTTTGGGGGGAAGGAGGGGAGATGCCTCACCAGTGACAATGCCCCTGAATAGCAAAAGAGTATCATGTATTTTTATAAAAACAAACTTTGAGAGAAGAATAATTTTTAAATTTCACAAAATATAATGATGCATCGCTTCCATCAGCATTCAAAGGTCTTGAGCTTGCTGCGGCTTTTCCTACAGCAATGAGCTTTCCCCCTCTGTGGTTCACGCGGGAAGTCAACCCCGTCTTTCAAGCCGGATGTCCCCTGTTGGCAATTAATCAAAGGAGTCTTCCGGCAACATCACTTAACTCATCTCCTGATGCCCTGCATGAGTCATAGCCCCGGAAGGGAGCGTCAGCACACCTCACTAATGGGATCAAATGGCTTAAACGGTGGTGCAACCCCAAGATGGCTTCTAATTGCATTTAGAATTTGTTATGCTCAATCTAGAACAGGGCCCTCCAAATATCCGTGCATGCGAGAACACTTGCCTTTTTCTGCCTCCTGTTTCCTTTGGCATTGTTGCAGTGGTTCTCAACCTTCCTAATGCCGCGACCCTTTAATACAGCTCCTCATGTTGTGGTGACCCCCAAGTTCATGGTTACAAATTGAACATAATTAAAGCATAGTGATTAATCACAAAAACAATATGTAAGTATATATGTGTTTTCCGAAGTTCTTAGGTGACCCCTGTGAAAGGGTCGTTCGACCCCCAAAAGGGTTGCAACCCACAGGTTGAGAATGGCTGGTTTATGGAGAGAATTGGTGAGTTCCACTTTTATATTGCTCACTCCCACCCCAATGTTTCTGGACTTTGAAGTTCAAATTTGATTTTTGAACCACAGCAATCTAGCGATAGGCAGTCTCAAGCCCTGTGCCTGATTTAATTCCGGCGAGAACTAGGAAATCCAGGTGGGCCAGCGCCTTATGCTGTTACTGTTGTTGAACTGCACAATGCCATCGTTTGAAGCAACCAACAATTAGACCTGCCAGAGTCCATTTTGAGTGAGGTGCTCTCCAAGAAAATAGCCAGGACGAGCAGGATCAATCTCTCTCTCTGGGTCAAAGCTAACAAAGGAAACAACAGCCGTGGCCATCCACTGGAATCAAGTGGCATATATTTCAAGAGTGCTGTTAGCAATTGAAATCCGTTGCATAAACTGTAAGGAATGTAAGTATCAGCATAAAAATTCAGAAAACAGCACAGCAGTTTCAGGCACCTGGCTCCTCAGCAAGCTTTCCTGTGTGGTTTACTATGAAGGCCGATAAAACTGGCCTCCTTGCCTGGTACTTGCCAGCTCACTTATTGGCACGTGCCAGTCAATCATAAACTGATGGTGAAACGCAGGAAAGAGATGTTATTTGATTTTGGCACAAGCTGATGGTTTCAAGTCCCAGTTATCTAAGGGTTTTATATTTGTAAAATAACACCATAAGTACTTACCCTTTCTCTCCCTACACACCACACATACCACACACACACACACACACACACACACACCACATACCACACACACACACACACACACATACGTTATTTGAGAATATAATGTAATGTATATATGAAAAGTACCTTTTCTTAATGTGCGTACCACTTGTAACCTCTGCAACATAATTATGTTTCAGACTCTGTGGGGAGGGGAAAATATTCAATTAGTAGACTTTTGTAAATACTCAGCTTGAAAGATGCAGATTTAATGGAATTTGTTTTTGTACTTTCCCCTTCTCTGCCACGCGTGTATCTCACTGGAATGAAACCCAAGATAGTAAATGGAATTACCAGGATCCATTTCCTGAATAAGAATGTACAGAATTGCAAACCCCATCGTATTAAAAAGAGCAACGCGGCATTGCTTGATTCTAGGCCTTGTCTCAAAGTTGCAAATTACGTAAAGCTTCGATAAAATGTTGCATGTTGTCATATCACTGCAAAATTATTTTTATCTGACTTGAAAAGCATGAAGTGATCGATTGAAGACCCCTCATTTTTATGCACCCCATAGACAGAATTTGCAAGTCAATGAACGTAAAGAATGTAAGCAAATACAAAGTTAGGTTTCACTCATTATGTCCAGTGACAAAGGAACTTAATGTTTAAAATGCTCTGGAATGGTAAGGATCATTTTCCATAACATGTGAGTGAAAATGCCTTCACGAGACGTCCCATCATAAAACCGTTCTAGTGAGATAGGTAGGCCTTAGAGATGCACATGTTCGTATTTCTTTTAGGACATCTGTAACCAAATGAACTCTGATGGATATAATACACTATTTGTTTAATGTCAATACAGTTGGAGTCTCTATCAAATTATTTAAAATATAGTAATTTCGTTGTCATAGTAATAGCCAAAATTGTTGATAATTGCTATATGCTTTATGTCACTCTTTTGTAGCTATTTAATCCTTTAAAAAGTCTGAGGAAGTATTATTAACTTCTTATAATATGAACTTGAGGAAATTAAGGAATGGAGTTATTAGTTTGTGCTTCCTTCTTCCCCAAATATACAAACATTAAGATTGCTTTTAGCTTTTAATGGCCTTGTACTGAGATATCTATAATAATAAAAGGGTAATATGCTAATTAGACTGGACGTCTTCTGGACATCATTCCAGACATCCTTCCTGACAAAGCCGGGCTGGAGGGAAGCCAGCCAGGTCCCAGGTGCCTGCTGGTGACCAGAGGAGGGAAGCAGCTTGAGTCCCAGGTTACCAGAGGGAAGCCAGTGCAGGCAGCTAGGGGAAAGAAGGCCTACTCTTGGAAGAATTTTCATGCATCAGGCCTCTAGTAGAATTATATAAACCCACTTCCCCTTCAGAATGTCCAATTTTTTTTTTTGGAATGCAATACTAAAGTACAGGTTTCTTTTACCAGGTCAATTTGAGGCATGTGCATTATGCATCAGTACTAGATACTCAAGGCAAATAAACTTCAGCACATAATTTCTCCCCTCCTCTTCCTCAAGTTCCCACTTCCCTTTGCTGGTGTACAGATTTTCTGTGCATATACCTGCAAATCTCCTATTTATTAAGACCTGCTTCAGTGGTCATCTTGGTACGAAGGCTCTCATTCAGATGGTCCACCAAGCTCAGGTGATATTTTATTCTTTTGCTGCCATTGTTTGATACACACACACACACACACACATTCACAGACATACACACATGTGCTTTGCTCTCCTAACAAACTTTGAGATTCTGCAGAACAACTACGAAATGTTAGTCCGTATTTCATTTCTAGGACCAACACTCTAACTGAGGGAGATAAACACCCAATGTATGTTTGTTGAATGAGTAAATAAATAACTGAATTCAAAGTGTATAATACTTTGAGAAAGATAGAAGGTTGCTCTCTCCATGAAAGTTCACAAACACAATAAAATATGTTACTCTATACTAGTATTTATATACAAGGAAAGGTTTACTGTCTCTTTCC
>NW_006288862.1:195012-197539 GCF_000327345.1 Myotis davidii
CCCTCTTTCCATCCAAAGAGTGATGCTCTGTGAGTTCAGATTTCAGGACATTGTTTACCCCAAGCCTAGCTTTCGGTAATGCTCTCTCTATTCACGCTCCATTCACATCTCTACTGTTGCTGGTTTCCTCTCAGTCTGAATATCTGCCATTAAAGAAGGCTACAAGCTTCATTATAGAAATGAAGAGGTGTGTGTGTGTGTGTGTGTGTATGTGTGTGTGTGTGTGTGATAAAGATGGCCGTTATCCATAGTTCTAAATTAACATCTCACCAGAACAAAACTGTCATTCGTTTGGAAATCTCGTTGTTGAACTTCAAATTCTTTATACTTCCAAAAAGTTATTTTTCTGTGCTGTAAATTCAGTGTCAGGTAAAAAAAAACTTGGTGACATTTTAAAACCAATAACTTTCAACAATAATATTTTGCCAGCTTCTTAGGAATATAGTAGAACAATATACAATTTCTATTCTTTTATTCTTACTTGCTCTTTAAATTTTTTTTTAAAGTATGCTGACAGGTGATTAGTCAACTGAGAACCCACTGCTCTCCCTGTTTAATCTAAATGGTAAGTGATTGCTTTGTTTTGAAGGCATTTTAAACAAATACTTGAGTTGATTTCTAAAATGTTACTATAATGTGTTGTAATATATTGTCTCAACACATTAAATATGTATATACATATATTTTTGCATATATGCAATGTTTCTTCACACTAAAGAACTCACTATTTTCTTTTTTATTATCCCAAATATATGCCCCATTAAAATTGACAAGTGGTAGCAGCAAGAAATATGCTGCAATTTGATGATATGTCTAATATTTTAAACCTAAATGTTTTCCACAAATATATAAAATATGGTCAATAAATTTAGAACCAAATGTTGACAGAAGGACAAAGGTAAATTCATCTATTGTTTCCAAGTTTTGAAACAGGAGCCCTGGGAACCCCAGGGGGTCAACTAATGGGGTGCTGAGTTTTATGCACTTGTCTGTGGGTATTTTTCTGCATGTGTGTGATTTACTTGACAAGAGGCCTTCTTACTTTTCAAAGATATTCATGACCCCAACACCAATAGGAACCACAGATGCACAGTTCTATGCTTTACAATTTTCTTTTATTAATGCCAGATTCATGGGGAGGCTCTGTACGCATGCCCGCACATGGTATTTTGTGGAAGAGCCACATTCAGGGGGCCAAAGAGCCGCATGTGGCTCGTGAGCCTCAGTTTGCCGACCACGGAACTAGGTTACAACTCTGAAATTATTTCATAGTTGTATTGGTGCAAATAAGTGAATATTTTTATGGGCACATAGTAGAACATAATCAAGTTCATTAATTCAGTTACTTTTAAGGCACATTCTGTAGTTATTAATTAACTTTATGACATTTCTCATGCAGCCAGATCTTTATTTTGACATGAAACTATATTTTTCCAGTTATTGTGATCTTTGCCTTGACTATCTTCTTTAACTTTATTTTTATTGTTGACACTATTACAGATGTCCCCATTTCCCTACTTTGCCCATCTCCACTCAGCCCCTGCCATACGCCCCCTTTTTCCTTCTGGCCATCACCACACTGTTGTCTGTGTCTATGGGTTTTGGATATATGTTCTTTGGCTAATCCCTTCACCTTCTTTCATCCAGTCCTCCCTCCCCCTCCATCAGTCTGTTCCATGTTTCCATTCCTCTGTTTTTATTTTGTTCATTGGTTTATTTTGTTCTTTAAATTCTACATATAAGTGAGATCACAAGGTATTTGTCTGTCTCTGACTGGCTTATTTTACTTAGCATAATAGTCTCCAGGTCCATCATGTTGTTGCAAAAGGTAAAATTTCCTCTTTGTGGCTGCATGATATTCCATTATGTAAATAGTAGAGGCCCAGTGAAGGAAATCCGTGTATGGTCAGGGTCCCTAGGCCTTACCGGTGGTCAGGGCCAATCTGTGGGGCCACTCTCATCAGGGCCCATTGGGTCCAGCAGCACCTCCACTGCCGCCTGCTGCCAGCGCCCGGTGGCTGACGCCCACCATGTTCCATGACGCCCCCTGGTGGTCAGCGCACATCTATTTCCCAGTCAATCAAACTCCCGCCCATGGGGACAATTTGTATATTAGCCTTTTATTATATAGGATAGCACAGCGTTTTTAGTCACTCTTGACTATCTTATTGCCTTACTCTAATCATGTTAGTTCATTTCACTTTTTTCATTATAAAGTA
Organism: Myotis davidii; assembly: GCF_000327345.1. NCBI lineage: Eukaryota > Metazoa > Chordata > Mammalia > Chiroptera > Vespertilionidae > Myotis > Myotis davidii. Next base: position 197,232 of record NW_006288862.1, read on the forward strand.
ACACCAACTTTAGTTTAGTTTAGTTTAGTTTACATTATATCTACATGGTTTTTCCCTAAAACCATTACAGTTATGTTCCAAATCCATTTATCTATTTCATATGCATTTAGTAACTTCTCTAATGTGTCAATATGTTAAAACGTCACCCCTGGACTCACTAGTTCTTCAGGGGTTTAAACTGAACATGTAACACCAGTTGTGATGTTAACAGGAGAGAAGCATTACTCTTTTTTTTAAAATCCTTTCCCGAGGATATGTTTATTGAGAGAGAGAGAGAGAGAGAGAGAGAGAGAGAGAGAGAGAGAAAC
>NW_006288862.1:217080-222819 GCF_000327345.1 Myotis davidii
GGGCCCCTAGGCCTTCCCAGTGGTCAGGGCCAATCTGTGGGGCCACTCTCATCAGGGCCCATTGGGTCCAGCAGCCCCTCCCCTGCCGCCTGCTGCCAGCGCCCGGTGGCTGACGCCCACCATGTTCCATGACGCCCCCTGGTGGTCAGCGCACATCTATTTCCCAGTCAATCAAACTCCCGCCCATGGGGACAATTTGTATATTAGCCTTTTATTATATAGGATAGCACAGCGTTTTTAGTCACTCTTGACTATCTTATTGCCTTACTCTAATCATGTTAGTTCATTTCACTTTTTTCATTATAAAGTAACATCAACTTTAGTTTAGTTTAGTTTAGTTTACATTATATCTACATGGTTTTTCCCTAAAACCATTACAGTTATGTTCCAAATCCATTTATCTATTTCATATGCATTTAGTAACTTCTCTAATGTGTCAATATGTTAAAACGTCACCCCTGGACTCACTAGTTCTTCAGGGGTTTAAACTGAACATGTAACACCAGTTGTGATGTTAACAGGAGAGAAGCATTACTCTTTTTTTTAAAATCCTTTCCCGAGGATATGTTTATTGAGAGAGAGAGAGAGAGAGAGACAGAGAGAAGAGAGAGAGAGAGAGAGAGAGAGAGAGAGAGAGAGAGAAACATCAATTGGTTTCCTCCCATATGTACCCTGACCAGGAATTGAACCCACAACCTTTTGGTGGACAGGATGACACTCCAATCACCTGACCCACCCAGCCAGGGTGAGAAGCATTATCCTTTACGTCATGTTCCCAACAGAGGAAAGAAATATGGAGAAAGCTTCTTTCAGAAGAATTCTCTTTAGTCATGTGGACGGAAAGTATCTCTCCTCTGTGAATTTCCGTTTCGTAAATAACATCTCACAAAACTATTGAGAGGGTAAAATGTGAAAATATGTCTAAAGCAGGGTCACACGCCATACATTTCTGTACAAATGTTAAAATATTATCGTTTCATTTAGATTTATCTGAGAATCTGACTCCTTCAAAGGACGCGTTGTCTCTGTTTGGGGCTCTGTTTCGGATGACTTCACCCTGGAGGAAACAGCTTGCCTGAGGCCTGACATGTAGGCCTGCTGCATGGCAAGCTCCCTCTGCTCATTTTTGGCAGGTGGTACTGATTTATTGAGCTATTTGATTTATTTAATGTACCATGCCTTTGACTGCATAGACTCTATAGCCGTCACTCCAAATGCAAACAAACACATCATATGCTCCTTAATTACTCCCATCCCCGTGTTATCCATCACTGCCAATATCAGTGGGACACGTGATTCATGCTAAAATTAAGGTCAGCAAACTAGGGTTTGAGGATTGAAGAGCAGCAAATCTCTTAATATTCCTTAACTTCAGGTTTCGATTCTGAAACTAGTTCTCAGGAAAATGATATCCAATGACTTCTTGCTCAAGATAAAAAATAAAATAAAATAAAAGATAGGATAATTGGGCAAAGGAAGAAAAAAAGAAAAGAGGAAAGTGTTATTTAGAGAACTGAGGAAAAGAAGAAAAATAAAATTGATAACATTGTAGCTTTTAAGGGTACCCGTCCTGACTTAAGGAAGAAAGTGATGTTACACACACATACTTGTAAAAGTCTCAATTTGCCAGCCTTTAATTCCAAATTACTGTGTTTCAAGTTCTTCAGTCTTAGTCCGCTTCCTCTACCTCTTTTGTCACTGATCCCTTATCTAGTCTCCATCTTCATTTTGTTAATCCTAACTCTCCTTAAGCTAAGTGATGCTTTACACATGTGCTCTGGTAACACAAGTGTGATCTCTCAATGGTCTACTTTTGCAGGAAGCTTCCTGCCATTTTGATCCTTTCCCACACTTACAGAAAATATTCACACTGAAGGATTATTCTTAGTTGTTTTAGAGAAAGGAAATGCAGCCAATTTATTGTCAAATCTCTTATCAGAGCTATAGAATTTGAATTCTGCCCTAGATTTGTGAATGAATCCTATATAATAAAAGCCTAATATGCTAAGTGTCTGACCGTTTGACTGTTTGACCCGTCACTATGATGCGTACTGACCACCACAGACAGACACTCAGACCAGTAGGTTAGCTTGCTGCTGGGGTCTGGCCCATCAGGACTGGGCAAGATGGGCCAGACACATCCTAGAGACCTCCCACAGTCCCTTCCAGGCCCTGATCATGCACCAGTGGGGTCCCTCAGCCTGGCCTGTGCCTTCTTGCAATCCGGGACCCCTTGGGGAATGTCAGAGAGCTGGTTTTGGCCTGATCCTCTCTGCCTGCCAGGCTGAGGGACTCCACAGGTGCACAAATCCATGCACTGGGCCTCTTACGTCCACCAGCCAAATCAGAGCAGTATACAAATTAACCCAACAAAGATGGCAGTTAATTTGCATACACAGGCACGGAGAGAAGACTGAAGACATTGTAGAAGGAAGCCAAGCACTGCAGAAGGGAGCGAAGCGGCGGAGAAGGGAATGGAGCCGAGGCAGCAGAGACGGGAGGGAGCGAAGCGGTGGAGATGGGAAGGAGCAAGGCAGCGGAGATGGGGGCAAAGCTCACCTCGGCAGCAAAGCTCACCTTTGCTCCCTTCTCTGCTTTGCTCTGGTCTCAGATGCATATGCCTATCTCATATATATTTAAATGATAATGATATACAATTCATTCAATTGCATGTAGCCATGTACAATTTAAAATTCATACAATGTTGAATATGCTCACTAACTTAGGACAGAATACTATTTTTGTGCTACTGTGAAGAAGATAGAACTTCTCAGTTGATACATAACCCTAACACTGATAGATAAATTCATGCCTAGTAACAATGCCAATTGCTGCACTAAAATTTTCTGGGCTTCATTGCTAGGTTGACACCCTGGAAATCAATATTTAAGAAATCATTGTAATTGTCCAGAGGGTCTGGAGTGTCATCAGATTGTATTTCCACTCTCCTTAGCCACTTCAGCCTCTTACATAGTTAATCTCCTAAAATAGTGCTTTTTAAGTTTTAATGTCTATTCAATTATATTGTACTAGAGGCCTGGTACACAAAATTCTTGCACTTGAGGCAGGGAGAGGGAAGGGTGGTGTCACCCCGGCCTGCACCCTCTTTCAGTTCGGGAGTCCTCGGGGGATGTCCAATTGACAACTTAGACTCACTCCCCGTAGGAAGTGGGCCTAAGCCTGCAGTTGGACATCCTTAGCGCTGCCCCAGAGGTGAGAGAGGCTCCCACGACCGCTGCTGTGCTGGCCAGCCATGAACCTGACTTCTGGCTGAGCTGCACTCCCTGTCTGGGAGCACACTGACCACCAGGGGACAGCTCCTGTGCTGAGCATCTGCCCCCTGGTGGTCAGTGTGTGTCATAGCGACCAGTCGTTTCGCTGTTTAGTCAATTTGCATATTAGCTTTTTATTATATAGGATAGCACTTCTCTTACTTAAAATGATACATTTTGTGTGTGCTTTTTAAAATTCTAAAACATGCCTCTGATTTTTTATTTTGAAAGTATTCAGAGGACACCAGTTCTTCAAGTGAAAATTGTTGCTTCGAGAACATGGACCAGCCATGAACCTGACTTCTGGCTGAGCTGCACTCCCTGTCTGGGAGCACACTGACCACCAGGGGACAGCTCCTGTGCTGAGCATCTGCCCCCTGGTGGTCAGTGTGTGTCATAGCGACCAGTCGTTTCGCTGTTTAGTCAATTTGCATATTAGCCTTTTATTATATAGGATAGTACTTCTCTTGCTTAAAATGATACATTTTGCGTGTGCTTTTTAAAATTCTAAAACATGCCTCTGATTTTTTATTTTGAAAGTATTCAGAGGACACCAGTTCTTCAAGTGAAAATTGCTGCTTCGAGAACATGGATGATTTATCAGGTACGGAATTTTTGGGTTTTTTTTTTTTTGCAGAATGTCTGATGAGGTGAAATTCTTTCCTAACAACATCATACAGATTAGTATCAAGAGCCTGAACAATACCATTGAAATCAAGGACATTCCTCAGAAAAGCAATCAATTGTTATGGAATAGATAATGTGTTTCTTGCAAAGCAAGAGAATAACTATCATGTGAATGTTATTAATCTTCCTTGAAATCATTTTAACATTCCAATGTGCTGTGTTAAACTATTTTTTCCTTTTTAAGGGAACACAAAAAGTGTACTGATTTATTGTCAAATTACAGGCAGCTGTATGGCTCAATCAAGGGCATTAAATTAACTATTTTCCAATAAGTCAGGCTAATAGCTTGCACTGTAAAGTATAAATATGTCTTAAAAGTTGCCTTTTGTATTGTAAAAGGAACTGACTCTATTTAGTAGCTAAAATCAGAAATGCCTCTGGGTATATATATGTGTGTGTGTGTGTGTATAATTTTTATCAATTAATTTATGCCTGGGACAAATATTTTAAAAAGGAGAACATTTTAAAGAGATTCATGTTAAGCAATGAAAACATGCTTTTCTTCAATGCTGTCCGATTCTGTCACTTCCTCGTGATAATTTTAATTTAGTGGCAGAGATTCTGGCCAGAATATTGTTATTGTGCTATTGCTGCTATAAATCACTTTGGTTGTAATAATCCTAGCTTTCATGGGCACTTTTAAATTATCTTTATTCAGGGATATCATCTGTAAATTGATCTAAAATAGTATTTATTCATCATATATACTTAATACAAGAGCAGTCATGTACTTTTTAACAAGTTAAAATCTTATCTTCTGAATTATACTTTTCCTCTGATTTTACTAAACTATATTTGTATTTAACAACTGCCAACAAATTGCCATGATTCACTCAATACTTGTGTTTTTTTCTATTCACTTAGTATGATCTTGCACAGAATTCACTTTGTTTTATTTGACAATTCTTTACATTTTGAGGGCTTGGTTTCATTTTGATTTATCAGCACACATTAAGGATAGTGATGGATTATGCATATTCATCACTTCTTACAGCTTACTCTTTGATGAGAGTGGGAAAAGTATGCCATTACAGTAACTAACCATTTATTTCAAATGTGGGTTTAGTTATTTCCTCAGCAAATATTTTTAAACATTGTGTTGAATTATTGGTATAAAAATGATGAAAACACGTCTCCTGCCTTAAAGAGTTCCTAGTCATGGCATAAACATCTCTATGGAAATTTTAAGTAAGCATGGTAAGTATTACAGTAGAAGGGTACAAGGTTCCCAACTCTGTATGTAAAATGAATTTCCCAACTCTCTCTGCAGTCGTCAATGAGTGCGTCACATGCTGAAGTTTGTTTGGATTGTATCAGAATTATGCCTCACAAGCCAGTGCCGGAAACCAGGGAAGGGAACAACATACCTGGTGATGATGAGGCTTATAAAGTATAAACTATAAAGCTGTGTACATTCATCATCAATGCACTGCCTAGTAAGTGGTATTGATGAGTATTTATTGAATGGCAAAGTGAAAGATTCAATGGAATTATAGTGACTTAAACATAAACAGTACATGGCTGACTAAAGAATGTCAGGCAACAATTGGGTGTTTTGAAGTGTTTGTTTCGAGAACTGCCTGATACTAATGAAACTATATCACATAGGTTATCACTACTACATTTCAGTGCTTAATTTTTTTTTTATTTCAATCTGGGACATTAGTATGCTGAGACATTTCACAATGGATGCATTTCTCTTGAAATACTAATCAAACCAAACCACCAACCAATTAGGTAAGGAAATTATGTTATAGCTCTTAAAACATATTACTGCTCT
>NW_006288862.1:223492-245359 GCF_000327345.1 Myotis davidii
AAATGCTGAGAAGTTCTTTTTTGCAAACATTTTAAAACAAAAAGTAAGCAACCCAGGATTCTGTACATGTGTTCATCAGGCCTGTAACAACAACAAAAAAAGTAGTTTGTAATTGGCTGTCAGAGTTACTAGCATACAGGAGGCCATGCAAAACAACAAAAACAAAAAAGATTAGTGGATATTTGAAATACTTGGATGTAAATGTATTTGCCATCAATATATATAAAAGCCTAAGTGGTCTACTGGTTGACTGGCCAACTGGCTGGTAGCTATGAGGCGCAATGACCATTAGTGGGCAGACGCTCAACACAGCAACTTTGATGAGCTGAAGAGCGACAGCAACTTTGCAGAGTGCCCTCTTGTGCTCCAGGAACCCTCAGGGTATGTCAGACTGCTGGCTTCAGCCTGATTCCCGCAGGCCAGGCCAAAGGATCTCACCTGCCAGAGGGACTCCGCTCACTCTGCAGATGCCCTTCAAGCCCAGCGCCACCCCAGGTATGGCCGCCGGAGAGGGACCATGGGAGGTTGGCTCCAAGGTGTTTCTGGCCCTTCTCACCCAATCCTGCCCTGCTGGCCCCTTCTAATTAATTTACTTTCAATGTGCATGAATCCGTGCACTGGGCCTCTAGTATTTAAATAATATGGAATTCCACTTTCTTAATCTCTACAAGTGTATTATTAATTGGATTTAATTAACTGAATTGAATTACACTGTCTTCTATTTTTCTTTTTTAGATTTTTAAACTGCATGTCTGAATGTGTTAGGGTCAAGTTTTGTCCTTTGCATGCAATGGACAGATTGCCAACTATGATTTAGAAGCCTTTAATGAGACACTCTACAAGAATTCACGGCTCCACACACAGAGGCAAGATAGACTGCCATTAATTCAGGAGACATTTTAGGTTTATATTGCACCCACACAATCCACATATGCTGGACCTGCAAAAAAATAAAGGGGGAGAGGGTAAGGGACAACCTTACAGCAGTTATATTGTTTATCTTGCACATGGGATACCAAATGCATACGTTCTTGTTTCTCCATGCCATTCTTACTTGTTGCGGCCCATATTTTTTAGATCCTGTCAGGGTTTAAAGCATTAGTTTTGAAAAATTCATAATTTTAACTTCACCCTCCCCATGATCAATAAAGAGCCATTATTTGTTTCTTAAACTTGCACATTGTTTTGAATTTGAAATATATATATATATATATATATATGTATATATATATATATACGCACACACATATATATATGTAATATCCTATATAATAAAAAGGTAATATGTGTATATATATATATATATGTATACATACATTATATGTATATGAACATTATGCTATTTTTCTTAAGGTGGATATATCAGAATTTATTTGGTCATTCTCTTACTAAGTAACATTTAGGCATTGCACATTTTTCCTAATTAAAGGCATGTACTAGTTTAAGTCTATATATTTACTTAAGCATGCACTTTTGCCATGCCTCATAAACATTAATTTGAGGTATTCTTATTTTCTTTATAATATAAATAATAAATATAAAAGATGTAAATAATTACACATTTGGTTTTTATTATTAGTTCAAATGATTCTTTAATAATAGTTGAAAATTTTTATTTTCCCAAATTATTGACTTCAGAAATAATGCTATAACAAATAACTTTGCTGTAGTTGTTATGAATTTGTTTCATGAGTAGTTTTTCCACCAGATGCAGGATTTTATCTTAGTGTGAATGTATACTTTTAATGGCCTTCAAAACAGGTAAAGGATTGTGCTAATTAATGTAATCGCTAGATATATACATATGTATGATATAGGATTAGGTATTATGTATATATGTGAGAGATACTGGCATTTGTTTAACAACCATCACTGGCTTACATCCTAGATAAATGATAATCCAAATCTTTCACCCTGCCTCCTTCCCTGGCATCATCATGGGAGAAGATTTCCCCTTATTTACTAATTGCTGACCAATCTTTAGGAACTCCACACATGGTGTTTCTTCTACCCGCAATGCACTCCCTTGTTTCTTATATCCCGGATCTTTCCTACTCTTTAGTTTTCTGCTTAAATTAAATATCAGAGAGTATGAATCTGATTTGTTATTTGAATTAGTTCCACCTCAGATCACTTTTCTTTCCCACAGTTTCTTCTTACTTCGTTTGTCACTGAGCATTCAAATTCTAGTACAGTATCCAGAAGTTAGGGCTAGGTGAATATCTGCTGAACTGATGGGCAGATGAAAGAGTAAATGAATGAATTACTAGAAGTAGGAGACTATTTCATTTATTGCTAAATAAATCTCAAAATACATATAACCAATAATATAACACTTCAAAATTTAATGTAGTTACAAGGTTTTACTTCATTTTTTGGATCAGTCAATAAATTAAATAATTAGGAAACCTCCAGATGAAACACAATTTAAACAAGTAATAACTAGCTCAATGATAGAGAACTCCTCCAATTCATCATGTCATTGAGTTATTCATTGACACTGAACCAGATTTAAAAATCAGGAGAATAATATTTTACTATTAAGAAGCCTACCTCACAATGAAAATGTTCAATCAATTTAATAAGCATTTTTCAAACATACTATAAGAGAAATGATTGTTTTCATAGCAACATTAGAATTTCCAAGTAATTGTAACTGCAATAAAAAATTGATCGCTAATGAATTGTTTTGAGATCTAAGTAATGTGCAATGTATATTTTACAAATAATTTTTAGACAGAAGACTTTTTAGTGCTAACAACTGACAACTCTCTTCTGAAACATATGTAACTTTAAATTATTTTAATTCTTTTTTCTCCTGAATGTTTTTCTGAAGATGTGGTGGGCCTTTACTATTAATATATAGGGCTAGTAAAGCGTATGTTTCTACAGTTGCAAATTATTAAAAAAACAGCCAACTAGAGTAGTCTGAATGATTATTGTTCATTATAAACATAACTAATTCATCCATGTATGTCACCCTAACAGTTACATTTGAAACTAAAGAATTTGGAGGTTATTCAGTTCATAATTCTCAGACATCACTAGTTTTTCTCTCCTCTCCTTCTTTCTCTCCTCTTCAGTTCTGCCCGTCATTTAAAAGAAACACCATTGTGGGTTTGAACAGAATGGTGTTGCTATCCTTCCATAAATAGTAGTTACCTTCCAGTAACCTTTAGGGATATCCTGTTTAGTGCCCTTTTTGTGGGTGCTCAGATCCCAGCTCAACTTTATCGGAAATACACGTTAACTTTTCATGACAAGGTCCAGGTTGTTCTGAGCATGTCTCTCCCCTGGTTCTGATTGACACCAGCGGGCTGTGGAGGATGACAAATTGTCAGACAACAGATCAATCTGTTTTCTCCATTAAGTAATGAGGAATGAAAGGGCAGCGGCATGGGGCGGGGGTGCTTTCTGCGTTGGCCTGACGGCTTACCGAAGATGTTTGTAAATCAAGCACATTAGCGGTTAGGGGACACTTATATATGCAGTGGTGTGCACATTTGAGTGATGAGAATCAAATACGCCACCGATACTTTCAACAATAAAACCACAAAAGAAAAAAATATGATGAGAAGAAAGGTATTGAACAAGCTGTGAATGTAAAACGTAGTATCCGCTGGGAATGAGAAGAATATGCTGAGGAGAGAGGTGGAGGGTATTAGTAAAACAGACTGAAATATAGATGTTTGAAGATTAAGAAACTACATTAATTATTCAGCGCTTTTTTTCAAGTGCTTTTTAAAAAATGACAATGAGGATTCCTATGGAAAGATTGAATTACAAAATATTTGTCTTGGGGTACATTTCATAGAAGCTGTGCCTGGGATATTTTAGGCAATATGTATTTTATCTAATTTGTCAACTCAGAATTTTAAATAAAGGGAAAATTTATGGTTTTAAAGGAAATTATAGGTATTTTCCACTATTTTCCTAGACTCAGCAAACACAGGATTTATGTGCCACCTTTTGGTTACATGATGTGCTGGATATAAAACACTCAGCAGCAAAGCTTGAGATTTAGAATGAAAATGTGCAAATACCATGATTATTAGGTAACCTTTGAACCTGCCTTCCAAAACAGGTACATATCACTGTAGGAATGATTTTGTTTCAAAGTGGACACCATGTAGGTAGTGATTGAGTTTAATTAAAAAGAGAAAATGTTATAAGGACACAAGCATCATCTCAAACCATCTAAAGAACAGACCACAACTAAGCCATAGAGACAGATTTTTCGCCTGAGAACCAGGAAAATAAATCAATCCCTGAAATCCTTTCCCTTTTCCTCTCCCTCTCTTTCTCTCCCCCCCCCTCTTCCTCTCTCTCTCTCTCCCTTTCCATTATGTATGTTATACAACCCCCTCTGTTCTCTTCATTCAGACCACATACTGCTTTCTCTACAGGTACTCTCAATATTTTACTTTTTAAACAAAAGATCTTTCCTCTCTGAATGTGTAGCCACATAGAAAGAATTATTGAGTCTTTTTTCCAAATCTCCAGGCCAACTTTGACTAACACAACTTATGTCAGATGCCCAAACCTGGACCAACCAGTTGTGGCAAAAAAAGGTGAAAAGCACAGTATTATGAGTGTGCCTATGACTGTGTAGACAAAGGGAGAGGCTGTTCCCAGAAATTGTGAGGCAATTGCTTCCAAAAGGGGCTGTATGACAGGTGAAAGAATGCATTTCTAATGTAATGTTTTTTGAAAAATTCTAGTGAAAGAATAACTATATATGGAAACTTATAGCCCATAGGCTTTCATTGCAAGATTGTTTATGCCTCTGGAAAAAAATAATCTCCCCTAAAACAAATACAAACCTTTATTTTCATCAGATATTTACAAGGACATATTTTACTAATTGCAAATGACTGAAACTCAGTCCATAAGGAAGCCCTGTCTTAAAGGTTTACAGATGCCTTTAAGACATTCGGGAATGAGCAAGTCAGTCTGCACTAATCACAACCTGGTTAAAAAACACACCACAAAAGCAACAACTAGAAAGTTCATCATAAGAGACAAGGTGTATTGAATTATTTGCTAAGTGAAAAGGGTTTATAGAACATAGGTAATAAACTATATGATGAAATAAATCTCTGACCGAGAAATTATGTAATTACAATTTTAGTATGTTAAGTTCAAATGAAATAAATGAGGACATCAACAAAATTCAAAGTCAAATCTCATTGATAATTTGATCTTTAGTTTCCTGACTGTTTAAAAATAAGCACCTTAAAATTAAGTTCATACTAGAGGTTATCTAGTCCAATTTTTACACTTCTCATTTTTTTCTGTTATCTTTCTCTCTATCCCTATGTTCAAATTTCTCCATGACTGCATCAAATACCAGGATTCCCAGATACTCTACATTTTCATTTCACATTTGGACATCCTCCAAACTTAACCAACACTTATCTCATGTTAGAGAAAAGTTAATAGACTCAGAGTATTGCAAGATAGAACTATGGGAAAACATAGCAGTGGAATCCAATTTGGATTTTGGGAAAGAGACAACGGATCCTAAATTAAATTTAATCTGTATCTAGATAGATATTTGAAGGATAAGTAGATATTAGCCTGATGGGCAAGCCAGGAAAGAATGTTCCATGCAGAAGAACTAGTCCTGAAACAGAGAGAGTATGCTTAATACAAGGAGTAAAGTATGGGGAGGAGTAAATATTATAGAAAATAGAGTCCTAGTTGGTTTGCCTCAGTGGGTAGAGCGTCAGCCTGCAGACTGAAGGATCCTGGGTTTGATTCCTATCAAGCCTACATGCCCGGGTTGCTGGCTTGATCCCCAGTAAGGGGCTTGCAAGAGGCAACTCATCAATGATTCTCTGTCGTCATTAATGTTACTATCTCTCTCTCCCTCTCCTTTCTTCCCTGAGATCAATAAATAAATCTATATATATAAAAGCCCAAGTGACCCTTACAACTGGTTGACTGGTTGCTATGATGCTCATTGACCACCAGGGGGAAGATGCTCAATGCAGAAGCTGCCCCCCTGGTAGTCAGTGTGCTCCCACAGCTAACCTCCTGCAGCCGACCCCGATAGGCCCCAATCAGGATTGGGCGAGATGGCCCCGATCACCGGCCAGGCCAAGGAACCCCACCTGTGGTGCGGTGGAGATATACACAACGAACGCGGAACTAAAGTATGTTTGTGTCTATGTGTGTGTGTGTGTGTGTGTGTGTGTGTGTGTGTATAGAAAGAAGTTTGGAATGATTCTGGAAAGAATTAAAACAAAGAGTACTGAAGAGATAGATAGTCCAGCTGATGCAAAGTCACATAAAAGGTGCTAGCCAAACATGACTTCATTTTAAGGCCAATCAGCAGTCACTGAAGGACATTCAATAGGAAATGTATTTGCATAAGAACAAAGGATTTTCTGAAAATATTAGCGGACATTTTTGATACCAGAAGGTTGTTAAGGAGTTGTTCTAGAGGGGCAACGAGCTTATGCCCACCCACCCACAATAATGTAAACATACGTATTGAAAACCTACTGTCAGAAGTACAGATATTTTATCTAATACTATTTTGCCTGGATGCAATTTTACTTTTGTTATCTTTATCTTTCTTGGTAAGAACACTGAGTTAGGGAGTGGCAAAGGGGTAGCCCAGGGTTACACAGCTCTCAAGTGGCCGGGCAGAAAATAAAACTGAAATCTTTAACTCCAAAATCTAGACCTTTCTCTTATCTACGGCCATGCTTCTAGCCAAATGTGAGGAGAAACTGAATCATTTAACCCAAGGGTAATTGATTCAAATTTCAAATTCAAGAGAATGAATATCAGTTTTATTAAGGCAGGATGACTTGCTTTTAGCATCCAAAGGTTTTTGCATTATGTTCAGTTTCATGGGCACGGATTTATAGCTATCGCCTGTTTTTTCTCTTCCGTTATAAAATTATTCCCATTTACCCTCCATAATGCCCATGCATTTTTATGGCTACAATCCACAAATTCTCCTTCTCTCTCCAACGATATATATTCTGGCAATCTTTGAGGCCTTTCTCACACATTCTAGTTCTGGGACCCACTGGTTTTATTGGATTACTCCAACAGTGACATTATACTGTAGGCCTGTGCATTAGGATGATGTATCAGAGTAATTCTAATGCAGTTATTCTAGTATGATTTAGATTGTAATCCTAAAACATTATCTAGGTGTAACACTAAAGCAATCTCTGAGGACATTTTTGTTCATTGCCGTCAGGGCAAGGAAAGACCTATTTCATGCATGATTATTAAAGAGGTAGCAGCCCTTTTAGTTTGGCAAAGCTCATGGTTTTAATTGGTAAAAGCTACAAATGGTCTAAAGCTTGCATTATCCAGAGTGAAGAGAAACAAAAGAAAAGGAAGCAAAGAACGCAAACTTGGCCTAGAACTGAGCAGTGTCTTGGCGAGACTGGGAAAAATTCTAGCAACTGTATAACAGAGCAACCAATTACTGTCCTGATGCATAGAAGAGGTCATACATTTTGAAGGGATTTCTGCACCGTTAAAGGATGTAAACACAGGCACTTTTATATAAAACACAGCTCAGAGAAAATGATGTCAGGCCCTGATAAGTGACTGAACATGCTAGTAAAGCAAATGAAAATCCTAGTGTAGTGGTATTTGCTTGTATTAAGGTGGAAACACCTACAGTGCCCAGATTTGAGTACTTACTGTTTTATCTTGGTGGCATTTATTTTATCATAATTCAACCAGAGATGAGTAAAATACAAGGCAGAGAGCAGCTTCTGTTCCGTATTCTAATGCTTCTGGGTTTATCCAGCAATCCGGTGGCTGTTTTCCTTTATTATTGCGGTCCGGATCCGGGCTGAAGACCTGTCTGCAGAGCCATGGTCCCCGCAGTCGAAGTCTGAGAACTCCCAGGCACATAGAGAAGCTACAGAGTAGTTTTCCCTATCTTTTTGTTATAACAGTTTTCAAATACTAAGAAGAGTTTAAAGAATTGTAGTGTAGATATTCCTATATACCCCCAATAGTTTTACCATCAGAATTTGTATGTTTGCTTTACCTCTATGTGTGTACACATACACAAAACTACAGTTATTCTTGTGGCTGAACTATTTGTAAAGAATTTGCTGATATAACTACACTATGGCCCTAAAGATATCAGCATGCATGTGCTAAGAAAAAGGACTTTCTTCCATATAATATTATGTAGGATATATAATTACAACTAATTAACAACAGTTACATACTATAAGCCAATATGGATACAATATTCAAAATTTCTCAATTGCCTTTGATTTATTTTCCAAACCAGAATTCAAGCAAGATGCACATATTACATTTTTTCATTAGTAATTTTCATTTTTTTAGAACAGTTTTCGGTTCACAGCAAAGTTAAACAGAAAGTAGAGTCTCCGACATATTATGTATTTTTAAAATTTTTTCTCTTAATCGCTTTTAATGTAAAACGTAACCTTCTTTTTTTCCCCTAATAATATTGCCTTTTGAAGAAACCAAGGTGTCATAGAATGTCCCACCGTCGAGATATGTCTAGTGGTGCCAGGTAATACCTGATTCTATTCATCTTATTTTCTGTAAAGAGGAAAATAGCTCTACAGCCTTGATTACATTCAAGTTAAACTGTTTTTTAATAACAGCACTTTTTTTTATGGAAACACTCCATATCGGCGTCACATCAGAGTCCCATATGTCAGCTTGTAACGATATTAGTGATGTTAAGTTGGATCACTTGTTTAAAGTACAAGTGTAGGTTTTCTCATTTTACACATCTGATTTTTCCTGTGATTTCTCGGGTGATACTGTGACACTGTGGGAATATCTTTTCCCCCAAGAGTTTTTTAATCTAATGGTTTTCAATGCACCCCTGAATCATGCCTGAAACAATGGTGGGAATTGCAAGTTATTTATTAATAATTCTTTCGTTCTTTAAAAATTTATTAGTTGACATTACTCTTTCCTGATACTTTGTCATATTCAAATCTAAATCATTCAATTGTTTCTTTGAAAAATATATTGAAGGATTTGTTACCACAATAGGGTGAGATGAGCACTCATTTTCTTTTTTACAATACTAATTTGGGGGGGTGGGGAGTATTTACTTTTTTGTAAAATTTAGTTTGGTTTTATAAGAAATTGAGCTCACAAAAAAATGTTGTAATTAAAAATCAAGGGATATTGCAAATTAATTATTTCTTGCAATTTGAAATATTATGTAATTACTTAGTTTGGGAATAAAAAATCTACATGTTTTAGCACCTACTGGGTGCTGGCGAATTTGTAAATTAACAACTATCCTTGCAAGTAGAAACCACCATTTTGCAGAAGAGAAAGCATATAAGAAAATGTATATGGTTAAACATATGGCTATGATTTATTTTTAGTTACCAAATACATTTCAGAGTCAAGATTAGGACATACGTATTTCTCCCTTCAGGAAAGCTTTGCTTTCTGTAGCGTTCCTTAGGAGCTCTTTTATGCAGGGCCACGGGCTTCCTACATTAATGTACATCAACCTTTCCAATGTGTAAAACTGAGGTGGACTTGCAACCTATTGAAAGAAAGTGGATCTGATTAGGGTGTTAAATGACATCCAAGGTTTTGTTTTCACTCAGGCATGGTGAGGCCAAGATTAGGACACTATTGTCATTGAAAAAGAGTTAGTTACTCACAGTTCCTGAGAGGAAAGGGCATGCCACAGCACCCAGGGCACATGGGGAGGCGCCCATAAGGGTCCCTCTTCAGAAGGAGAATGAGAAAGCATGAACCAGAGGCTCTTTGGGGGTGTGGTCTTCACAGAAAGAAGTGGGCAAAGCAGGGTCAGCAAGCAGAGCAGGATTAGGGTTGGATAGTTTGAATAATTGCAGTGGGCTCTGGACTATATGAGTACTTGGTTCTGGGTTGTTCTAAGGCAGAAGGAGAGTGTCCTGGGACTACAGGAACCTGATAAAAGGAGGCAGATGGGGAGTGGGGTGTGGCTTTTGTTAGTAGAAGGGCTCGACTCCCGCCCTTTCAAACACAAGCTGCCCCCTTTCTGAACTCTTTGTGACTTTCCCTCTAAGGATGTTTTACAGGATTGGTTGGTTACATTTAAAAGACATGCTTACTGGCAAGTTGTTTGTTATCTCTAGGAATTAGCTATCCCTGAGAGGGGCAGTCGGAGCCTCCCTGAGTCTGCAAAACCCCAAGGCCTCAAGACATCATAAAACACAACAAACTGAAAACAATTAACAATGAACATTGTTCAAAAGTTCAGAAACTGTATATGAATGGGTTAGATTTCTCTATAAGATTGTTTAATATTGTCAGATTCTACACTGTGCTAACACTTCAACATAGCTAATACAAACTTAAACATCACGCATTATCTAGAAGTATTAAATCCTATTTTATATCAGGTGATTTCTCTTTATCAGGAACTGCATTTTGTTTTTGATCAACACAGAGGTATAAAATACATCAACATAGGAGTATATTAGAAAAATCTTGCCAATAATATAACCATAATTTTATTTTTAGGGAACCCTAAATATTAGCTACATGAAACCATCAGCAATTTTATTGTAGTTCATTGTGCTATATATTAGAATATGGGTTCTCAATGTTTTAATACTTTCATTGGAAAAGATTACTGGCTGTATATCTACTCATTGCATACTTTGTGTGTCATATAAACATCTATAATAATAAAAGCATAATATACTAATTAGACCAGAAGTCCTTCCAGACGACCTTCCGGATGAAGCCAGGTCTACAAGGGAAGCCTGTGTCCCCAGTGCCAGGGGGAAGCCGGTGCCGACAGCCTGGGGGAAGGAAGGCCTACTCTTGCGCAGATTTCATGCATTGGGCCTCTAGTTTAGTATAGTTTGTAATATTGTCATGATAAAGAGATAACATTTGCTCCAAAAAAGTCAAAAAAAAATTATTAAACTTTCACTACCAATGTGTTTATTAATTTTAATAGCCATTCCATAATTGGCAGAGAGTGACAGTTCCATATTTATCAGATGTCAGTGGCAATGATGTAAGATTCACAAGATGGTAGGTGACTTCCATCTGGGCAGCACTGGAGCAGCTGCCAATGCATGTGATCCAGCAGAGGACACAGACAGCAGTGCTGAAAAGCAGCAGTCTGCCTCTCATTTTGTTGGACAAACAAAATATTTTTGGTTCCACAAACAAGTCAATGGAACTAAAATAAATCTATGGAAATCAAGCTAGTTTCTGTAAATGCTTATAACTTTATTTTTAAAACCTAGGATATTAGTATAGAAATGGTTAAAAAAATCACTTTTCTGATATTTAAATGTGACTGTTTACTGGATCTATGATAAACTTTGGAATACCTTCTGCTCTAAACAACCATTTCTCTAGGAAACTGATACCAGCTCATGGCCACTGAGGTCAAGTTTCTCCACTAGGGCTTCTACATGCCAGGTATTCAGTTAGGTTTGTTATGTTTCTTCCATTTAATATTTAATAAGATATGCCTTGCATGCTCTGGATTTCCAAAAACAGGATTTTTTTAAAAAAAAAAATAGATAAATCAATAGAAAATCACCATTTCTGTTGTTTATTGGGTTTATTGTTGTTCATTAGTGAGACCTAACCTCACTCAAAACCAACAACTGTACTTGCTTTCCGAGATGCATAACTATAAAAGCTGGTTGAATACTGGCTAACATTGAAATTTCTACATACCTATCTTGCCATTAACTTTAATTTGTTTTCTTAATGGCAAGATTGGTACGTAGAAATTTCAGGGTTAACCAGTATTCAACAGGGGTGGTATATTTTCACAACCAAAACTAGAAGACAACTAGCTTAGTTAAGAGAGGCATAGAACCCTAACTGATAAATGATGGACAGTGAAAGTAAGTAGAAATGGCATCCAACAAAACAATTTTTTAAAATATTAAGTAATTAATAAATGATGAGGCCCTTGGAACTATATTTTCCTGTGGCTCTTGTTTGTTCAAGGAACATGTTCCATTAAAATGGCAGAATTAAGTCTAACTGTAACCAAAATATATAAATGATTTACAAACCCAATAGTCCCCTTTGTCTCTCTTCTCATCATGGCCTTGCAGAGTCTCAAGGAAAAAAATGAAACAGGTTGAGCTGGAGCTTAGTGGATTTGAATTGTATCCCTCACATGATATTATTCTTATATTTTAGGCTAATCTTTTATTTCTTACTAGAGGCCCGGTGCATGAAATTTGTGCACAGTGGGGAGAGGGAGGTCCCTTAGCCCAGCCTGCACTCTCTCCAATCCAGGATCCCTCTCACAATCCGGGACCGCTGGCTCCTAACCACTCACCTGCCTGCCTGATCACCCCTAACCATCTTAACCGTTTGCCTGCCTGCCAGCCAGATCACCCCCAGCTGCCCTCCCCTGCTGGCCCGATTGCCCACAACTGCCCTCCCCTGCTGGCCTGATCACCCCCAACTGTCCTCCCCTACCAGTCTGATTACCCCCAACTGCTCTCCCCTGCTGGCTTGATTACCACTAACCGCCTCTTCCTCAGCCCCGCCACCATGGTTTTGTCTGGAAGATCTCCCGGTCTAATTAGCATATTACTCTTTCATTAGTATAGATGCAAGTCTTCAGAAACTCTTGCACACTAAATTTTCTATCTTATTGACAAAATTTGGGAAGCATTATAGGGCAAGCAAATGCATGGGCTTTGTAGCTAGTTAACCCTGCTTTTCCACTCTTCCACTTTATAATTACATGGACTTAGACAAAATATTGAATCTCTCTGAGCCTCCATTTCCTATCCTAGAAATGGAGATAATGACCCCTACCTTTAAGATTGTACACAGTATTAAACATGTTTAAAATGTGTGGCATCCAGTAAAACTTGTTGAATGTCAATAGATTGTTTGAAACTATATCTGTCATTATTAATATTACTAGAGTCGGACATGAAATTCATGCACTGGGGGGGAGGGTCCCTCAGCCTGGCCTGAGCCCTCTCGCAGTCTGGGACCCTTTGGGGGATGTCCACCTGCCGGGAGTGGGCCTAAGCCAGCAGTCTGACATCCCACTCATAGTCCGGGACCCCTCACTCCTTACCGCAATCCTGCTTGCTGTTCCTTACCTCTTGGCTCGCTGCTCCTTAGCGCTGCTGAAGAGGCAGGAGAGGCTCCCACCACTGCTACTGTGCTCACCAGCCATGAGCCTGGCTTCTGGCTGAGCGGTGCTCCCCCTGTGGGAGCGCACTGACCAGCTGTGTTGAGCTTCTGACCCCTGGAGGTCAGTGTAGGTCATAGCAACAGGTCATTCCTCCATTCAGTTGATTTGCATATTAGGGTTTTATTATATAAGATTACCCTTATATTTTTATCCAATTATACAAAAAATATTTCACAGATCCTTGGAGATTCTATAGTTTAGTGATAATACTTTAGGCAACAGAATTTACAATATATAAAAGAAACAACAGAGTCATCCTTTGATTGAGGCAGACAAAGGGCCAGGATCTCCATCTGGTTAGCTTCCTCCTCGTTATGTACACAGAGAGCCCTGAAGCCATTCAGTAGAACCCAAGATATCTGAGTAATATATTTCAGAAAACCCTAGTCTAAAACTTTTATTTTACAGGTCTGAAAATTGAGTCAGAAATGGAATGTGATTAACCCTAAATCCTAAAATTTATTAAATATTAAAACTGATGTTATTTACCAATATTTCTAGTTTTCAGTTCAGGACACCTTCCTCATAGTGTCCCTCTACCATGGATTTGTATTCATATTTATTGGCAATATTTCATATACTACCTCTTTATGCTAATTCAAATATGCATTTAAACTGGACCTTCTTATTTCTTTTCATAGAAGTAATAGTTTAAGTACAGAGAAGTTAAGGTTTGAACAAGAGATATAGCATACAACTATTCTATCTAGAAATGCTTCATTTAAATAATGTAACATCAATTGATGAAACCATATTGTTTTAATATAGGGACATGTGAATTAAAAGATATAGGACAGGTGTACATCGTCCACTTTATTGATAGGAACTATATACAGGAATCATGAAACCAGAACAATCTCCCATAACATAAACTAATTTACCTCAATACTATATTACAAACCATATTCGAGGTGATTAAGACAGAGAAACATGATAGGGCAAGAAAGTGGAACGTTTGAAGTCATTTAGACATGTTCTTAAATCTGATTTCTTTTGCCTTTTGGGGGTTTAATGTGCTCCAGTTACTAATTATTTTTAAATATATTTTTATTGGTTTTAGAGAGGAAGGGAGGAGAGAGAGAGAAACATCAATGATGAGAATCATTGATAAGGTGTTTCCTGCACGTGCCACACTGGGGATCAAGCCTGCAAACCAGGCTTGTGGGTTTATTTTTGAGCTTTAGGCTCTACTTTTGTAAAGTGGAGCAAGCATTACCTACACATCAGCTGTAATGTAAGAATTAATTGAGATTTTCCAATATTATAAAGTAGAATATGCACTAAATTATTTTCATTCATTGGCCACTGAAAAGGACTACATATTGGAAAATCTTGAAAGGAAAAGACATAATAAAGCTTACATGGCACTGGTCAAGTCACATAAATAAAAGTCACTGGTATTTATGTAAATAAAAGCATATGTATATTCATATTTCTTTTAATATTTTTTCTTTTAATATTTTTTTCTTTTAATATTGGGTTTTACTCAAGTTAGGCCATTACTCTTTCTCTTAAATATTTTTGCTGGCCTGTTTTTCATCTTATAATGAATTAACTTTATGTTGATATAAAAAGTAAGAAAACATGTTTAAGGCTATATCTTTATATACTTATTTGCATTTTATTATGAAGGTTTAAGACATACAAAGGAGTAGAGAGTCAGATAATGAATCCTCATATAACCTATAAATCCGATTTAAAAATTACCAAGATTTTGCCACATTTATTTAATACAAATGTTTTACCTATTTATTAATTTTTCTTTGATGGACTGTAAAAAGCAAATCCTCTATGCCATGCTCAGAACTACTTAAGTTTTCATCTTCAATAATATGAGTATTCTCTACAGAGTCATAAAGACAATAACACACCTAACAATATTAATGCTTCATCCTTGTTTTCTTTTAGTTTTAAGTGAATAGAAAAAAACAAATATTAGTTTATAGAACACAAGATTTAATGTTAGCAGTCACCTTTTAAAATTATGTTTATGGAATTTAACGTCATAAAAATATTAGACCGCATGACCATTTTCAGTGATAATTAAGGGTATGATTAATTTGATTCAGTGGTAAAGATTTTTAAGTCATGCTAATGCTCATCTTATTTTATATTTAGTATCATATAGATATGATTAGTGAACAAAATCAATCAAGAGAATGTCGACTTAACAGTCCTAGAAGGAGTTCTGACTTCAAAATACTTTGCTTTGGTCACATAATAGGTTTCCTTTTTTTTCAAAAAAAATTATATTTTATTGATTTTTTACATAGAGGAAGGGAGAGGGAGGGGGATAGAGAGTTAGAATCATCGATGAGAGAGAAACATCGATTCAGTTGCCT
Organism: Myotis davidii; assembly: GCF_000327345.1. Classification (NCBI taxonomy): domain Eukaryota; kingdom Metazoa; phylum Chordata; class Mammalia; order Chiroptera; family Vespertilionidae; genus Myotis; species Myotis davidii. The sequence continues at coordinate 239,021 of NW_006288862.1, forward strand.
CCTGCACACTCCCTACTGGGGATGTGCCCGCAGCCAAGGTACATGCCCTTGACAGGAATTGAACCTGGGACCCTTCAGTCTTCAGGCCAATGCTCTATCCACTGAGCCAAACTGGTTAGGACATAGGTTTTATTTTCATTATTTATAGTTTTAATTGCATGAGTTCCCTTCCTACACCGTGTAAAATCATCATTACAAGAGCACACAGGTAAATCCTGTAGAAGGTTATGATGTCTAATGATGTTGTCTGTGACAGGCAGTTAGGTCAGGAAACCAGCTATTCTATGTGTTACATTAATACAGGATTTAACACAGGAAATTAAAGAGCTACACCGCTATTAGAAGATCTAGCAGAGAGGGCAGGGAAGCTCGTGCCAAGGACTTCGACCTCCAGAAGCCATGTGCAGCTGGTAAGAATGTGCCTCTTTGAACACTATAAGCCACCACGAAGCATGGGACGCCCCAGGAGCCATTGCCTAGGCCCTACGCAGTCGAAGTGAATGATTGATGGTAACCTTCCAGGAAGCCGCTGGGAAGTTCAAGTCAGCCAGATGTCATGCCTCTGCCTTCCTGCCTCCAGGGAATAACACCCTCCTTTTCATTTTCGCCTTTCAGCCTCATCTCATTGTCATAGTCTAACCTGGAGCCATAGGGAAGGACATTCTGGAAATGCAATTCTTCCTTTTTCTAGGAAGGATTCTATTCTACAATTATAATGTCATGGGCTCAAATGATTACTTTATACTCATCTAAGTGAAAATATTTTGGGGGGCCCTGAGGTATGTAAACTATTCATAATAGAAACAAATACTAGTTTATAAAACACACGATTTAGTAAGTCAACAGCCACCTTGGAAAAGTATGTTGATAGAATCTAACATGCCATAGAAGTATTAGAATGCATAAATACTTTTAGTGATAATTAAGGGTATGATATTGAGTTGACAACACACACTTAGAGAACTTTGGTAGAGGAGACTTATTTTTCCCCCTCCTTTGGTTTATCTTATTGAATATGTTTTCCTTCAGACAACTTCTTGGATGAATATATGGTAGAAAATAACCCAGATATGGAGATTATATATTAACTCCAATTAAAAATAAAAGTAGGTGACACAAGATCATGAAAATAGCATTGAAGTTATGAGACGTGCTTTGTCATTTAAGCATCATCCAGGTGACCTTAAGTTAGTCACTTAACCTCTCTAAGCTTTGCTATGTGCATCTGTCAATTAAAGAGAATTCCAGATCTGCTTGCTATCACCTGTTACAAAGGGTCGCTTTAGGAATGATATACGCGATATGTGTTTATACTGTATCACACAGGTGTCAGAGAAATGAAAGATTCCCTTTCCAGTGTTGAAAGGTACAACAATGCATACATTTAAAAATTTCTCTGGCAATCAGCAATCAATCACATTGTCCAAAAACTGTTTCTAACATTCAAAAGGTTTCTATCCCCAGCCTCTGAAAGACTGGCTTCTGATTGTCTTTTAAACAACTTATTCATGTCAGGGCTGTAAAAGGAGCAAGACTATCAGAATACCATCTTTATTCTTTCTTCACCGATGGCTTATCCTAAACAATATCGAAGGAAACACCTGCTTGGTCTCAGGATAAGCATGAACAATCACTTACTCGTAATTTTAACATTCACTGAGCAAATATATATTGAGTAATGAGTCTTACTAAGTGAGAAACAGACCGAGGAGGTAGTTAAACAGCATACAAAAACATACAAGCAGCGAATATACAGTGCAGAGAAATAATCGGAAAAATCTAAGCTGGCATGGAAGAATGACTTCCAGTTCTTTCTACTGACGTCATCTGTGATGCGACGGACAAAGTCTTCTGCCTGGGGCCTGCCTTTGGCGGATGCGGCCACACTGCCATCTCTCCTGATGGGACGATTGTATGTCTTCTTCCCATGGTGCCTTTCCCAGCTTCCTGGAGGAACTGCCAGAGAAGCACATGGGCTCTATTCTCTCTCACTCCCTATTTCTCACACTTTAGTCTCAGAGAAATTTCTTCCTACAGTTTCCTGTTACCTATAAAAGTATCTCTAAAAATTAATTTCAGTAATTATAAGCTTTTATTTTTTTAAAAAAAACCACAGTTTTTAACTATTTCTTCATTTTGCACTAAAATTAACTGAATTAATCAAATAAACACCTAAGAATTTTAAAAAATTGAAAAATACTTAGCTACCTTCTTTGAATGGGGTATAGGATGAGAGGAGGAAAAAACACACAGAATATAACACCATGGTAAATTTTTCTACTCTGTCTTCTGGAGTAGAAATTATGAAAGTGGGAGTTTCTGTTGAGGAATAGTATACAGATGATAAAAATAAAGGGGAAAGAGATAATTAATACTTTTATAATGGAATCATCAACACTTCCAGATGAATTGAAAAAGAAGGGAGGCAGAGGAGAAGAAGGAATCAATGTGAGAATATGATGGCTTCTTTTGGTTGTGCTGAGTTCGGTTTTTCTTCTCTTGGAAAAGCCTAGAAAATATACATATCTCCATGAATATCTCTTTGAGTAAATAAATGCACAACCACTTTTTGAGCCATGGTTCCTTTTCTATACTGGAATCATTTACGAAATGGAAAACTGCAACCCATCAGGGGAAAAAAGTATATATTCATACTATATATTAGATTCTACAGCCCACGGTGGTCTTAGGAGGTGTCAGAAATATTTTTGAGTGTTCATTCCCAGGGCACAGGTCTGGTTGCCTTTCACACTGTCACCAAATTCCCATCATGGGAGCTGGTGATTCTCAAATCTTTGATCTTGTTTCAGCTTTCAAGGGCTCAGAGACAAGGCGCTTCTTAAATAATGCAGCTAGTGCAATCTCCTAGACAAATGGCAAATTAATCAGTCTCTAAATCCTTGTTTTTTGAAGACTTGTGCATTTTTTAAAGAAGACGGAGTAATTGTTTAGTGACTTGGTGCCATTGATTTTCATTATGGATGGTGTTGACTGGGTCTGTGTCAGGTCATCAGAGGGAGATAGCCTTTGCATAGCTAAATAAAATGGGGAAGCAAGTACTTCCTGTTTCATATTCACGAGAAGAAACTTTAATGCTTGACGAAGCTCTGCATGACCTTCCTTGAAGAACAACTTTTGCCCTTTGCATGATTTTCAGGAAATGAGAAAAACTGGCACAGATATCAACAAGATATCTTGCCCTTAGTGGTATCAAAGAATTCCCCGGTTGGGACACTTTCTTAAAAAAAGAAAAGAAAAAAAAGATGAGTTTAAAACAATATGAACAAGATGATTTAAAATATTCTATTGAAATCCAAAGTGAATTACACTATGGTGAACATGTTTAGAATAGAACAATAAAATCAAATGAACACTACTTGTTTCAGCTAACAGAGAAGAGATTTTCTTGTTTTCAAAAGTCCCATTTAAGTTAGCGTTCTCCTATTTTAAGAAGGCTTAACCAAAAAAAAAATCATCTACTGATCCTGAATTGTTTACAGTTAAAATGCCTCTTGTTAGTCCCAAGACAGCAATACTTTTCTATATTTTCTAGATGGGACTCTTACACATTGGCTTGGACATGAATTTGTTTTAAATTTATATTTAAAGTTCTCTCATCCTCTATTTTGCTGAGAGGTTGTTTAAACGGTGTTCACTGTTGATTCAGGTTTTTCTTTTAAACATAATCAATCTTATTTATTTGTTCCCAATTCCTAATTTATTTAGCTTGTGTAGACTTTAGCTTTGAAGTTTCTGTAAATGAAGTGTTTTCAGAGGTTTCAATCTTTTTGAAATAAAATCTATAATTTTTGTGCTTTACAATGGCTGCTCCTTTCTTTACAAGAAATCACACAGTTGTCATATTGTGACAACTCATTGAATTACTCCAGAGAAAAGTGTGACTCTAAAAGGATTTTTGCCTTGATTTCTTTTTAGATATATGCCACAGCAGTTCCTTCTTTTAATAATAACTAAATGATTTGAGTCAGTGAGCTGTTACACAGCTCAGTAGAAAGAGAGGAGTGGTGCCTTGCTGGAATGAGGTGTTTGTGAGATTTGGCCTTCTAATCTATGTGATAATTCCCTTCTAAATATAGTCATCAATAGCTATTAAATAAGTATATCAGTTAAAGACATTAAAAGACTCTAGCTAATGGCAAGCAAATCTTATTAGGTGGGATGTTACAATATTGCAGAAAACGGACAGGTAATTTAAGAGCCTGCAAAGGTTTTTGATTCATTGACCAAAGATGCCTTATATAGAGTTTAATCAAGACCTGTTTAGAAGACAGTTAACCATGCTTAATGCTATTTGTATTGTCCTTATCATAATAAAACAATTGTCCCAAGGTATCAAATAATGGTCCTCATTTTCATCAGGCAGGGGAAAATGGGAGTTGATAGTATCGTTTGAATGTTGTTCTCCACAGAGGAAAACCAGCCTTGAGATTTCTACCTGAAATGCCTACTCGCCAGCATGTTCTAAGCAGTGTTAAATTTAAATGACAGGAGACCACTTGTATTTTTCCATTCATCAGTTACCATTTCAGGGGAGTTCTCAACTATGAGACCTCAGGCAGACATTTCCAGAGATGGGGGAAGGAAGATTCTAATTTCATTTGTTCTTAAGTTATTTTTGTGTATTTATATTTTACCTTATATTTAACATTATAGCTCCTTTTGTCATCCTAGCTGTACATTTTTGTCTGACATAATATGAAAAAATAATTCATTAGGAGTACTCCCAGGAGTTCACATAGTAGTTATAATATCAAACACTTTATAACATAACCCCTATCTTCTTTATTCTTGAAAACTGCAAATCTGCATTAGCTGAGGGGGGCGGGGAGGGGAAAAGAAAGAAGAAATTGGAAAAATACAACAAATAAAAATTTGGGAGATCCACTTTGCATATCTTCTGCTTAGCAATATGCAAGCATAATAATTGGGTGATTAATGAATATATTATGAATGGATTGACAACCTTAAAACCACATTGATAATTATGCAATATATTGTCAAGTGGATTACTATCTCCAAGGTTCATTTGACTTTGGAATTTGTTAATACTAGTATACCTGTCCCTTAAACAACTAACAGACAAGATGAAGAAAGGGTGCTATCTTATCTATTGGTGAATAAATTCTATTTTACTGGGAATGCATTAAAAGTAATATATAATGAAAATATTAACATCACTCATCACTTCACTTACACGATAAATGTTGCTAATTAATGATATGAATTTTTTATTAGTAATTTATTGGTGTATAATTTAGAATAAATATTTCTATATATATTCTCTCTATATATAACATACATTATATGTATAATATATGTTCTATATTATAATTCTCTCTATATGATATTTATATTTAGAGATCTTTCTTGGTTATATGGAGAAAATGGTGTTGGGTAGGGTATCTCAGAGACTTTGTAATGAAACAGAAACCAAAAGTGTGTGTGTTTGAATCTTTCTGTATATGACAGAAAATTTACTGATTTAGCTGTTTCAACAATCAAGGGCATACTGAGGCCTAGATATCAGGAATGAGGGCCAGGGAATAGGCATATTTAAGGGATCAAAGAAGGTATCAAACTAGTGGAGAAATCCTGAAGCTGAAGTATGCAAGATGAGTTCAAGAGCCTGGAATGTAACAGTAATTGCCTGGTTAAACTGTGGATGCTAAGAGTTTTTATAAGTTGCTATGACTTCAGGGCAGGGACAGACAGCCAGACTTCTCAGGGCCAGAGGCCAATTGTAGAGCTAGGAGCTGGAGAACAAGAAGAGGTGGATAGTTGGAGATTCTGAGATCATGTAAAATGCCTTAAGGACACAATACATAGTATATATATTTACCAGAGAAAATATTACCAATTCAGTAGTGTCAACCTCTTCTTGTCTTCAGATAAGTCTACTCTTTCTACATGTGGATATGAAAATTGGACAGTAAAATGGTAGGGAAAAAATGATTCTTTTGAAATCCGTGTTGGAGGAGAGCTCCATGGCTATCTTGGATCACCAGAAATATAAACACGTGGGTTCTAGAGCAAAGTAAGTCTGAAACATAGCTAGAGGCAAAAATGACAAAACTGAAGATGTCCTACTTCGGGCACATCATGAGAAGTCAGGGTTCTTTGGAAAAACAGTAATGCTGGGGAAAACAGAAGATAGCAGGTAAATGAGGAAGACCAAATGAGATGGATTGACTCCATGTAAGAAGCTGTAGGCATGAGTTTCTAGAAGCTGAGCAAGGCTGCTAAAGACAGGACATGTGGACATCACTCATTCATAGGGTCTCTAGCAGTTGGCCAACTCAAAGACATATAACACTCTTT
>NW_006288862.1:245387-248930 GCF_000327345.1 Myotis davidii
ATTTCATATGTGCTGTTCTCTATTTTTAGACTATATGCTCTTTGAGGATAATGCTCATTAATCATATAATTTATGTATTCATTTATGAGTGAATTATCATGGTTAATTAACATTACTAAAAATGTTTGAGTTAGAAAAAATATCGGGTTTCACATTCCCAAAAGCCATTTATTAGTTGTGTGAGTGTGAACAAGTTAGTTGATCTCTCTGAACACTGTATTCTTCAATTTACCTTGTAGAATGGCTGCGAGTGTTAGAGCGAATGTAAATAAAATGACTTGCATTGTGTTTAGTTCATAATAAGTGTTTAATACTCTACCTGGTGCATGAAGTGGACATCCACAGTGTCTGGCCCCTAGTAGGCGCTCTATTTCTCCTTCTCTAAATACATTTATTGATTAGCTGAATGTCTACGTTTGGGTTTCCCTAAGAGTAGAGACAGAGGCAAGGGGGTAGTTGTACATATTCCCGTCCTCGTGGGATTTAACTCCCCTGAATTTCTGGAACAGGGAGATTCCAGTGCATCTGAAGACAGTCACAGGGCGGGAATTGAGCAGACTCAGGAAAAGCCTATCAATACATACGTGGACTTTCCACTGCTACTCTGCCGGAATCACAAGTGGGCTCAGTGGATATGGGATACAGCACAGACAAGGTCTGCACAACAAAGAAATTTGACATCTGTGCTTAGCAAAAATGTTTGGAGGGGGAGGGGATTTTTCTGTTTTAATTTGTATTCAACCCGCATAGCACAGTTCCTAGTACACATTGTAAACAGAACTGCAGGTTTGGCTGCCTGAAAGCCAAATGGTGAGACAGGTGCTGGAGCAAAAGGTGAAAGGTTTTTCAGGTGCCGTGACCTGGGAGAATGGTGGACTCCTATCTCAGAGCCCAATGTCCCCTTCCTGCTCACGCCCCTGGTTCTTATCCAATTATTTTGAGAGCTTTTGGCTTGCTGGGGGCCCTGCCCATTCATCTTTCTAGCTTGTGGAGCACTCAGTGTAAGAATCTCCCTGCACCATAGGCCAATGGAGGAGATTCCCCAGGTGCTCCCTGACCGTCTATTGTTTCAGGGTCAGTGGGGGAGTCATTGTGCTGCAGGACCTGCCATCAAGAAGTTTGGAGATATTGCAGCCCTCAGCCTGCCACTGGACACTAAACATGGTGCCCGCACATCTGGGCGGGGGGAGGGGGGTAATCACTAGAAACCTGCATATCTGTGTCCTCTGTGCAGCCCAATTCCCCACCACCCACCCCCACATGCCCACCCCCTTCAATATGGCCAGCAGAGCCTGGCCTCACCTTGCCTCTGGCTGCCCGCTCTCCAACAATTTGTCTATGAGAGCAATATAAGATACTGAAACAGGGGTGGTTTTCTTTTAAAGTGCATTAATCTACAGCTAGTGTCCTACAGGACTGCTAACAAACACACACTGAAATTGCCCTGGAAAGCGCAGCTTGCTATTCTTAATTTGCTCAGCCTGTCCACATTGCTGCTTGAGGTCACCCTCATAACTCTTCTGATTTTAAGCACTATCTATTTTTTTGGATTGCCTAAATGTAATACTCTTGGTAGGTAGCCAATGGAAAAACCCACAATATTATAGCTTACAAAACACTTTTCATGGTTGTATAAATGCTATTTTACAGGAGAGGTCTAATGGATTCATTTGTATGAAAACCTGAAAATACAAAAATGCCATTTCACAGAAAGGAAAACAATTATGCAAACTCTTTTTTTGAGAAAAAGGGTTATTTGCACCACCTCTGCGGTGATGTCTCTTCATTTTGGGTATACCCTACCTAACACAAGAAGCCTCCTCCAAAGGTGTGGAAGGAGGACAGCTTGACCTTAACTATGACGTTAAGCTTACTTAATGTTTATTTGTTATTATTCCCACCATCATTTGAGATCAAAATATTAAATAATCATTATCTTCTACTACGAATTAAAATGGCTTCTCTTTCTTTTAATTAAATCTTTAATGTTGAAAATATTTCATATATATTCTGTTCTCTCTTTACCCCCATTGACCCCTTCTAGCCTGCCCTCACGCTCCACCACAGACCTTCACACCCTATTGTCTGTGTCCATGGGTTATGCATAAATACATAGTAGTTCTTTGGTTGATCACTTGCCACCCACCCACCCTCCCCAACCTTCCTTCTTTTAAAATGGCTTCTCTTGAATACAGTTTAGACTTCTGTGAATTGTCATAAGGAGGGTCTAAGCCTAGTAGTTCTGTGTTGTACCCATATTTTCAAACAAACAAGATTTTTAAGAGGGAATCGTGGTCATTTCTGCACAGTAGACCTTCCCACGGTGAGAAGAAAAGGTACCATCACCTGTAATCTCATAGGAAAAAGTGAACACATGCCAAATATATCCTCGCATTCTTAAATGACAGGGTTGAAGTATAATGTTTGGAGAAATAGTTCCAGAAAAATAGGACACCATTATCTCCTGCAAAAACATGTACCATTTCAAACACAAGAGTTTGAGAAGTCGATAATCTTTTGTCTGATCCTCAGAACTACTTGTGTCAGAGTTTCATTGTTTTTGCTGATTTTTGTTGTTCCCTTTTGTTTTATTTAAGAAGCAAGTTACCAAATAAGTCACTAAGCCAGGATAAATAAGAAATTAGGATCAATGAAGGTTTCCCAGGCCATCCAAAAATCCCTCTCTGCAACCTCTAGTAATAACTGTATCTGAGTTTTAAAATACACTGGCTACGATAGACATGTTGAAAACAATTTCACAGAAGTAAATGTAGAAAATTGTAGATGATACTAAATGTTCTCATTATCCTGTTACTGTAATACAATAAAAAACTGCTTTCTTTTTTCCAAGTTTATCTTAATACAACATCAAAAAATCAGATAAAACACATTTTTTTAATATGACGAGTGTTTGGGACATTTAATACTTTGTAAACAAACACAGATTTGTAATAACCATTGTGTTGTGGTTAATTCAGCAGGCTAGTGAATTCATGGAAGATGCATTTTTATTCTTTAAATCATTATGGATGCTATATAATATACCACTCAGACAACCTTCCTGTTTCTCTATTTATTGGTTTGTACTCTAAAGGGAGTACAAACACATTCTTGTGGTTCAATTATATCCAGCTGGTCCCATTAACAGGAAAGTCCTTTCAACTCAGGTTTGAGGCGAGTGGTTATAATTTCTAACCACAGAATGTCTGTTTACTAGGAAAAGATGGGTCTTAAAATCAGGAGGGATTTAAAAGGCAAGAGAAGCTTTATAGGGTGTCCAGCAGCATGTCTAGATAGAAATTGAATAGGATGGGAAATATGGTACGTTGGATTTAGGAGGTATAGGCTTTCTTCTATACACTTTTGACTCTCTGGTCCATTGTTACATTGCATGGTCTCAGAGCCTTTCGGTTTGGTTTCCTTTTTAAATTTCTATGGACCCGAATGCCCTTCTTTCCCCTTCACCTTTATTTCCCAGCAGATCATTAAAATAAATAGAGGTGAGCAAGTCTACAAAGCATGCAGGCTTTATGTTAGTGTTTC
>NW_006288862.1:248990-255696 GCF_000327345.1 Myotis davidii
AAGGTACTACTGTGTGTTCTGAGACTACCTTTGAACACCTTCCACCTGCATGAGAAGCTCTCTCCAAAGGTCTCTGCCCTGGCTACCCACAAAACCTCCCATTGGCTCCTCTCCAAGTATTGTGGGGAAGCACGGGACTTGGTTGGAAAGTCTGGAAGGAGGATTCTCCGAAAGGTCGGGGGCCTCTGGGGGGACCTTGCCCAAGGCCGCAGCCCCTGCCTTGACTTTTCCAAACAAGTCTGAGCTCCTGGGTGTTTTACTGGAATCTCTACATTTAGTCTTCAGACCCGACCTTGTAGAAGCATGTGCTTTCTCAAGGATGCTTGCTCTGCTAATTGTATCTAGAGGTTAATTTTAGTTCAAGCTGTTGTTACAATAAAAGCCTAAGAAGACAGGCAATCAAGGCTGTTTTTGGTGTCTAATGCCAACCAGCCCCTTAGCCTCTCTCTCACAGAAACGTGCGTCAGAGTAATCTTTTCACCCATCGCTCAGGGTCTGCTGGTCAGTCCTGGCAAGTTATGACAGAAGTTTCCATTTTCATCCTATCTTTACTAAATGCTGATTCTACACCTCCTGTTAGGCTCTTATAATCTAGTTCGGGACACCAGAATTACCCAAACATGACTAACATTTCAACAATGAGTGGAACCAATAGCCGAAAGGCTATTAAGTTAGAGATATAACCTTGTTCAGAGACAATGGTACAAATTTTTCAAGAGAAAAAAATACTTAAACATTTTTGAACTATATGTTGAAATTTGTAATGATTAACTTTAGTGAAAGAGTTTCAACTTTGTAAAAATGGAAAAGATCATTTGTTTCTCTTCACTACTTTACCACCCCCCAGTCATTATATACCATGTAGAAATGACCTCACCTTTATTTGTGTTTTAACTTTTTCTGGGTAAACTACTGCCATCATAATTAATAGAATACCTATAGATCTTTGTTTAATTCATTAGAAGTCCCTCAAATTTGAGGAGCCTCTATCCTCATCATCTAACTCAAAATATGACAAAACTAGACGTTTAATAATGTTAGCTTAGAAATGAAAAAAAAAGAGGGCAAATATACCTTTTAATATGCAAGTTACTTAATGTTGCCTAAGTTTTTTATTTTATTTATTTAAATTTTTTCCTGAGGCCCTTTAAAAAAAAAAAGTGTTTGATTAGTCATGCTGGAGATGCCTGTAATAGAATTTTACTTGAATTGTTTCAAACCTTTACCCAATGATCAAAGTGGCTCACAACCTTTGTAGGAACAGGGAATAGTGGCATAGTACATTTTTTTAACTTTTCTTTTTTTGTCCCTTTTTAATTGATTCTGACTCACTTGGTGGGTTTCTTTTTTACTTTTGTTCCTTTCATTTGGCATCGATTTGTTGCTTTTTTTTATTTATGTATAAATGCATTTTTACTGCTTCTCCACAAGAAGTGGTGTTGAGGCCTTAAATAACATTTGAGGATATGCAGAAGGATCTCTGATTGTTATACTATCCTGGACTATTACTAGCGTTCAGATTCCAGGGCCCCAGGGATCTTGCACTACATACACCTCTCTTGAGCATTGAAGAATCCCACTCCCCTAAAATGCCAATAGGTTCTCCATTAAAAACTCTACGGTTTCTTAAAATGGAAAAAAAAGTACTGTATATCTGCATTGTTCAAGTCATTGTGTTTGAACTGTGGAGGTGGAGAAAGACTGGGGAGATGCAAGAAGATTTAAAGCGCTACTTTTCCTGTGTGTGTGCGGGGGGCGGGTGGAGTGTTAAATCCAGCTAGGAGATTACAGAGAACAAGGTAGCTACAAACATTAACATTAATATATTCAAATGATTTATCATTCCTTCCATTATTTAACTCACTCTACATTATACCTTGCCCCATCCAATGAGTCAATGTAATAGATGTGTGTCAGAGATATATGCTTTGAGGGACATCAGATAGATAGTTAAGATCATAGATTTCTTCAGATTACGGGAGCATTTTCACTTTTTGTATCGCTCTACTGATGTGAAATAAGGGTACTCCCAGGGATACTGCTGGCATTGGACCATGTGACAGTGGGAATAAGTCTGTCATCACTTTTTGAATTATCAGTTTTACTGGACAGCAATGTTATAAAATTTTATGCCAAAAGAAACTTATACCTTGTTACCAATTAGTTTACAAAATTCATATGAATTTTAAATATAAAACAGGTGACTATGAAGACATTTCATTCTTATAACAGGGCGATTTAAGTTTTAATCCTGGGACTCAAGGTTGTATGTGTTTATTCTTCTCTGTTGTAAAGGGACATTAGGTGAAAATTTTAGGAATACTAGAGTTAGTCAATAGCCTTCAAGTTAAATAGTTCATTGCCCCAAATAAGTGTACGTCCAAAACTAGAGAAATGGTACAGTGAGTGGCAATGAGGCCTTTTTATTTGTCAACACAATCCTCACTTTTTTCCATTATGTAGATTCATTATTCTTATCAAAGAAGAGCTGATAAACGGGTTAGAGAAAGAGAGTTGAGGTTGAGCTATGTTCCTAAGATTTATAGGCCCTCTCTGATGAATCAGGAGAGCTTTTAAGTTCTTTTAAGAGCTTTTAAGACAATAAGTTCAGTCCCAAAAGTCACTTTTCCAAAGGAAATAGGCTTTAGTTCTAGTTACAGAGACTTAAATGCTTCAAAACTGGTATATTGCTGACACCCACCAACAAGGAAGTGTTGAAATCACAAGGACCTCAGGAAAAGTAGTGGCTTTGAGGGAGTTCTGCATAAGCTGATGAGACAATGTAGGCTGTGGTTGCTCACTACCTATATACAGGTTAGGTGATCCAGATAAGAAATCATAGATGAACTGCAAATGAATAGGTAATGGCTGCTGACTGAAAAAATGATGAATGAAATTGACAACAACTCAAGTAGAATCGAGGAATAAAGCACCAGAAATATTTGTCTACTATGATTTATCTTCTTAAATACTACTATAATTTGCCAAAGATAAAAAGAGTGACAAGGCATCAAAGATTTGTAGGAAGCAATGACCTGTCAGTTTCAGCTTATCATGAACAAGTTAATATTGCTATGAATTTCCTTCAGTTTTGTTATCTGTAGGATATGAAGAACACCTTTATCCCATGTTATTTTTTATAAGAAATAAATGAAAGAAAGAAATGTTAAACATAGTGTGCTCACAAAGTAAATAACACGATAAACATGTGCTGTTATTAAGCAAGGACATTCTGTAACCCACTCTCTCTTCGCTCTTTCCTAGGAAGGGACACAATCTGCCTATTTTCATTATCTGTTCTGATCCCACTCGTGTAAAGTTCCTATATTTATTCCTACACTGCACATCAAGCACCTAGAAAATGTTTATCAAAATTACTTAGATTAGTACCTTTGCAAGATGTTGCTATTGTGTCCTTTAATGTTTCCCTGTGTACTTATTTGTGCTTTGGACATTCAATATATCTGCAAAAAATACTATTCAACAGGTATTTCTCAATGACCTATTATGACTCAGGCACGATGGTGGTCACTGGAAAGGTAACATGATTTGAGGGGGAAAAAGGACCTAGAAGGAAAAGGAGAATTTTGAAATACTATAGCAACGATGAGAAATTTGCACAATATGTTTGGGAGCAAAGAATAGCAACACTTATCTCTGCTTATGTGTCTGTGTAGGATGGGAAGGGAGCAAATTGGAGAGGTTTCATGAAGAACCTGCATCTTAAAGAGTGAAAGGAATTGGGCTTAAGGAAAGGATACTACTTAATCTTGGGCTGATCTGCTCAAGTTCATTTACTTTTCAGTATTTCCAAATCCAATTATTCCTTTCTCATCACCTACTATCACTCATACCAACAAACAGGTTATCTGCTGTAAAATGGCTTATGTTTAACCCATGTTACAAAAGTTATATATCATATTGAAACTAAGACACAGTAACAGGTGCACCTAGAAAGTTAAGCAATGTCCCTCACCCAGAGTAGAGATAAGTCCTCCAGATCTGAAGTAGAAAATGTAAAAGGAAGAGACTCAGATGGAAAGTAGAAAAACACTTTTGCTTTCTGCCCTTGTCTGGTAGTAACCTCCCCTCCCCTCCTCATTCTTCTCCCCTCTCTTCTCTTCCACTCCTTTCATTTCTTTCCTCTTCTCATTTTCTTCTTCTTTCTTTTCTTTATTTTTTTCCTGGTAAGAATCTAAACCCATTTTCTGTATTTGGAGGGTCACCATCTTATGAGATTTTCCCGATGGTAGAGCCTAAACATTAGGTGGCAAGTATTTGTTTGCTTAGCTTCGTTTGTAAGCAAGGCATAGACACGTGACCTAGGCTGACCTTCACTCTATCCCAAAGTTCAAATAAGATGGTGGAGCCTGGCCAGTGTGGTTCAGTGATTGAGCATCAATCCATGAATCAAGAGGTCACTGGTTCTATTCCCCGTCATGGCATATACCTGGGTTGTGGGCTCACTCCCCAGTAGGGGGGATGCAGGAGGCAGCTGATCAGTGATGCTTCTCACTCATCAATGTTTCCATCTCTCTCTCCCTCTCCCTTCCACTCTCTAAAAATCAATAAAAACATATTTAAAAAAGTAAAATGGATGCAGAGACACAGACGCTGCGCAAAATCCATCCCACAGCAGATGACAGCAGCAGTGGCAGTGTCATCCAGGCTAGTGGTGTCTCTCACCGTAGAAACAGTGGCATTTAATGTCCTACAGCAGAGACTGAGGTCACTACACATGTAGTCCTGACTCTACATGGATTTCCCTGAATTCCTGCCCATGTCTCTAGTCTTACTCCACAACCTTCCCGGCAACCCAGTGAACTTCCTCAAAGTCTTTCAATCAATGTCTTTTAGGCAGAAGGATAGTTTCGGTTGCTTGAAGATAAGAACCAAAAAAAGATTAAAAATAAATTGTGAATTTGCTATCTTCCACATACAAGTGTGCCAGGTATGGAAGGAAGTTTCCCTGTCTTTTGCCAGCTATTCGTGACTGTCAGGTAGATCTTTCAGACGTAAACTCTCTTTTAGACTTTCCTCTGAGTTGATGTTTCTGTTGCTAACATTAGCTTTTTAGTAGATCTTTTTAAAGGTTATTTGCCACATTCGTCCTAAAGAAGACCCAAGGAAGGTAATATATAAACATATTTAATATATTAGAGGCATATCCTTGCCAGCCTTTCTAGCAGGAGCAATGAGCATTAGACCAGATGCCAGAGTGACTAAGTACTACAGTTAATATTTATTGAATGCCTACTATTTGTGAAGTACTATGTTAAATGAATTACAAGAATTAATCTGATTTAATACTCAGTCAAACCTATGATTTGGGAATACTGCATTTGTCTTATTTTTTATGTAACTGGTCATTGAACATTTAAATAAAATACTTAAAGCCAAATGGATATTAAATGGAAGAGGCAAGATTCGAACCTAGAAAAGTTTGTTTTCAGAACCTGAGCTCTTGGCTAGTGTACTTACTGGGAGTGTCAGGCTTTTGTTATCTTCACCTTCTGGTCAGAAGTTTCATCTTTCGCAACTAGGCTCAGAAGTATGTGTTTATTTGTTTTAGAAAGATATTCTATAATAATGGGAAACTATTTTGCTTTTTCCTAATGACATTACATCATTCCAATGTTTTTTAAAGAAGATAATACAGAATGGGGTTTTTACTAACCAGGAAGATTTTAATCTAGCCCCTGGTGAATTTATTGATTCTTTAATGAGAAATGATATAGTAATCAAGGATTTTGTTTTAATGATGGAAATTTAGACAAAGATAAAGAAAAATAAAAGTTAAGTCATGCAAGGTAAAGTAACAGAAATATATATATATAATCATTTGTAAACCACTGGTAAGATACAGACATGCAAAAAGTCTTGACTTTTTGATGAAATGAACTCTGTGACCCACTAGTATTGAAGAACTGTCAAGAACCAGTGAGATGGGAACGGAGAAAAATACCACAATACAGATGGACTCTTACAGTGATTTTCTTAAGGAGATACTAAAATATAAATGACTTAAATAGATCCCAAAGGAGATCAGTCTCCCAATGTGAACATGCTCTGTGATACACTTACAAATATTAAACTTTCCAATAAAAAATACTAACCCATGACACAATTCTCTATTTAATCTCTGGGTGGACATATCAGTGTGGTCCTCAGTATTAAAACACACACACACACACACACACACACACACACAAAATAACAAAAATCTTTACTCCTATATTCACTTTACCAGATGTTATTGATGTATATTCAGACAATGTAAGGAAAAGTGGATTAAAATATGAAAGTTAACAATCTATAACAATGACAGCTCCTATGGTGCTTTGCTAGAGAGATTGTTTTAAAACCTAATCCCCTGAGTTAGGTGCTAACTCAACACAAAGAAATGTACAAATAATCCTCACATTTCTAAGGTTAATAGTTTATTAAATAGCTACTACAATAAATTCCAACTTGCAAAGATAGAAAATATGTAGCCACCTTCTTCATCAAAGTTTTTAAGGGAAAAAAAATATTTGTGTGTATCATCATCAAGATTTAAGTTCAAATGTAGCAAATTTATTGAGCACCTATCTACACTAATAAAAGAGAAAAATAGTAATTGGCGTACGACGCTACCCTTTTCATTGGCTAATCAGGGCTATATGCAAATTAACTGCCAACTAAGATGGCAGTTAACTTTTAGTTC
>NW_006288862.1:256232-260641 GCF_000327345.1 Myotis davidii
CCCGACCAGGGGCTGCACCTAGGGATTGTGCCTGCCCTCTGCCACCCAGGAGCAGGCCTAAGCCAGTAGGTGGTCACCCCCCGAGGGGGCCCAGACTGCAAGAGGGCACAGGCCAGGCTGAGGGACGCCCCCCCCCCCGCAAGTGCCACGAATTTCGTGCACCAGGCCCCTAGTCTATAATAATCTATAATAATAAAAGCATAATATGCAAATTGACCAAATGACCAAACAGCGGAACGACCTTCCGGACGAAGCTAGGGCTGCAAGGGCCAAGGCAGATGGGGCTGCGAAGGCTTACTCTTGCACAAATTTCATGCATAGGGCCTCTAGTTATATATAGTAGTCTATGCCAGCGACTGGCATTTATATATGCATTTCTTTAAACTTCAAACAGTACATATTTATTCATATTTATGAATATGCAAAATGAACGTTAACACAGCATAGGCACAGACTTGGTTCTTCACGTTGACTTTAACAGGCAACTTGATATAGAAAAAAATAGGACTTACAGAAGACATTGAGACTGGTCCAAAGGGCAGAGATGCCAAAAGGGCTGGCCCTGCTTCCCAAGGGTTGTGGCTTGATTCCAGAAGGCTGTCTCAGCTGCAATGGCTCCCTGAGGAGTGTGGGGGTCTCAACCCCATGCCTGGCTCCCCAGGCCAGAGCACCAGAGTTGGAAAGAGACACCCACATAACACCTGGTTATGAAAATCAGCAAGGATTCTATCCAACAGGGAGAGACAAGGAGTCTGCTAGAGACACAAGCACCTTAATAAAGGGCCAACACGCAAAAATATCATTCACAGCCATTCACTCTGGGCTCCATGGAGGGAGGACAGAGTCGACTAGAGTGGTGTGAGGAGAGACTGGGGTTTGTGGCTCTGGGGAGAGAGCTGAAGGGGCAGCAGCCAGGATCCTGGCATTGAGTTCCTCTCCCACACCTCAGACATCATCATTCTTTGGTGGAGCACACCCCTCCTTACTGAATCAGCCTGGAGGAATACAATAGCCACATCCTTTGCTATAAGACTTGTGTTACCTAGTCTTCAATTGGTTATTCAGGTTGATTGTCCTATATTTTACTTGTAATGCCAGTTTGGTCCTAGGAGAAGATGGGTGTGTCTTTCATGTACTCCACTGCCATGTTGGATCTTTAGATGAGAGTGTTCTGCTTCTTAAAATTTTATCATTCTAGTTAGGGCTAGCCAACTCAAAATGTTCCTTAGGATATAGTTTTTGGAGTTTTTTAATATATATATATATATAAATTTATTTTTTGAATTGATTTCAGAGAGGAAGGGAGAGAGATTGTGTTTTCATTAGAGTTTAAGACCCGTCTGTCCCCATTCTCCACATGAGAAGGTATTTGCCCTTCAAATAAATCTAAGGAGGTTTGGCAAGCTTTTTCAATAACAGTGGGAGAATAGGGCCTCCATGTGTCACATAGTTTAATACACCAGAAAGATGGCAAATTTTGTGTGGCTGTCTAAATTTACATGTGTTCTTAACAAATATGCCCCCTTTCTACAAAGGTAAGACCTAAACATTTATAGATCTGGCAAAGTGATGGCATAATCTGTGATTTTTTTAAAAAAAAAAACAAAAACGAATTAGTTGACAACTAAATGTCAGTGACATTTATTTAAACAAATAGTGATGTCTTATTTCTTTTGAAGAATTGAACAGTATAGAAAGACTCAAGTGTTGTTGTAATATGGTTCCATATCTAAACCTCCCTATCTCTTTACTGTCTTCCCCAAACCGACAAACTTTGGTCAGTTCCAATTTATCATTATATTCACACTGTTTTTCTCTATAGTAGAACTTAGAAATTAAAGTATATCTCGTACTCAGGACTCTATCAATTGTGGGAAAATTCAAAATAGACAAGGCAGCTGTAATTTATAGTGGCTGTCATAGTCGATCTGGTGACTTTTAAAAAACATTACGTGTGTGTGTGTGTGTGTGTCTACAGTATCTATCTATCTATCTATCTATCTATCTATCTATCATCTATCTATCTTGCCTATCACTATATTCACCTCAAGAGCTGGAGCTGTTTCTCTTTTTTTCATTTTTGTTGTCCCAATATCTATTCTAGTACTGGGTATAAGATAGATGCAAGAATAAAATTTAGTGAGTAAAGACTTAGTGGTTGTGGAATTAGAGCACATGGTGAATGGTTTTAAGGAAGACTTTACCTGTCATTGAAATGTTTTCTACTGACTTTAGGACTTCCTTTGGCTAAATGTTAAATATTTATCCTTGGGATAGTAGTACCGGCAGAACATGAATTGATGTAATATTTTTACTTTCTCGATCATAGTTTCTATCATTAACTTTTTTTATGGCTCTCTATTTCTTCAGAGGGAAAGACTATGCTCTCAAGTAACCTGTATGTATGGATCTGGGCAAAGATGAAACATGGTAATGAATAATAGTCCAGGATCCCAGTGACAGGATAGAGAAACATCACAGGATACACAGTTAATTAAGAAAGTCAGAGTCCAGAAAAATAGAAAAAAATATTGGGAAACAGGATTTACAGTTGTTTTCCAGGAGGATAGGTTCTAGGAAGAGTGTCAAGGTCGAACTTTGTTTTTTTCCCTAGGGTTTGCTGTAACTGTGCCATATGTATGTGCACAAAATCTTAAAAGTATTGCTCTAATCTATGCCCAGTCTAAGAAATTAATTGTGAATCAAATTTTCTATAATATAACTGTATTAAATTGTAAGGAAATAATTTTGCCTGAATTTATGAAAAATATGATTTCTGTTAGAGTAGAAGACACTCTGATTTGATCACACACTTATTAAATATTTTATATGGTAATTTTATATGGTCTATAAGTAACCAATATTACACAAATTATAGTTACTCATATTACTTTTTATTATAAAGAATAATTTTCCACGGTTCTCCACATATTCATGGAATATCTTGTTGCAATATGTGTTTTTATGTGTCTCTTGTTTAATAATATTTACATTATTTTCAGAATATTTTACAAAAAATATAAACAAAATTTAAGCATTATTTGGATGAACACTTGTTAAGAAGCAAAGAATTCTACACTAGGGAATAGTGATGTGCACAATACTTTTCAAGATTTGCCACTAAGAAATGAGCTTGTTTTTAAATAGAAAGATATAGAATTCTATGTCACCTTGTAGTTCCTTTCCTGCAGCCCTCACTCACAATTGTTACAATACCTTCACTTGATTAATGTCCTCCTTTTATAGAACTGATAGAGACCTGAAACATACAAAGAAAACATTTCACTGAAACAACATGTTTAGAAATAGCACAAATAGAATTTTCACAAAATAAGAGTATGTGTAAATAAATACCTTGTGCGTGCATACATAAGATTTCATAAGCAGATTGCATATTTATGACAATTAATTATGGAAAATTATATAGAGAAGGTATTTGTATATAACAGAATGGGAAAATGGGAGCTTCTGAGTTAGAAGGCCTGTTTAGTAATGAATCTGCCATTTGCTAAGATCTACGGGAAGATTATGTGTTTGTGAGCCTTCAGAGAGTACACATTAATTAAACTAAATCCTTTCAACAAGTTTGCAGTGAGGCACCTGTGATCGGGAATTGTAAATGTGTATAGTGGATTATTTAGCTATTTGAGTTTTTAGCACATACAGTTGACTTTGGACAGAAATTCTACCTGATTTTAAAGATTTTCAGTTTCTTAAATGCATCTTAAAAGGGTTGATGTGCTTTTGCAAAAATAAATAGTTTTAAAAAACTCACTTTTAATTCATAGTTGAAAGACCTATTATGGTCCTAAAATGTTTCTAACTTTATATTATTTGAGTGCTGAACTGATGTTTACTTTCGATTTTTGTATTAAATATATATTCAATTATTATTATTATTTAGGAAAGTATAAACAAAAAATGAGGCTTCCTGGGTGGGTCAAAGATTTACTGAACATAAAATATCATTAAATACCCCAAAGATAAAAAGTTTCAACTAATTTCTCTCTGAAACTATATTTTCAATAGCAAATTAGGCATTCTTAAAATGGGCATTCTCACTTGTCAGAGTGTTGTTGAAAGTAGTAAATAAGATTACCTAGGTATAAAACTAGGCACATTACCTTGTTTGGGAAAAATTATATCAATAAAGTAATAATATGTGTTAGGAAATATGTACACATGTATTGACAATGGCACATCTCTTACTTTGAGCCATTGCTTTCAAGTACTTTTGTGAAATAAAATATCTGAAAATTTTTCCATTTTAAACTAACACTTAAATGAGGAATGTAACCTGAAATTTATTCAATTACCTTTTTTAAAATTTCTGAGTTGATCAGCTATTTGATGTGTGCGATTAAAACAATTAGTCATGTGTCCATGGCTTATTTTGTTCAGTCTGTGCT
>NW_006288862.1:260843-269348 GCF_000327345.1 Myotis davidii
CTCCTCGATGTGTCTCTCTCATCGATGTTTCTAACTCTCTATCTCTCTCCCTTTCTCTCTGTAAGAAATCAATAAAATATATTAAAAAAAAAAAGAAATTTTTATTTTACATCTGTTCATAAACTGGCAAATTCTGCAATTATATTGCTTTCTAAATCTGTAATAGGTGTTTTATTAGAATATTAATACATTTTATAGATGAAATATATTTTTGATGTTAAAATGTTTCATTATCCATTATATTCAATTACAAAAGGATTTGGCTCTTGCAAAATATATGCATCCTTGTAGGATGTGATTAATGCCTGCTATTTCTAGGGGTATAATTTTGGTAGCAATTTTCTATAACACTGCTTAAACTTTTACCTTATAAATTTAAAATCATTTGGCAAGATATTAATTTAACCAAATTACTATGCTAATAGCATTTCTTCTTTCTAAATAGATTTCAAAGATATGGTGGAAATGTGCATCTCATCAACCTCTAGAATTTACAACCTGGCCTAAGGTTTCTTTCTGTGGAGGAGATGTAGTGTAACACCTGTTGGTACTGGCCTATATCTGTAGCTCCAAAAGTTGCTAATATGGAGGGAAAACTAATTATATGTAATTTTTTCAAGAAGAAGAACAATTTTTATAGGCTATTATTCAATTGGTCTTTTACACAACCAATGCAAATAAAATGAACAATTCGATTTTTTTTTACATTAAAAATCATTAAGAAGATACTATGTATATGATACTACCAGGCGAATCAAATTCAAATACTCACAGTTAAAATTATACTTTCAAACAAAGTGGATTATGTGAGGATGCGGGGGGGAAAGGCCTTTTTTTTTCTTTCCTGTGGCCTTCCACAATTTATAAGAAGCACCTGGCAAGTAAACTCCAAGAATATTAGCACCTCTGGTTCAAACAGCCCCTCTGTTCAAATTGAGGGACAACATAAGCTACTCTCAAGGCTACATTCTTGCAAACCTCTCCTCCCTGCCTCTGGAAAGTTTCTAGTTAGTAGAAGGGCTCTACTCCCTTCCTTTCAAACACAAGCTGCCCCCTTTTGAATTCTTTGTGACTTTCCCTCTAAGGATATTTTGCAGGCTTGGGAAAAATACTGATAAGACCCCTCCCTAGGACATCTACCCAGACTGTCTCCTGAACAACTAACAAAGACAACCCCCTGATGTTTGCTCAATTTCACCTAGCAACAGCAGCAGCAGTGGAAAATCCCCCCACTTCCTGTCCAAAGCTTTAAAAAGCTTTAAAAGGGGTTGGGGTGGGGGGTGGGGGTAGGAACAGCTTTTGTTCTTTGCCTTTGCATTTATTAGTGATGCACCTGCCCTTTCCCTTTGGGGAAAGTAAAATAATCTCTCTCTCTCTCTCTCTCTCTCTCTCTCTCTCTCTCTCTCTCTCTCTCTCCTTCTCTCAGTTGTGAATTATTTCATAGCCCACGACACCCCCCTCCAAAGAACAAACAAACAAATAACCCTAACAGATTAGGTGAAAGGTTTCTACAGGTTGGCAAGAGTGGGGGAAAGTATTATAAGTGCTAGAATTAAGAAAATTAAGGGAAAACCTCACTTGATAGAGGAAATGGCCTTAAAACTATGTATCTAAGCCAGTGGTTCTCAACCTTGGCTGCACATTAGAACCACCTGGGAATCTTTTCTAAATCCTGATTTCTGGGCCTCATCCTCCGGAAATTGTTTCTTTGTTACTCATGTTGTGGCCCCACCCCATAAGAAAGAAACAGAATTTCCGGAGGATGAGGCCCAGAAATCAGGATTTTAAAAAAGATTCCCAGGTGATTCTAATGTGCAGCCAAGGTTGAGAACCATTGTAATAGAGGATGTTGCATGAAGTCATGAGATTGCTTGAATTCATTGAGGGAACTTGGAGAAACAAAAGCAATCGGGAATAACTTGTGGGAAAACATAACTTGGTATTTGGAAGGATTAATGGTAACAAAATAAGCAAAATAAAGAGTGTTAGGATATCTGAAAGAACACATTTCCTCAAAAGCGAAATGCAGAAAGATGGAAGAGCATTGTTGGTTGTGGGCAGTCAGCAGAGTGAAAGGAAGGAACCGGATTGCTTGTCCCTTTGCATTCACAAACAAAACAGCTCGACAGGGGTCGGGGGAGTACAACCTCATTGAGAGCTGGCTTTCTCCTTAGAAAAACACAAATGATTTGTAGGAAACCTTTTACATCTTCTCTCAGATGATTTATGAATTTTGTCAACTTAATCCAGGCACTTAAAAGAAAAACAAGTGTCTTCAATAGCAACTTCAAGCTTAGGTGATGCAATGCAGACCCCTCTCTTCTGACTCCGCCCCATGCACAATGCCTTATTTTGTGTTTTCTCCTTGTTTATGATTAGTTTCAAGAATGCCTATACGTATAGACTACTTGTTTAGAATACTGATCCCATTCGTTTCTTAGCCAATAACTCCATGCTTAAAATAGAAGGAATTAAGAACACCATTTTAAATGGAAATTGGGGGAAATACTGTCTAGTCAGTCCTAAAAATTGTTAGGATGTATGCCTTCAACAACGTTAAAAACTGAATTTTGTGGTTTTCTTTTCTGCTCAACATTGTCCTCTTTTCAGGGAAAGTTTCTGGATTATTATTTTACGATGATAGTCTTTTTTATCTGTTTTAGGTAGTTTCCGAAGAGCAAAACCCCGAGAGAAAGGTTTGTGTGCATGGAAATGATCAACGAGACGCTTCCAAATGAAGCCTGTAATGGAGTGAGAAAAGCCGGACAGCGAGGGGAAGAAGCCAAGAACTGATTTCAGGCACACTTTCCGACTCAGCCTGATTCATAGGGAGACTCTGGACTAACCATTAAACTTCAAGGTGTGTCCCAGCTAGAGGCAAAGGGGTAGGACTGTAATACTCCTGCTTCTGCCTAGGTCATTCATTATCCAAAGACTATGGTTAGGAGGTGGATGGTGATAAACTCTAAGGCATTTGAAGATATCATCCAACCCCAGCAGTAGTCTTTGCACAGACCTAGTAATATTGTTCTAACACTGGTAATAATATCTAAATAATATTATACCTGATAATAGTCTTTGCTTTGAAATAAAGTTTTATATTAATACTAGAGGCCTGATGCACAAAATTTGTGCAAGGGGCTTGGCCCTCACAGTGCCTGGCAGCACTTGCAGTAGTCTGGAAGGACGTCTGGAAGGTTGTTTGGCTGTCTGGTCTAATTAGCATATTATACTTTTATTATTATAGTCACTGTAACTTTCTTTATATAAGTGTTAGGCAAGTAGTCCTTTTCATCCTTTTATATATGACCTGTTTCCTTTTCTCTTCTTCCTTCCTCCATCCCTTCCTTCCTTCCTTCCTTACTCCCATGTGGGGAGAAGGGAAAAGTCCCACAGAATGGACTCCCACGTAGGGAGGGGGCAAAGGGTCTCACTGAATTCCTTTTCCCTATGGCTTATAAAGGCTGCGGATCCTGGTGCCTTGATATCTCCTCTGATTGGTCATTATTCCCCTTCGAAATTGGTTACTATAGTGATTCCTAAGGCCCTCCTTCCTCATAGTCCTCCCATTTCTCTGGGCTTTCTTCTTTTCCATCTGGATGAAGGGCTCCCTTCTCTTTATTTTGTAAATATAGACATTCCTTGGCTACTCCCAGTTCTCTAATCTTCTGTAAATGCCACTGTTGCTGCTCCCTTATCTTATGGAGATGCAGGTGCACCTGGCTTCCTTGTGTTATGGAAATGTACCTTCTCCCAGTCTGGAGCCATGGGCTTTTCCATGGACCCCAATTCTAAGAAATCCTTAATCCTGTCTATGCTCCCCCCAAATTCCTGCTTCAATAATACAATTACATACGTTTTTCTTAGGGGAAAAGAAGGTGCTATCTGAAGAAAATCACCCACATTGGCCTGTTTTAGCAGATCCTTGAGTGAGCAAATTCCTCACCATTTAGGTGAGATGTTTTTGCTTATGTCTTATTTCACTGGACCCAAATTTTAACATTCCCCCTCCCTCCCCCCCACCCCCAAAAGTGAAATAAAGAGAATTAAGGTTCTCAAAGGAAAGCATTTCTGGAATATGCTTGTTGAAAAATTATGGTCATTGCCATAAAATGAAGGAGATAAAAAATGCATAAATGAAGACTCGCAGAAAAAAAATATTGAAATGGCTGAAGGCATCTTAAGTAGCATGACATTTACACAGGGCTATGTAAACTTAAATGGTATGTCATAGGATTCATATAAGTCGCAACCTTTATTTTAAAAATGTTTTCATTCAAAAATATTATAGGCCTATTATGCTAATTGTAGAAATTAAAAGGTGATATTAGCAAATCTATTTTAATCAGAATTGATATATGGCATTCTTAAAATAAAGTTCCAAATTAAACTCAGAAATATTCATGCTCTCCCAAGATTGCAAGAGCCCTATGATCTGATGACAGCCTAAAGCTTCAGATATGTGATCACATGTCTTTATTTATATAAAATCAATTAGAGTATTGAAACAATTACCAACTAGATACTGATTAAGAAATATCATCTAGGATATACAGCTAAAGTAGAAAGAACCTTTACCCTTTGCTGTGCCCAGATTTCAAGATTCCCAAGAACCCACAGGGAGCCAGTGAGTCCGATGCAAAAGCAAAGAGTCCTTCATTTCAAACTAGTTCGGCTCCCCAACCACACTCACCGATGCAACAGTAAGCCCAGTGGCCGAGAGAGCGAAGCTCGATGGGACAAGGAGTTTTATAGGGGGGTGGAGCAAGGGGAGGGGAGCTGACCGTGGGCCCTGCCAATTGGCCAGGCGCAAGTCGGGTCTTGTTACACGGGATGTGGTCATCTCTATGGCACAAATGTCCCTTGATTGTCATTGGTTAGTTTAAAGAAATCCCGGGCATGGCCAGCAGAGGCCGGGGCTTCCGGGAAGGAGGTACCCTCCTGAGCACATGGCGGCTGCCCCAACATGGAGGGTATGGGGCAAGATGGAGGGCGCAGTCCTCGCCCTTTCACCCTTCACTTACCTGACAATATGTAAACATTCTCCAATCCATTGTCCACGTATGCCATGGGTTTCTCTTTGATTAAGTACTTTTCAGCCTTTGAAAGGGCTTTGTCTCTGGAAAGCTTTGAAAAGATACCTCTCTTTTCTTAAATGCACTTATTTTCTGTCATGCCAACACCTCCAATCTTTAAAATTTAACTCAGAAATCATTGCTTTATAAACTTTTTCTTCCCCAATAAGCCTGGTAAAATTAATCACCACTTCTTTGCAAATATCTTTCATAGTAATATTTTCAGCCTATTGGTTCTTGCCTTTGGGGTGAAGGCATTTATTCCTCAGTTGCCTGCAGTGTAGCCTGCTAACACTCAGAGCTGGGTCACTCTCTGTGAACTGTCTTCAGCTACATCACCCAAAGTTACACCCCCATCCAGTTATGTCCTCTATCTACAGACTTGTCAATGTGGGGGTACAAAGACTAACACTTTGCCTTGTTTGAAAAAAAAAGTCTAAGCAGACATCCCAGCCCAAGAACTTCTCAGGGGATCAGCTGAATCCTCTGTCACAACTGCATCACCGTTGGAGTTCTCCCTCTGACCAGTCCTGCTCTCCTCATTCCTTTAAATGGGCTAATTATCAATGTCCTGCCCAAAGAATTTCCTGCATGCAAATTTCAGAGTCAGTTGCCCTGGGAACCCAATCCAAGACATTCTTAAACCCCAAAATCCAGTGATCTCAGGCTGCCCACAGAGTGAGAGAGACTTATATTTATCTATAAACTGTGGTAGGTGATTTACATCTCTCATTTCACTTAATCCTTTTATTAAATCTGAGGTTCAGGCTCTTCTAATGTTAATTTCCAAAAAGGTGTTCCTATATCCAATGGGTCGAGCATGGTTCTAGGTATATTCTTCCAGGTTCATAGTCTCCACTGATTGGTCAGCAGCAGGCAGGGGGTCATTGGGCAATGCAGCTGGTCCTGAGGTCCAGTGCAGCTGGCTTGGTTTTGCTGACTTTCTGGGCCTGGAGCTGTAACATAACTGAGGTCTAGATATATTTGATGTGGGTCAGAACCTCACTGTCCTGCTTAAGGCAATGGTCCTGCAAGGCCTTGTAGGAGGCTATTCTCCAGACCCCTTGTTCCTCCTCTAAGGGGGTCTACTATTCCAGGAGAGGAAAGATCAGGGGAGCATCTGAACCCAATGACCAGTGATATGAAAGGTCAGAGGTCTAAACCGGATGACCAGCAAATACCAGGAAAGGAAGTTCGCCTGGGGCTTTACAACCCCAGGGAAGGAACTTCATGCCAATAAAACCATTTATTCTCCTGCGTGAATCTTAGAAAATTCATTTTCTAAAGAAACTGTAAGAACCCCATTCCCACTAGTAATGGACAAATTTGATTCTCTGGTAACAAATTGAGCCAAACTGACAACAATTGCTGAGAAGTAAAATCTCAATGGGTTGAGGAAATGCTCCAAAGAATGGCAGTTTTGCACCTTATTTTATACAATACACTCAAAGCAGGAGGCATAAAACGGTTACATGAAATCCACTTGTGCTAGATTAGGGAGGTGGGAGAGAACAAAGGGGGGGGTTGTCTGGAATTGTATAAAAAGTAAAAAGAACTGACACTTCTTTTACATAGGTGGGCATAGACTAATTAACGGTTAAGGGTTAACATGATAACAATAACAATGAGGGCTTTTGTGGTCCCTGCTCTAGTGGGAGATTGTGCCCTGAGGGGTCTGGAAATTACCCTGAGAGTCCAAAGATATGTTATGCAGATACAAAAGGACAATAGACAGGCCCAGTTAAATTAAAAATTGACCTTTGTCAAGGAATTTACAGGCCTTGGACATGGCTATCCACCATAACTCCCTTTTAGTTAGGAAGTTTTAATTTCAGACTACCCTATGTGGTTACTTTAGGTCTCCAAGGCTAGCCATGCAAGCCTCCCCTGAGCTTGTTAGGTTTAGAACATGGCCCTGCTTTTGACCACAGCAAGATGGAAACTCCAGTTGAGAGTGGTATAGCCACAACACAGAGGTCTCTCTCCCTGCAGCTCCCATTCGGAGGGCTGTCCTCTTGATATAGGTAGGATGTTAGCATTTCTCTCCCTTCCCCAGCTAATGCTGCTGAGGCTGTCTCAAATGAGGAAGGCCAAGAGTTAGGGGCTGCCTTCTTTCACCCAGCTACTGAGGAGATAGAACAGGGCTAGGTAGTCAGGGACAGATGGGACCTCGGGAGAGGGAGAAGAATGAGGAAGTCCAAGAATAACAGGATCTTGTAAGGTGGACAGAATACAGTGTCCTGACTGTGTCCTGTACCATGAAAAAAACCTCAGAGAAAAACAAAGTAACTGAACCCAGGGAGGTGGAAACAGTGATGTCACCTCGGACCTGAAGTGGCAGAAGTGGGTAGCCCTCGATCAGGTCCTCTCTCAGGCGAGAACTTGAACGTTGATATAATTGGAATTCCTTGAAGGGACCAATCGGGGTCCCCTAGACAGGGGGCCTAAGCGGTTACCTACTGTGGGCACATATATCTACCCCTAGACAAAGACTCTTAACTGGCAACCGACTTGGGCCAGCTCCCTGCTGCAGCAAGTCCCTTTATCTCTTAATAAACTTTGCTTCTACATACTGTCTTTGTCCTTGAACTCATTCTTTGATTTTTCGAGGCAACGAACTCCGACCCAACCAGGAATATTGACACCACCACCACTAGTGGAACTGAGGCACTACTTGGGGCAGGGCACTGCTGACAATATTAGGGCCCACTTGTCTTTGCCTAGGCTCATAGGGTGGGGCTTCCATACCAAGAAAGGCAAACCAGGCCTGCTGCCCCACCCATCCAGCAGGCAGGCACCTTCTAAAGTGTGGTATGACTCAGAGAGAAGCACACCTTTGTCCTTGCTCCCAGACTATTGGTTCAGAAATTTTGCCCAACGGTAGAAGTAAAAGCAAGCCTAAACCAGAGCACCCCCCAATAATCTTACTTTACATGCACGTGTGGTGGGGTTCAAGCCTAAAGGTGCTCTTGAAAACAGTGGAAACTGTAGTCAAGGCAAATGGGAAGAGACTGATAAAATCCTTGGTGACCTGGTAGGCCAGCTAATTGGCCAGTTGGAAAAGGGGGAAGAGACCATTGGAAAGAGCCCTCCTGGGTTTATAATAAATCTCAAACACCTGCCCCAGGGTTTATTCCTTTAAAGAAATTTGAATTTGATTGGGTTAGTCTGTGAGGCAGTTTACACCCTAGGGCAGTGGTCTGCAAACTCATTAGTCAACAGAGCCAAATATCAACAGTGCAAGGATTGAAATTTCTTTTGAGAGCCAAATTTTTTTAAACTTAAACTATATAGGTAGGTACATTGTTATTAACTTCATTAGGGTACTCCTAAATTGGCCTTTGCTAAAAACGTCCTCAATCTGATTGAGGTATGTTCGCTGAGGTCGACCCCTTCCAACTCTCCCATCCACACTCGTCTTGTATACTTG
>NW_006288862.1:270851-271677 GCF_000327345.1 Myotis davidii
CTTTAATTTTATTTTAGAATATCTGCTTTGTTCTTAAAATCCCGAAATAGCTCTTCGGATGCATTTATAAAACAACTTTTTTATGTATTCGCTGTCTGTATATGGTTTTCCTCTCTTAGCAATCTCTTGACTAACCACAAAACTTGCAATATTAACATTGTTGGAAGATTGCATCCAGTAATTAAATACAGAATTTGATTTTCCTTGACTCTTCTGAAGTTCCTTAACTGCTTTCTTCCTTGCATCACCCACCAGATATGTAGTACTAAATGACTCATGTTAGGTTGTAAAGTGTCTCTCCAAATTCGATTTCTTATTCCCTCTACTCCCATGAGGCTGAGAATTTTTATCATAAATGGGTGAATATATAAAATGCTTTTTCTGCATCTATTATTATGATTGTGTAGTTTTTAGACTTCATTTTGTTTATGTGGTGTAACTCATTTATTCATTTGTGAACATTGTACCATCTCTACATCCTGGAATAAATGCCACTTGATCATGGTCTATGATATTTGTAATGTATTGCTGGATCCACTTTGCCAATATTTTATTGAAGATTTTAGCATCTATGTTCATTGGGGATATTGGTTTATAACTTGCTTTCTTTGTGGTGTCTTTATCTGGTTTTAGAATTAGGATAATGCTAGCCTCTTAGGATAAGCTTGGGAGTCTACATACCTCATAAATTTTTTGGAAGAGTCCTGATTAGCTTCAGGAGTTACACTTAGCACGGGGTTGTCTACCCTGAGATTCTACACACTCTTACTAAAAGGGTATCTTCTTTTACATCTGATCTCTCATGCAGCTATTCTTTTTTTGTGGT
>NW_006288862.1:273064-275630 GCF_000327345.1 Myotis davidii
ATCCCCATCTTCTCCCCCTGTCCAACCTCCCAGCAACCATTCCTGCCAAAAAATATCCTATACTTTATATGACAGTTAAAACTACCACTTAAAATATGTTTGTTTTGCCCAATGCGTCTGATGTTGGCTTTGGGATTGTCATATATGGCCGTTATTACACTGAGGTATGTTCCCTCTACTCCCATGAGGCTGAGAATTTTTATCATAAATGGGTGAATATATAAAATGCTTTTTCTGCATCAATTATTATGATTGTGTAGTTTTTAGACTTCATTTTGTTTATGTGGTGTAACTCATTTATTCATTTGTGAACATTGTACCATCTCTACATCCTGGAATAAATGCCACTTGATCATGGTCTATGATATTTGTAATGTATTGCTGGATCCACTTTGCCAATATTTTATTGAAGATTTTAGCATCTATGTTCATTGGGGATATTGGTTTATAACTTGCTTTCTTTGTGGTGTCTTTATCTGGTTTTAGAATTAGGATAATGCTAGCCTCTTAGGATAAGCTTGGGAGTCTACATACCTCATAAATTTTTTGGAAGAGTCCTGATTAGCTTCAGGAGTTACACTTAGCACGGGGTTGTCTACCCTGAGATTCTACACACTCTTACTAAAAGGGTATCTTCTTTTACATCTGATCTCTCATGCAGCTAGGATTACAAAAATGCTATAAAAATATGTGAGCTGACACATATTTTTAGGAGAATTCCATTTATAGGAATTGTCCAGAGGAGTTAAAGAAGTAGAGATAGAAAAGAGATCAGGGTTTTGAGGGGGAAGGGGAATGGGGAGTGCATACTTTTGGGGAAGAGTTTCCTTGTGGGGTGATAGGACATCCTGCAACTAGACAGTGGTGATGCTTGCACGGCACCGTGAATATACCCCATGCTCAGGAATGGCACCATTTAAAACACAAATGAGGAAAGCTTCCCTCATATTTTAAAGTGTTGTTTTGAAAAGTAAATGTCAATATCAGAATTATTTTTTTGGCGATGTTTCAACAGGCTTGGAAAGTGAATCACAGTTTCGCTTTCAAAATCTTGAGCAAAAAGAGATAATTTGTTTTTGAATTAAATAACTTCTAACATCGAAAAAACTGTGTTTCTTCTCCCCTGTAGTCTATAATTAAGCTGATTTAGATGAGACATAACGTCTACCCCCCATATAAGAAAAATCAAAAGATAAAAAATTGAACCACACCATGGAGAACATAAAAGACAAAATAAAAATGGTAAAGAAAAGGAAAAGATCAAGGCGTGGAAGTATAACAAGTTTTTCCTTTGGGACAGGGCGACCACATTCAAGAACGGGCCCTTGAGCTGGGCCCTCCACAGGCAGCTCCTTTTATTTTCTGTTAATAAGGAAGCGAAACGTTTCAAAACGTTTCCTCTTAATAACCAACATACCTTGTTATGCAGCAGAAGATCTGCGTACTCACTCTTCGTTTCAACTAAAAATTCTTTAAATTGGCAATGATTAAGAGCTTTAGCTATAATGGAGTTGATAATCTTAATCACCAATTCCATAACTTTGAAAATTTCTTCTGGAAATGTCTATGCACAAAGTGCTTCTTGATGAATGGTGCAATGGTAAGTAACTATCTCATGATTAATTTTTTCTTTCAAAATAGCAATAAACCCGTTTCTTACACCAGTCATACTTTTCAACCCGTCTGTTGAAACTGACACAATTTTATCAAGTGGAATATAATGTTTTTCAATGCACTCAATTATAGCATTTGCTATATCCTCTCCACGTGTTTCACCGTTGAGTGGCAATAATCCTAAAAGTTCTTCTTTAGGACCTGTAGATGAAATAAATCGTACAAAAAGTGAAACATGGGCCCCATACTCCAGGTCACTGGAGAAAACTTTGAGTGGCTGGTTGAACCTGGGCTGCTTTGAGGTTGGAGGTCTACGGAACCTGGGCAGCTTCGGGGTTGGAGGCCTAGGGAACCTGGGCGGCTTCGGTGGAGGAGTCCCACTATGTTCATCCACGGGCCTTGGATCCCCAGACACCCAGGTGGCCACCCGCACTTCAGGCCTTCCCTGGCCCTCAGTGGTCACCGGGCCCTCACTGCTGCCCTCGGCACGGGGGTCGTCCTTGACCACCTGCTGCTCTGTCTTAACGTAGGTTGAGCTCTGCAATGACAGTGACCGTCAGCCAGTGGGGAATCCTCAAACCTGGCCCCACTAAGTGCTGCTTCTGCCCAAGGCACCTTCTGCTCTGGGATCAGGCCCAGCCCAGTTCCTGCTCCAGGCAGACAAGCCTCACACGAAACCCCCTTCTACACACACACACACACACACACACAACTGCTATTGATAAAGCTGAAACCAAGTTAAGATCTTCGACTTGTTGGTTGGTTATATTTGAAGACATTTTGACTCTTCTATCTTTAACTGTTTTAGCAGACAATGGTAACTCTTTAATTTTTTCTTTAGAATATCTGCTTTGTTCTTAAAATCCTGAAATAGCTCTTCGGATGCATTTATAAAACAACTTTTTATGTATTCGCCGTCTGTATATGGTTTTCCTCTCTTAGCAATCTCTAG
>NW_006288862.1:277194-277661 GCF_000327345.1 Myotis davidii
TGGGGGTTCTCCCTGTGTGTCTGGCAACAATCCCCCACATAAGCTCACGTGGACCTCTCCCACCCTTCCCTCTCCCACACCTCCCACCTTCTCACCCTTGGGCTCTGCCACTTTGGGCTCCAGGTGCTCCAGGCCAGTCTGTTTGTCATGGGCCCCATACTCCAGGTCACTGGAGAAAACTTTGAGTGGCTGGTTGAACCTGGGCTGCTTTGAGGTTGGAGGTCTACGGAACCTGGGCAGCTTCGGGGTTGGAGGCCTAGGGAACCTGGGCGGCTTCGGTGGAGGAGTCCCACTATGTTCATCCACGGGCCTTGGATCCCCAGACACCCAGGTGGCCACCCGCACTTCAGGCCTTCCCTGGCCCTCAGTGGTCACCGGGCCCTCACTGCTGCCCTCGGCACGGGGGTCGTCCTTGACCACCTGCTGCTCTGTCTTAACGTAGGTTGAGCTCTGCAATGACAGTGACC
>NW_006288863.1:0-591 GCF_000327345.1 Myotis davidii
ATCCACTGAGCCAAACCAGTTAGGGCTTCAAATCTTTTAATGTATAAATTACAAGAATGCAACTGAATTTTTGATTAAAGAAAAGTCAGTCTTTCATCACATTACTTTCTCCAAGAATATCAGGAAGTGTCCAATGCTTATATAGTTTACTAGAGGCCCGATGCACAAAATTCATGCAAGGGACTCGGCCCTGGCAGCCACAGGGGCTTGCCTCAGCCCTCAAAGCCCTGGCTTCATCCGGAAGGTCGTCTGGAAGGATGTCCAGTCTAATTAGCATTTATGGTTTTATTATTATAGATAAGCTCATTAAGTATAAGTGTAATTATACTTAAAAACACACAAATTGGCTGGTACAGTTTTGAAGTACATTATCACTGTTTCAGAGTCTAACCTCTGGATTCATAAAGTGTTGGTTTGAATTATGGTCCTATTATTCACTAGCTGTGTTTCCTTGGAAAACTACTTAATATATGCGTATCATTCCCTTTTTTAAAAATACATTTTTAGTTGATTTCAGAGAGGAAGGTAGAGAGATAGAGAGATAGAAACATGAATGATAGAGTCATTGATTGGCTGCCTCCTGAATGCCCT
>NW_006288863.1:1444-2606 GCF_000327345.1 Myotis davidii
GTATATCTGTATTTATACCAGTTGATTTCAATCCTATCAATCTCTATTCCAAAGGTTAGGGCGTTTCTTATCTCCATTCCAGGGAGTAAAGATTATGTAGCTTAAGCGTGATTGTTCATAGTTAAAGTGATTAATTACCCGCCTGGCACTTAGTTAAGAGGTTTTATTCCCTCCCTGACTTCAGGGAAAAATCCTCACCTGGGGAAACAACCTTTCTCGGAAAGGTGACCTTGGTTAAAACACATAGCTCTAAGAAGGGGAGCAAACATATTAAGAACAGTATGCCATATACACCAGGTCCCTTGAAACATGCTGTGCAGATGTTTCTTCCCTGCAGCGACTGTGTCAATCTACAAGGATGGACCGGCTTCTGGCAATTCTCACTATCACTCAGGGCAAAGCATACCATCAGAAGTCCTCTTCTGAAGATGCTGCTAGTTTCCTACACTGGTTCACACCAAACATGAGCAAAGATACTTCCCACCAATCCACACAGACTTCTGCTTGAAGACTCTGAAGCTATAAAATGTAAATGCAGCACAGCTTATAGGTCAATATTATTAAGAGCTGTTCTAAATTGGAGAACTCAAGTCATACCATAAAGTTTTCCCTGATACCATTGTAATTAGCTAGTTGTTAATAACAGTGAAGGAGCAAAGGGAAGGGCAGGCCCTTTAAGCATATTCTTTGCAAAGCACTGGGGGAGAACACCACATAAGGAAGACAGATGCATGCCCAGTAAAGTCGGGATGACAAAGGGAAGATACTTTTTTATCAGTTACACCTGGGAAGAGATGTCATTGGCAATAGTGGGCATAGCCACTGAAATGGCACAAAGATTAGGGATACATAATCCCCTAAACAAAGAAGCTCACTCTCTTGGTTCCTCTTGGCATGCTTGGCTCATGGCTCACACTTGGCTTCCTGGCATTCTCCCATGTGGCCCACACATATTAATGACTAATGGACTGTAACACTAGCCTGATGCTGAACTGGACCAGACTCCAACATGGAAAGGACATTCTAGACCAGCAGCGGGCAAACTACGGCCTGCGGGCCGGATACGGCCGCCGGATTCGGCCCGTTTGAAATGAATAGAACTATTGAAAAAAAAGACCATACCCTTTTATGTAATGATGTTTACTTTGAATTTATATTAGTT
>NW_006288863.1:3035-4837 GCF_000327345.1 Myotis davidii
GGTCTTCCTAATGGAGGTCAAGATATTGCTCAAGGTGTCTGAGGGAAGACATAGACTTGGGAGAAGACCAAATTTTCTTTCAACCTAAGAAGTTCATGGCTCTCTTGGTTCCACCCATTTTAGGAGACTCTCCCTGCCCTGACCTTGTAGTGTGAGCACCAGTGCCTCCATTCTCTATTTAAGGGTAACACACTTGTACCAGCTCTTGTGGTAGCTTATCACAGTGGTATTAATTATCAACCAGGATTTTTGAGTGAAAAAAAAAAAGAGCTGATGCCATGGCCTGATGGTTCGGTCGGTTGGAACATCATCCCGGGCACCAAAAGGTTGTGAGTTCCATGCCAGGTCAGGGTACATACTGAAGTTGTGGGTTCAATACCTTATTAGAGTATGTGTGTGGGAGGGAGAGATGGGGGAAGTGGCTAATTGATATTTCTCTCACACACTGATGTTTTTCTCTCTCTTTCTCTCCCTTCCTCTCTCTAAAAATATTAATAAACACATATTTTCAGGTAAGGAAAGGAAGAAAGAAAGCAACTGATAAGAGAGGAAAGCAGGATACTTGAGGGAGTTGGGAGCCTGGACTCTGCAATCTCCACCAGAGCCACAGGCCTTGTCTTCTCCTGAGAAGAGCTAAGCAGTTAATTCAAGGACTTTGTTTCAGATCCAAGTGCTGAGAATTCTCTCTGGAGAAGCAGCCCTTACAGCTGTAATACAAACCAGACCCTTGATAAGAGCTTGGTACAAGTGAGGACCGGGTTATCAGAAAGCAATGGGAGAAAAGGGATGAAGTGGGGGAAATCAGGGAAGGTTTCAGAGCAAAGATTACCTTGGGGACCACTTTTAAAGATAAATAGGTGTTTTATTATTAGTCATAGGAGAAGGGCAATTCAGATAAAAAAAATAGAAGTCTAGAAAAAGAAGTAGACACTCATGGTAGAGCACTGTGTATTTAGAAAATAACAAGTTCTTCCATGTGACTGGGAGGAGGTGAAGGATGGCACAGAAAAGAAAACTCTAGGCCCAAATAGAAGCACCTTCAATACCAAGCAAAAGACTTCAATATGTAAAATATAGTATATAGACAGTGTCTTTGAACTCAAGGGATGGAAGGATATAAGCAATGGAAAGGAATTTTTGCAGTCCCAAGGTCAGACAGCACCTTGGGAGCAGAAACAGAAACCAGCCTCAGGTCCCCAACTTCCAGGGCAGTGTCCTCAATACACTGTGCCGTCTGGTGTGCTCTGGTTGGGGAACATAACCCCAGGATGTGCATCCAAAGGACTGCAATATCTCTTGAAATTGATTTCTTCTTCTAGCTCTGATTTCCCCAGAGTTCTCCCACTGCCCTTTCTGTATGAAGTGTGGTGGGAGAAGGCAGGATAGCTTTGCTGCAGCCTCAATCTGTGGAGTTCCGGGGGCTGGGGACTCATACTGAGGTACCATCATCACGTGTAGTTCAACTGCAGCAGTTTGGGTGAGGGAAGTAGAGGCAGAGAGGGAATGAGTGGCTCGGGGCACCCAACTCCAGGCTCTGGGGGCATTGGTTGATTCTACTAGAGATGCTGGAGGAAGGGGAGCCAGCTTAGGAGGAAGAGGTCCCCAGGAGAACATCTACTCCAAGCAGCATCTCTCCATCTTTAAGAAGCCTCACATGCTGGCTCCACCAAGGAAGCAAAGTCTTGAGAACACACATTTGCTTAGAAATTTTGGGGTCTCACATCTTCCATCTCCTGTTTTCCTCCTTGAGTTGATCATCGGGACTGGTTCAATGAGCACAATAGTGCTTCTTTTCCCAAAGT
>NW_006288863.1:4969-6447 GCF_000327345.1 Myotis davidii
AGAACCAACCACCTGGATGAGGAACTCCATGCAGGAATATCTAGTGAAGAGAATTCAGCTTTAACCAGTTCAGGGGACAAGTCTCACATCTAATTAAGTGGAGCCTTTTATTGACTCATTAAGTCCAACCTTCTGACCTACTGGCTGACCTGCTTTAAGCTGTGTATTAAACAGTCCTGATGCCTTTCAATTTAATCTGATTTGGCAGGAGTTCCCTCTATCCGAATATGAGTCTCACTTCTCCAGAAAGGTTAAAACTTCATCCCTCTCTGCTATTCTGTACTGCCCCAAACTCAACTTTACTCCCCCCCAACTTTTCCCCCCAATTTATCTCTCACAAAGGATCTAGAAAAACAGATATCAGCAGTGTTATGGTTGTTTTATATGAACAGGAGAGAGTATCCCACTGTCATCAAGCATGTGTGCAAGCATAAATGTTGGTGCAGGACACCCAGCCCCCTCCACCAGTTGGGACTCCAGGCCTCTGTCAGCAGGTCATGCAGTGACTGTGGCCAAACCATGTGACTTCTCTGAGCCTTAGAATTTTTTTCTGAGAAATGAAAGCGTGAAGAAAGATGATTTCTAAGATTGCACTCAGCTAAAACAATTTTTCAGTGTTTTCTGTTTCTGAAGATCTCCCTCTCAATACTTCCCAGAAAGAAAGATTGGATCTCAATATAAGATCTATTTCCATAAGACCTTTATGTTTTCAAAGAGTGAAAATTGCTTTTGTGGCAGTATTCACCAATTAATTGCCTTCAGTTTAAATAAAAAACAAATTCATTCACACAGAAACACAAAAAGGGAGAGAAAAATTCTTATTTATCTCTACTCCCACTCTCCTGAATTCCTGTCAAAATACCAGCAAAAAATGTATTTTTACCCCAATATGGATTTTGTGTATTTTCATACTTAAAAAATGCACAAAATCTTATCTTTTAATTTTAAAAAACATAATGTCTTCAAAATAGAAGTTTAAAGCTTTAATTGTAGAGCTGAGGTGGCACATAATATAAGTATTGCAATTTAATACACTAATTTATTATATGTTGATTTCTATAGTAGGAAAATACAATGTGTGCCTGTCTGTGGTTCCATCATCAATTCAATGGGTAAATGAAAATTTTAAGAATACAGTTTTATCAGAGACCCAGAAATTAGAGATAAATTTAGGAATAGAGTTCATAGAACTAGAGGCTCTCATTAATTAATTTTGGGAACAAGTCAATAATAAGTAATTATTCAATTAGAATATTCCAGTATACATTTCTCTAAGTTACCAAATGTGTGGTAAATATTGATAAAGACACAAAATAATACCATGCCTGATAAACAATTAGAAATATGTTACTTATATTTTCATTACTTATAAAAACACATTGATGTTTTAGTGCATAATTTTCCAAATTTTTATCTATGCTATGTACATATTTTTATAACACATGAGGGGCACAGTGCACAAATTTGTGCACCTTGAA
>NW_006288864.1:0-378 GCF_000327345.1 Myotis davidii
GCCACAGAAAAAGCAGTCCTGAGAGGGAAGTTCGTAACACTACCGGCATACCTCAAAAAAAAAAAACCCCAAAAAAATCAGCAATAAATTATTTAACCCTACAACTTAAAAAACTAGAAAGAGAACAACAACAATAACAACAACAACAACAGTAGAAGGAAGGAAATAATAAAGATTAGAACAGAAATAAATAACATAGAGACTAAAAAAAAAAATACAAAAAAAATCAATGAAACTAAGAGTTGCTTCTTTGAAAGGATAAACAAAATTGATAAACCATTAGCTGGATGGCTTCACAGGGGAGTTTTACCAAACAGTCACAGAAGAATTAACACCTATACTTCTCAACTATTTCAGAAAATCCAAGAGGAAGGAACA
>NW_006288865.1:0-1661 GCF_000327345.1 Myotis davidii
CATAAAATTTTTCTCAAATGGACCTCTCTCGCTCTCTCATTTCATTTAGTTGCATTATACACCAGTATACGGCAGGGAAGTGGTCTTTCCTCTAATCCACTTCCATACTACCCTGTCATTTCAGTGGTTCATTCCACTGTGTTCAGATATTACCATTTCCTAGGTTTTTGAGTGTTGTTTTAATAGATGTTTTATTTTAGAATAGTTCCAAGTTTACAGAAAAATTGTGAACATAATACCCAGGTACACCATACCCAGTTTCCCTTATTACTAATATCTTACTTTGGATTGGGCAAATGTAACATGAAGTGAATCATCAGTGAAAGAGTTAGAGTAAAACCTCACTTCTCTAGTATCTCCTATATACAACAATGCTGTTCTATACCAAATTGTTAAAGAAAAACTGTTCCTGTTTCAGAATAAATCCTCACATCTTGAGTCAACTATCCTTTCAATAGTTTAACAATATTCAATAGTCTACCATGTAAAATTTAAATCAAATTCATTATTACACACTGCCAGCACTAACACAACAATCTGTTCCTCATGACTGCGACCACCACCATCCATCCCACACCCCGTATCCAAACCAAACTTAAACATCAGCTTCTTTACTTCCTTGCCAGTATAATATAGTATGGAGGAAAAAATCCCCCTTCAGTCTGCTCCTTGTCCTTCATCTAAGTGTCTGGCACAGTATGGAATGGCTTGTCTGGTGTCCCAATGAAAGAATTCTACATTACTCCCTTCTCACATGCCTGCCCCCTCCGTAGGTCCCTCCCCATCATCTGAAAACACTCAAAACTACAAACACATTTCCTTTATACCCTTGCTGGTATTTATTCAAGGAGACCATTAATGTTTTCATCTTTTCATCATGCCCATTTCTGAAGAATTTCTTACAGAGTGATACACATTATTAAGTGTGTTCCTCTGAGAGACCCTGGGTATGGCCTGTGGTAGATGAACACTCCAGCACTTCTTCTTCTGCATTTGTTGGCTTGCTTACTGGAGTTTTCCCCTTCCTGTAGTAAAATACAATTATCTCATTCGTTCTGTCTTTCTCCCTCTTGTCTTCACTCAGCCTAAAGTCCAAATATTTTCATTGCCACTATCTTGGTTATGTAGTTTGGAAACAAGTTAAACGCAGAAAGACATTGGTTTTGGGGAAGAAATTCAAAAATGATTAGGAAATTGGTTGTAGTTGAATGCCAATGGATTGAATGAGGAAGTGTCTGTGGCCCAAAGGCACAAGGCCAGAATCTTGGGTGAGGAGTTACTGGGGCAAGGGCAGCATTTGAATAAGGTATTCTTACCTTATCCCCTTCTTCATCGTCCAGTTGAGAAACTGACTTCTAATTAACTGTAGGACTTGCAGTTTCTTCATCCATCCTTGTTTTTGGAGTCTTATTTCTTATCTCCCCTAGTCTACAATATCTTCTTAGTAAATTTGGCTATCTTGACGCAACAGACACTTCTCGAAGGGTCCTGGCCTCTTCATATACTCTCCAGGTCAATGAGGAGCAACTCAGTTCAGCTCTGGTTGCCCAAAATCAGTGATTGCCATGGTGTGGCTGAACATCACAAAGCCTCACCTTGACCATCCAGTAGGGGTGAGGGGTGCCACGGATGTGGAAGTCTCAGAAGCTCTGGTTATGGAA
>NW_006288866.1:0-489 GCF_000327345.1 Myotis davidii
ATTAGCCAGATTAATCAAGAAACAAAGAGAGAGTCCCAAATCAATAAAATCAGAAACGAAAGTGGAGAAGTAACTTTTGACACCACAGAAACACAAAAGATTGTAAGAAAATTCTATTAACAACTGTATGCCAACAAACTGAACAATGTGTATGAAATAAACAAATTCCTAGAAAAATACAATCTCCCAAAACTGAATGAGAAAGAATAAAAGAACCTGAATAGGCCAATAACAACTGATGAAATAGAATCAGTGGTCAAAAAACTCCCACCAAACAAAAGCCCAGGTCCGGATGGCTTCACCAGGAAGTTTTACCAAACATTCAAAGAAGAACTAATACCTATACTCCTCTAAATATTTCTGAAAATCCAAGAAGAAGAAACACTTCCAAGCTATTTTTATGAAGCCAGCATTATCCTAATTCCAAAATCCAATAAAGAGACTACAAAGAAAGAAAACTACAGGCCAATATTCCTGATGAACATAGAT
>NW_006288867.1:0-276 GCF_000327345.1 Myotis davidii
TTTAGAGAGAGTGGAAGGGAAGGGGAGAGAAACATTGATTAGTTGCCGCCTGCACCTGTCCTTACTGGGTCCCAGAATGAAGCCTGCAACTGAGGAACACACCCATAACTGGAATTGAAGCCATGACCTTTAATCCTCAGGTCGATACTCTATCCACTGAGCCAAAATGACTAGGGCTTCCTTCCTTCCTTCATTCTATCCTCCCGCCCTCCTTCCCTTCCTTCTTTCCTTCTTCTAACTCCTCTGTGCATTGGACAATGCTCCATCCAACTGCGC
>NW_006288867.1:2148-7238 GCF_000327345.1 Myotis davidii
TTATTGTGTCCCTTGCTATGCCATGGAGCAAAGCTGCCCACTGTTCCCTTCTAGGGGTAGCCTCTATCCAGCATGCTCTTAGCCCTGCAGGCAGAGAGAACAGCAGAGGCACAGAATCTGGGGCAGGAGTCGTTATGTTTGCAAAACTGGAAGCAGTCTGTGTGTCTGGAACCCAGAATGTAAGGGACAATGCCTGGTTCATGGAGGTGATGAAGCTGAGAAGCCATAGGAAGGACTTTTATCTTTGTCCCAAGAGCAATGGGTGGGAGATGTCATCGTCAGGGTGTAGGCAGGGAGCAATGGTTGGTTCTGCTGTGGAAAGGTCTCTCTGGAAGCAGGGAGACCCAGGAAGGGGCAGTTACAGTTATTCGGGTGGGAGAGGCTCTCAGAGCGCCTAGTCCAGGAACTGCTCTGACCCACAGCCACCCCACCCAGGACTTTGTGGGGTATTATTGGAGGATCCCAAGGATCCCCAGCCCAGCTGAAGGCAAACTTGAGGCACCCATGCTCACAGGAACTGGGACACTATGCTTGTGCCCCCAGATGCTAGCCCAGAATGTTGGGTTTATCTGATGAACAAATGGGTGGTGGATGGATGGACAGTGGGTGATTGGGTGGATGGATGGCATCTACAATCCGCTGCAGGCTGTGCCAGCCCTGGAGGACTCTCTGCTTCTGAGTCACAGAAGGCCCTCCAGGCCTGCAGGGCCCAACAGGAGCTCCTGAACAGGGACCAGACTTTCCTCATGACCCTTTTGGCCTCTGAAATGCACTCAGCCCTTCCCAGCTTCTCAGAGAATCTTTGCTCCAGAGTCAATTTTTTATTTATTTTTTTCATCATACATTTGAATTGCCAAACTGTGACGCCAAGCAGCCCTGTCCTTAAGCAGCATTGCTGGGGAGTCCTTCCTTTGAGCTGCCTCAGGTCGCGGCTGGTATTCCCCGGAGGAGGGCCCGAGAGAGGCACTCACAGGTGGGCAGAGGTCTGCTTTACACCGTGTCCTCTATTGTCACAGCCCTCCCTAGGCCTGGCTCTATGCCCCTGCTCCAGATGCCAGGCCAGCTGGGCCAGCCACTCAGAACAGGTCAGAGACAATGTAGTCGCTGTGGACCCCATCAATCACCCCTTGGCCGTTGTTGTGGACAAACCAGCAGCCCACCTGTGTGCCATTATGGACATCCTTCCTTTAGTCTTTCTGGTAGCCCTTGGAGAAGGGAGAGACATGCTGTGATACGCTCATGGACCAAGGTTGAAAAAGGGTGTGACGTTGCCAATTCCATAATTCTCTGGCCAAGAATGAGGTTGCATGGTTACTCCTTCTAGGGGGCTGAGTTTGGCCTTTCCCTGATTTGGAGGGGCCTCGAGGGGCCCAAGACCCCAGAGGGAAATGAGGGAACCCTACAGAAGACAAAGCCTGCTGGACCAATGTGTGTGGGCACAGAGGGCTCTTTCCCCCTGGCTTGTTAGTGGGCAGGGTGAGGATGTCAGATGGGTCCCCGCACCTGGTGACTGCCAGCCGATGTTTCTTCACCAGCATTATGGCATGTATCTTGGAGGGGTCATTGCCTGGGTTGAGGTCAGACACTTGAAAGGCAAGGGGGCGGAAGAATTGTCCTGGGAAGAAAAACATTTACTCTGTCAGCCCCTGCCATTGCCCCAGGGAGCATGGCCACTGGCCTTCCAGGGTTAAGGCAAAGGCTGAGGGGGTGCTGTGTGCCGCGCATGGAGAGGCTAGGATGGCCTTTCACATGGCTTTTCCCTCTGCCCTGAACAGCCTGAAGCTTGAACATTCCATACCCAGCAGCCCGTGTGACTTTGTTGACATCTTGTCACTGTCCAGCACGTAGAAGCCCAGAAAGTGAAGGTGGATGTGATGTTTCTTCCACACCTGGTGCAGAACCACCTTAAAGGTAATCCCTTCTCCAAAGGAGACCACCATAGCCTCCCTGTTGATCTTCACAGAGAACCTAGGGGAGCAGAGGAGGACAGCCAGGGGCACAGTGGCCATGACACCAGGCATCTGAATCAAGGACATCTTGGCAGAGCCCTCCCTGTGCATGGCACCTGAGAACACACAACTCCAGAAACTATGTCAGGGGTGTGGAGAAAGACATGTCATGTGTGCCGACTGTGCCTCCCCTGAATGCATTCTTGCTCCTCCTTAAGCAGGAAAGGGGCTGTCCTCGGCATCCGGAGGCCTGGGATCCAGTCCCAGCTCAGCCATTAGATTCCTGGGCAGGTTCTACCCTGTTTCTGAGCCTCAGTGGAGTAACACTCCTGCCCTGCCTCCCAGGGTCTGGGTAATCTAAAGACATAGGAGAGGCTGAGCGGCTTGGGAACTAATGAATTCAGCCAGAGAAGATGCAAATAGGATTCTTGCTGTTACCAGATTGCCATGCCTACCTGATCCTTGGGTCCATGTAGCCCTTCCCTCAAGGTCAGCCCTATGAACTGTCCAGCTACCAATTCTGGTTCTCACAGGGGCCCTAGGGGTTGGCTCAGGTCTACCATGGTCACCCTCCCCCGGGGCAGGGGCTGAACTCTGAGGCCACCAGTCTTCCCTGTAACCCCGTATGGATCTTCTGTCCTCAGATTTCTACAAATCCTTCAAGCCTCCTTCTATCGAGTCCCGGTATGGGGCCTTACCCTTCTGAGGTGACCGTGACTGTGTCCAGCCAGCTGAAAGTACTCTGTGCAGCCCCATTCTGCAGGGTAATCTTCTCTGTGGTCACCTCAATCCGCAAGTCCATCGGAGAATTGACAATGCCCATTTTGCCAAAGTAAGTCTTTCTGTTCTTAGAGTTAGAGCTGTTTCCCTTGTCACCAATGATCTGCCCATTTACTATTAAGCCTCCCAGGGGCAAGGGGCAGTAAGAGATCAGCGAGATCTTCTGATCAGCTTGCCGTTAAGGATGTGCCTTCTCCCTTAGCCAGAATTGCTCTGAGGTATCAGAGTGAGGGTCCCCACAAGAGACCAGAACCTCACAGTTAACCCAGTCTGCTCCTAGACCAGGGGTGGGCAAACTTTTTGACTCGAGGGCCACAATGGGTTCTTAAACTGGACTCAGAAGAAGGAGCTGCGGCCGTGTTTCCCGACGTTGCCATGTTAACACTGCTGCTGGTGAAGGAGCGGAGGGGAGAGCAAGAGAACCCTCCGCTCTTTCGGCTCCGCTGGCCGGATAGAACAGCCAAACGGGCCAGATCCGGGCCCGCGGGCCATAGTTTGCCCACGCTG
This sequence comes from Myotis davidii, assembly GCF_000327345.1. Taxonomy (NCBI): domain Eukaryota; kingdom Metazoa; phylum Chordata; class Mammalia; order Chiroptera; family Vespertilionidae; genus Myotis; species Myotis davidii. The sequence continues at coordinate 5,385 of NW_006288867.1, forward strand.
TCTTAGACACTCTGAGTCATGCTGGTGGCTGAGGGCCACAGTGTAGACCTGTCTCATTGCCTGGGCCAGGAAGTATCATAGTTCAGAGAAAAATGATTCCCCAGCTATAGGCTGAGTCCTGCCTGCAGGGCCAGGCTGCCCTTAACTCTAACCATCTCCCAACACACTGGCCCCTGGGGAACTTGGATAGCTTGTGGTTCTGGACAGCCATCTCCAGCGTGTGAAGATGGGAGCATTGTGGGCAGAGTGAGGACCTGGTCCATGTGCCCACCCTGGGGGTCTCCAGGGCTTCCCAGGAAGACCCTTGGCCCCAGCCCCGCCCTGCAGCCCCCACCTGTAATGGGGTCCTGAATGAGGCGCAGCACTGTGCCTGGTTCTTCATCAATGTTGAAGCAGATGGCATCCTTTTTCCCTCGGACTTGGATGATGAAGTGGGGGTCTCCGTCCACTGAGGGCACATCAGAGAAAGGGCTGATCCTGGAGCCTCACCCACTGGCCTCTGTGGGATGGAATCCTAGGCATGCAGGAGGCACTGGGGCCTGTGCCCTGAGCCTTGCCCCCGGAGGACCCAGGGAACTCACCATAATAGTAGGGTGAAGAAGGAGGCTGGTAGCTGGCTGTGGACAGAAAGGGAGAGAGGCCTGAACTAAACAAGCAGGCCTGGGGAGGCACCTGACCCCACACAGAGTTTGGGTCATACACCTGCCCTTCCTGCTTCCTAATGCTCTCAACACCCACCCACCTCCATCTCCTCAGGACCCATCCATCTGCCTGCCCCAGGAAGCTGATTTAGGAAGACTCCGGGGCATGCGCAGGGCTGTGCTGGGGCAGGGGACTGTGGTCGTGGTGTTTACTCACTCTGGTAAGCCGTGGCGGCAGTCACTGAAAAAAGAAGCCAAAGGGCAGTCATGAGCTGTGGGCCTTGGGTGTCCTGTTCCCAACACCTGTGCCTTTTGCCTGTCTGGGGGCTACCAGTGCACAGTGAAACCCCAGCACTGACAGACAGCTATCCTTGGTAGTAACACACACACACACACACACACACACACACACACACACCATATGCACATACACACCAGTGATGTGCAGTACTGTTCTAAGGGGAAAGCTGGATGGAGGAGAGGCAGGCAGGGGTTGGGGGTAGCTCTGCCTGGTGGAAATGGGCTTGTGAGGGGTGAGGCTCCAATTTTATGATGAGAGAGACACAGGATGGTGTGGATTCCAGCTGAGGCACTGCAACCAGGGTGCCTGGGCCAAAGCCCTGGCTCAGCCACCTGTGGACGGAGTCCTTGCCCACACAGACCTAACCTCTGTGCCTCAGTTTCCTCACAGTAAAATGATAGCCTTACTCAGAGGTTGCCCTGGACTCATCAAGTGTGATGCCTGATGTGGGACCTGCTCCTTTTGCAGGCCACATAATACTCTCCTACTGACTGTCCCTCCTTGGACAGAGGAAGCCACCTCCAATCAATGGACAAGAGCCCTGGCGCTCAGAGCGGGGCAGAGCCAGGGCCAAAGTTGCTCATGAGTGGGCAGCAGAGCTGGGACCTGAGCCCAGGCGAGCTCAGAAAGGCCTCCTGGGTTCTCTCTTGTCTCCCTCCCGGGACCCCACCCAGCTGCTGGCTGAAGCTCACCTGCTTCCTCAGGCCCTGTGAGGGAAGAAGGGGAGAAATGTGTTAGAAGCCACAGACTCCTGGGTTCTGGGCCAAAGTGATCAATATGCTGCCTGTCCATCCAGCCCCAGGCTGTGGGCCTCCCAGCAGCCAGCTGTGCTCCCAGAACCAAGAACTCCTGGCCTGGCCTGGACCAGCACTTTGCCTCCCATCACCCCGATGCGCCCCCTCTCCCCCCCGC
>NW_006288867.1:8016-12010 GCF_000327345.1 Myotis davidii
GGGAGCGGCCCTGCCTCTCCAATGGGCCCTGGCTCTGCCCTCTGGGGACTGAGGGCATCGCCCGCCATCACTGTCCCCGGATGTCAGGCTGGGCTCTGCCCTGGACAACATTCTGATGGATTTAGGAGAAAAGAGGGCAGATCAGCCAGGCATGTGCCTGGGGTGCACTTCCCGGGTGTGGCCAGGTCATCTTCCTCTTGGGCACCCGCAGAGCAGAGCCTGCCAGGGGCAGGCACAGGGAGAGGCTGGGGCAGTGCCAGGGCCCAGTGTGGGGCCCGGCTCTGTGAGGGGTGGTCCTGGGTCACCGTTTGTCCAGCAGCTGCTCAATGGTGAGGTAGGCCCAGAGCCGCTCAATGTAGCTCCCGAAAATGTAGTCCTGCTCCTGCAGGGCCTTCTCCATCTCCTTCAAGTCCACCTCCTCCGTGAAGGTCAGGTCAGTGAGCGCCTGGGGCAGGGATGGGACAAGGTGAGAGGCGCAAGGAATGGAGGCCTGAAGCCAGGTGGGCCAGTTCGGTTCAGGCCCTGCCATGCTGGACCGTCAGGCTCCATCAGTGCTTGATCCCCCATCCCCAGCCCATATCCAGGCCCAGCCCAGCTTACCCCGTGGCCCTTCACATCCGCCTTAAAGTTGTTCATTTCCTCGTCCACCAGGCGCCCAGCCACCACGATCTCAGAGCCATCATAGAAGTGCTGGTAAGTGTTCCGGGTCAGGTCCAGGATAGCGTTCTCAGGGTATTCCACCTCCACTGCGGTCAGCAGTGGGTTGGCCACCTCCTCATAGAAGCCCTGGAGTCCAGAGAGGGGACTTGGTCATCTCAGGCCACCAGGGTGGGCGGGCAAGGAGAGGAGTGTGGGAGGGTTCTCACTGACGCCTCCGAAGTTGTTGAGTCCCACAGGCTGGGCTGGGCCTGGCCTGACCTCCACGTCTACATGGGCCAGGCTGTGCCCTTCTGTGTGTGGGAGCCCCCTCCGCTACCCCAGCCCCGCACCCAGAAAAATACAGGCATTCTTGCACTAGAAAGCACTCATGAAATGCTTGTTGGAATGAAGGGGAGAAGAAGAGAAGGACAGGAGGAGAGGAGGACAGGAGGAGAGGCTGCCTAGAGAAGGTGTAGGGTGGGAACAGGTGGGAATGGAGGCCCAGGGGTCCACGGCGTAGGCGGAGGTGCAGACACCTGCGCCAGGAAGGGTGGGTGTTGCCAGATTTAGCGAATGAAAGTACAGGACATGCAGTTCAGTTGGAATGTCAGATAATCAAGAAATTAATTTTGTTACAAGTATGTCTGTTATGGCCTGAGTTGTGTGCCCCCCAAATACCCAAGTATATAGGTTAAATTCCTTACCTCCAGTCCCTCAAGATGTGGCCTTGTTTGGACACAAGGTCTTTACAGAGGTGACCAATTCAAAATGAGGTCTTTGAGATGGACCCCAGTGCAATGTGCCTGGTGTCCTTATGAAAAGGGACAGACACACACAAGGGAGAGGATGTGAAGAGACAGGGAGAAGCCATGGAGAGAGGCCTGGCAGATCCCTCCTTGCGGCCCTCACAAGGAACTAACCCTGTTGACACCTTGATCTTGGACGTCCAGCCTGCAGAACTGTGAGACAGTACATTTCTGCTGTAAGCCCCTCAGTTTGTAGCACTTTGCCCTGGCAGCCCCAGCAATCTAATACCATGTGCTATGCAATCTTTAGGGCAGACTTACACTAAAAAATTACTTTTTTTTTTCAGAAATTCATATTTAAGCGATGTCCTCTATGTGCTGTGGCAAGCCTATGGAGGAACCCCTTCTGTGCAGCCCGATGACGAAGCTAGAACCATTAATGATGGGTAAGAGCCAGAGGTAGATTTCAACTTAAGCGGAAGTTCTTCCTAATTATTGAAATGACCACCTGATGGCACAGCTCCCTGAGGAAGGAGTGAGCCCCTCATTCCTGGAGGGGTGCAAGACAAGGCATACCTGCAGCTGCAAGTTGGCATCGGAATCCTCATAAATGCGCCGGGCGAACCCATCGTTCTCCAGGGCCAAGCTTTCCAGGAAGTTATAATTCAGATTGTTGCCAAAGCCCAGGGTATATAAGGGGAACCTGCCTCCAATGGCACTTAGCACGTTCTCCTGTATTTTAGCGGGTCTGCTTTCACCTGCAGGATAAAGGGGTGTTCACACTCTAGCCACCACCCAGTCAACTGTCTGGACCTGCTCTGTCTGAAGAGATCTGACTCCTGTACGTGCAGCTCAGGAGGCTTCATGGTCCGGAGCCTTTGTCAGGCCAGAGGATGGGGGGCCTGGCTAGGGGAGGCAGGTCCCCGCCCTCAAGGGGCTCACAGTCCGTAGGAGCCCTGGATTGAGCTGCCCAAGGTCTTGCAGCAAGGGGTACAGAGCCTGGAGCAGCAGCCAGGCAATGGGGTTCTGTTTTAGAGCCACGGTCGTCTGCCTCACCAGTATTGGGGTGCCCGTCGGTCAGCATAATGACGATGGAGGTGCTCCTATCTGGCACTGTGTGTTCCTCCTGGGCCTTGTTCAGCATGCTGATGCCTGTCAGCAGCCCGTCGTTGATGTTGGTCACTGGCACACAGAGAGAGCACCATGGTAGGAGACCCTCAGGGGACCATCGTGGAGAAGGGGTTGGGACATTGGCCCTGCTCATGTGCCCAAGGACTCTGTCTGCCAGTAGGTGGTGGTACTCATTAAATACTGACTAGTCAGTGAAGAATGAATGATTTAACCTTTCAAATGGGGGTCAAACTGCCTCTCAGGGTTGCTGTAGGAATAGAAACACATGGTGATAGTAAAAACAATTTGGGAAACAGTCAAATGGACTCCCGGCCCTTCACTGGGAGGACAGGGGAGCAGTACAGACATCACTTGTGATTTTCTGTAAGAAACGACCAACAGTAAAGGTTCTCTGTGGCCTGATCATGCTGGGAGTTGGGGTGCACCCGCATCATGGCTTAGAAGCAGACAGATGGGTTTTCTTAGACCCTGAGATCAAGCCTGAGGACCCCACCCACTCCCACCTCTCCCCCAGCCAGGGTCCGCCGGCCTGGCCAGCAAAGCCTGTACCCCAGGGGGGAGGGAAACAGGCTGCTCAGGCAGAGGGAGGGCACTGAGAACGTTGCTCTCCCCTCTGTTCTTACTTCCTCGATCTCTAATGTTCTTCACAAACTCCCTGGCCTCCTGGATGTTCTCAGGAGTGGCTTGAACTAAAGTGTCTTTCCAAGTGGTCACATCGGAATCGAACAGGATGAAATTCAGGTAGTCCTCCTCTTTTTTATCCTCCAGGATTTTGAGGAGGGCATCCTTTGTCTGGGAAAGAGAAAGACAGGCAGACAAGAAGCTGGGAGAGGGAGCCACAGGCAGCCTGCTTTCTTCGCATTTGGGGCTGGCATTGGAGCCCCTGTGGCCTGCAACAATGTGTGTGGGCATTTCTGTCTTTTTTATTCTATTCTCCTTCCTTCTCTTTCACTGGAAACATCAGCTTTGTCCACTTAAAATAAAAACAAAAACTGTTGCCAATCCTGGGTGGCTCAGTTGGTTGGAGTGTTGTCCTGTACACCAAGGGGTTGTAGGTTTGATTTCTGGTCAGGGCAAATACCTAGGTTGCAGGTTTAATCCCCAGTTGGTGCACCTACAGGAGGCTACCGATTTATATTTCTCTCTCACATCGATGTTTCTCTCCCCATGCCTTCCCCTCTCTCTATAAATTTATAAACATACCGTTGGGTGAGGAATGATTTTTAAAATATCTACCCCCCACCCCACCTCTCTCCCCCACTTGCACAGAAGAGAGTACCTGCTGTATTTTCCGGCCATACATGGAGCCGCTGATGTCAATCACGAAGACCACATTCTTAGGCACCACAGGAAGGCGCCGAGGTGCAAAGAAGTGCACAAAGTAGCCATTGACTATCTGGAGAGGGGAGAGAGAGACTAGAGGTCATGTCCATGAAGCAACCACATGGTGGCTAATCTTGCAAATAAAAGCTGCCAGG
>NW_006288867.1:14528-18755 GCF_000327345.1 Myotis davidii
TGCTGGGCCAGACTCCCCTCTAGAACCCAGAGCCAGCAGCCATGGGGACACCCACAGCGTGAAGTTGGTGATGAAAGCGGTCTTGGGCAGCTCCACGTCAAAGGAAACCTCCTTGGCGGCATCTGCGCGGTTGACGGCCCTCGTGGTGACAACATTGTGAGCAAAGCGGGAGGTCACCTTGCAGCTGACCTTGGTACTGTAGACCTCAATGTCGTCAGCCTTCTGTGGGAGACGGGATGGTGATCAGTGGTGACCTGCCAACCCGGGCCCTGGGAAACAGGTCTTCTAACCTGGCCACTCCTCTTCCCAAGGCCCTGCCTGGGAAGCGTCCCAGTCACCCATGTGGGAAGCCTGGTGGCCTCCTCCGTCCCCCTGCTCAGTTGGCCACCTCTGTCCTGATGTTGGGCGCCTGGGCAGTCCTGGTGCCCCTGGCATTGCCGGCCTTCCTGAGCACCTCTCTCCCCTCAGAGACCAGGGGCTTCTTGGCGGGCAGAGGCCTTGTCTGATTCAGCCTGTGTTTCTCCCTGTTCACTGGGCCCCACAGGTTCCTTAGCTCAGCCTCCCTCATTGCTCAGCAGCAAGAAGTCACTTAGGAGGGGGAGTTTTGCACCATGAGAAGGAACTTCACATAGTGCCAAGAGGAGAGGGCGAGGGGAGGGAGCAAACCAGGGAGCAGGGGTTAGCTCAAACGTACTTGCCCTAGGGAGGCTCTAGAGAGGGAGGCTCTAGGGGGGCTCTAGGGAGGCTCTAGGGAGGCTCTAGGGAGATTTCTGGGTTAAACATGGCCTCCTTAACCCTTTAGTGTGGTTCCATCCAACCTGGAGCCTGTGAGATCTTATTAAAAAACAAATGTGACCCTAAAGCCCTCCCCTACTCCCCATTGCCCTCAGGACAGTGTTCCCCATGCTCTGAGGTTCTCCAGGAGGGTCCTGTCACCTCCACTCTGGTGCCCCAGCCAAGCCAGGTCTCTGCCCCTCTGACCCCGGGGGTCAGAGACCTAGCCCAGCTCCTCCTGCTCACCTTTCACACTTCCATTTCGAAAGCTCACCCTCTACCCTCCTACTGTGCCCTTTGGTAATTGTGTGATTCTACCTTCCAAACAGGATCTTATTTCCTGTGCTGGAAATAGAGTGTGGGCAGGACTTCCTGTCCCCAATAGTCTCTTTCCCCCGGGAGCCTGGGGGTGGTGAATGGGGACAAGGTGAACTGAGCGCAGCTCTAGGGAAACTTCTGGGTTAAACGTGGGTATAAAGATGCTCAGTGAAGGTGTGACGGGGCCTTTCACCGCCCAGCCCAGTATCAGCCACTACTGGGTGTTTGTGGAAGGAAGGACGGTGCAGTGGCCATCCTGGGCTGCGTCTAGGGAGGTCCTAGGGGGCATAGTTCTATGGCACTGTTTCCAGGAGGTCTTGAGTCACATGGGGGTCTGCCAGGGTAGGGGCTGTGAGCTGTTTGTCAGCTGTGCAGGACCTGCTGCTATGGCCCAACTCTTCAGCAGTTGAGCAACCAGCTCCATCCTGGCCCCCTCACCATGCCCCCTCCCTGGTGAAAGTCCTCACCTCATCAACGCTGCGTTTCTGGAAAAGCAAAGACAAACACACTGTCAGACAAGGCCAAGGCCACTGTGGCTGGGGGGCAAGTTCTTGGCAGAGGCCAGGGTTCAGTGGTGACCCACACACACACCTTGAAGGGCCTCTGGATGTAGGACCCATCTGGAGCCGCTTGTCAGAGTAGAAAGGGCTCTGAAGAGATGGGGAAAGTGAGGTCCGCAGAGAGCAGGTCTCCGGCTACCCAGGAGAGCAGGACAGGGCTTTCCCCTGCTCCACAGACCTCGGCTCACTCTGCCTGTCCCTGCACCCGGGTCCATGAGGCCTCCTCGCACAGCACCCCGCACCCCTGCACACCACAGGGCTCAGCCCAGCCCTTCCTAGGCCCCTCTGCCCTTTTCTCAGAGGTGGACCTTCACAGCTGCTCAGTGAGGTGAGCAGTTCGTGGTGTATCACCCATTTGACAGATGGGGAAACAGGCCCAGGGAGAACTAAGAGCCTTGCCCAGAATCAAAGGGTAAGTTTGGAGCCCTGTTATCCCAAAACCCACCCTGTCCCCTGCAGCTCATGACCCCGCCCTCTACCTCCCCCTCCCGCATGTAGAGGACCACCCAGGCTGGGACCTCTGCCCCGTGATGGGCCCAGATTGTGAAGAGAGGACAGACTTACCTCAAGTGGCCGGGAGGGGCTTCTTGGGAAGCCAAAGGCCACCGAGCTGGAGAGCAGGGCCACGATGAGGCAGGGCCACCAAGCGGACGCCATCGCTGAACACATAGGCCTGGCCCGCAGTCTTTATATGAGCCAGCTGGCCGGCGGGGTCAGTGATCTCCAGCAGTGCGGGAGGAGCAGGAGGCAGAGGAAGCCGGCATGTGGGTGGAGTAGGAGGGGCTGGGTTCTGGGTGGGGACAATAGTGACAAGGTGTGGAGTCGCATTTAGAGCAAATAGCATCTGTCAGCCTTGTTGCCTATTACCCACAGCACTGGCATGGCCCCTGGATCACAGCCACCCGCTGGTCAAGGCAGCCAGGCCACGGAACCAGGCCCATCATCTAAGGCTCTGATTTCCATGGCTGCAGCCCTTGCTCAGCATCCTTCTCTGGTTCTCATGGCCCCAGGGAAAGGATGAACCCCAAGTCCTGTGGCCCAGCTCTCTCTGTTACCTGGTTCCAGCTTGCTTTTCTGAAGTTTCTCTCCACCCCTGGCATGCCCTCCCCTAGTCTGCACGTCGCATCTTTCATCTCTCATCTCTGCCAGCCCCTGTGCGCTCCTCCGGAGCCTTCCTCTTTCATACCTAGCTGACCGCAAGCAACTTTGAAGCATCGTTACCCTGAGTTGAGGTTTGCATGTTGAGGTCTGATTAGGGCCTCCACCAGTGGTTGTCAACCTTCCTAATGCCGCGACCCTTTGATACAGTTCCTCATGTTGTGGTGACCCCCAACCATAAAATTATTTTCATTGCTACTTCATAACTGTAATTTTGCTACTGTTAGGAATCATAATGTAAATATCTGATATCCAGGGTGTATTTTCAGGGGTTTCGACCCACAGGTTGAGAACCGCTGCCTCTGGGCTCCAGGACGGCCAGGCCATGTCACATTCATACCTGGGTTCCCAGGGTCTGGCCAGTGACTCAGCTGCCCTCAACCTCTTAAGGAGTCATTTCCCACCCTGGCAGGGGGCCTTAGTTGGTTGGAGCATCATCCATACACCAAAAGATTGTAAGTTCGATTTCCAGCAGGGCACATACTTGGGTTGCAAGTTTGATTCCCTGTCAGGGCACATACCTGGGTTTCGGATTTGATCCCCAGTTGGGGTACGTGCAGGAGACAACAGATCAATGTTCCCCTCTGTCCCTTTCTCCCTTCCTCTCTCTCTCTGAAAATCACTAAAAACATGTCCACAGATGAGGATTAAAAAAAAAAGTCATTTCCCAAGAGTGTCCAGTGAGTCTGGAGGGCAGGCCTCCTGGACAACGGAAGCTTTGGAGGCAGTGTCTGGTCTCCTCCAAGTGGGGAACGAGACTCCTGGGCTACACCAGGGCCCTACCAGCCCCCGGAACTTCCAAAGTGGCAGCTTTGAGGAAAGTGACCCAGTAACCCTCCCACTCAGCCACACTCTCTGTTTATGTTTTTTCTTTAATATATTTTTATTGATTTCAGAGAGGAAGGGTGAGGAAAAGAGAGAAAGAAATATAAATGATGAGCGAGAGAATCATTGATTGACTGCATGCTCCCTACTGCAGATAGAGCCCGCAACCCAGTCATGTGCCCTAACTGGGAATCTAGCCATGACCTACTGATTCATAGTTCAAGACTCAACCACTGAGCAACACTGGCCGAGCCCACTCAGCCCCTCTCAATGGAGTTGACAAGGATGCCTGGGACAGGGCAGCTAATTTATGGATTGTACCATGGCCTTGGCTGATAGTTCTGCCCCTGACTGTGACATGTGCAGAGAGAGTTGACTGCTAGGAAAAGAGAAACAGGGGGAGAAACCACCTCACCCGAAATGTTTCGGGTTGTGTGGGAGGAACTACTTGAAATAGCAATCTGAGGTTGCTCAGGAGGCTCCTGAGGGACAGCTGGGGACTTGGAGGGACGTAAGGTCATCGTGCAGAATGTAGGCTTAGACAGAACCTAAGAGACCCTCAGGCTCAGCCATTTCCTTGCTGCAGGAGGGG
>NW_006288867.1:20128-20675 GCF_000327345.1 Myotis davidii
CCATCGATGGCAACGCCAAGGGCAGAGATGCTAGGAGAGCAGCCCACCCACCTGGTGATGGTAAGTCGTTGGTTCTTCATGACCATTGTGGCATCTGTCTTTGTGGCGTCGGAGCCTGCGTGCAGGTCGAACACTTTATGATCAAAGGGGTGAAAGAATTGTCCTGGAAAGGCACATTGGAGGCGGCAGTTACTGGCAGGGAGCTTTCTTCATGCCTTGCACTTAGTAGGAGCTCACTGGAGGTTTAAGGGTTGTTTGAATTTTTTCAAGAGCTTGACTGTTTCTCATAAATTTTGTCTTTCCCTCATTTAGTTCACCTGCTATAGAGAAGCAGCTGTGTTCTCAGCTGGTCACACCTGTCTATTTGGATCAATTCCAAAGGAATCTGGCTGGGAGAGAGGTTTGGCGGGTAGGTGCCCCACAGAATACTTCCTGCAGGAAGGCCACAAGGAGAAGCACTGTGGCTGTGACCATCCCACCCAGGGGGCTCTGGGCCCATTGGATCTTTCTCTTTGCTAATCGGGCCTCTCTCCCTTTGATCCCAGCA
>NW_006288867.1:22271-22627 GCF_000327345.1 Myotis davidii
CTGAGATGGCTGTTCTCAGGCTGGTCCTGTGTTCTCTGCCCTGAGGGAGTGGACTGTTTTATTGCTGTTTGTTTTAACAGCTTTTCCACTTTAGCCCTGGCTGGTATCGCTCACTTGGTTGGAGAGTTGTCAAAAGGTGGTGGGTTCGATCCTGGTCTGGGTGACTGCATTAGGCAAACGGTACATGTTTCTCGCATTTATGTCTCTTTCTCTCTTCCTTACTCTCTCTCCCCCTCCCACACCCTCCCTCCCTGCCTCGTTCCTCTAAAACCAATTTTAAAAAAGTCATTTCAACTTTATTAAAGGAAAATCTAAAGTCATCGGTAATCCTACCCCAGGCCTGGGGCCACCCTCTG
>NW_006288868.1:0-1637 GCF_000327345.1 Myotis davidii
GAGGGGCTGAGGGCCGTTTTCAGGCTGGCAAAGGCTCCCCTTCCCCACCTGGTGACGGAAGCTTCCAGCCTCTCCTTTTTTGTTTATTCTGGGATTTATTTACCTTCTGTAATTAAAACTTTGTAGCCTGGAGTGGAACTCAGAGCTGCCTGGGAGGGAAGCTTGGCTTCCTCCATTGCCAGGGTCAACCCAAGGCTCCAGCTCGGTGGCCACTGTCTGCTGAAAGCAGGTATCTGGGGTTTATTTACCTTCTATAATTGAAACATTGTTGCTTTGAGTGGAGCTCAGAGCCCGCAGCGGCAGGCGGGAAGCTTCACTTCCTCCATCAGTGGGGCAACCAAACCTCCTGCTTGCTCCAGCTCCGTGGCTGCTGGCCGCCATCTTGGTTGGGTTAATTTGCATATAGTCGCTCTGATTGGCTGGTGGGTGTGGCTTAAGATGTAGCGAAGGTACAGTCAATTTGCATGTTTGTCTTTTATTAGTGTAGATTATTTTCCATACCAGCAACTATAAACCTACTTTTGCCCCACCCTGTGTATATATTTTTAACAAGTGCCACATGATTCTATTGGGCAGCAGGATTTTCAAAACACTGATATAGAAGTTGCTTATTATGTATCTGTGTGTTTCTGTTTATTTCTTTTGCTGTTCTCCTTTCCATGTCTTCTGGCAGCCCCATAATTGTTGCTGGCTTACTGAATGTCTCCTGTTATTTTTCCCTGTTTCTCAGTCCCAAGAACAGTGGTTCTCAACCTTCCTACTGCCACGACCCTTTAATACAGTTCCTCATGTTGTGGTGACTCCCAACCATAAAATTATTTTTGTTGCTACTTCATAACTGTAATTTTGCTACTGTTATGAATCATAATGTAAATATCCGATATGCAGAATGTATTTTCATTGTTACAAATTGAACATAATTAAAGCATAGTGATTAATCACATAAACAATATGTAATTATATATGTGTTTTCCAATGGTCTTAGGCGACCCCGTGAAAGGGTTGTTTGACCCCAAAAGGGGTCATGACTCACAGGTTGAGAACCGCTGCTCAAGAATATTTCTACCCAAACTTAATGCTTGAAGATTGATGACTCTGAGTGAGCCAAGGAGATTGATACTGTGTCCAAATTTGCCTCCAAATGGATGGGTGATCATTGATGCAGGTCAGACTTTTCTCACCATATTTTAGAGACAGGAGCATGTATGATTTGGATATCTGATGTGTACCAAGAGGAATACCGAGTGACAGAAAGAACTTTTTAAGGGAGATCTCAAAGTAACTCTAAATATTAATGCTCCTAAATGTGAGGAGTCAAATCAGAAAGTTGTAAATTTAAAATAATTATTTTGGAAAGTTTCAAATATATACAAAACTAAAAAGAATAGTTTAATGAACTCCTATGTCCCATCACACAGCTTAAATATTTATCAACTTATGGCCAACTTTTTTTGATCCATATGCCTATTTACCTCTTATTGCATCTCATGTATTATTTTAACACAAATCTCAGACCTCCTATTATTTTATCTATAATATTTTGATAGTTATCAAAAAAGAAGAACTCTTAAAAACAAATAAGGTGTCATAATACATAAATACCAAATTTTTTTATTTTTATTTTTTTTTATTGCTTA
>NW_006288869.1:0-889 GCF_000327345.1 Myotis davidii
ATGTTACTTTCTATGAGTATCTTCACTTTAGAGCGTGATTCTGATTCCAGCCTGCTTTTTCAGAGTGTAAGCTAAGCAGGTTAAACTCAATCTACAATAATTTTTTTTTTTTTAGTTCTGTCACTGACAGTATTACAAAGTCCTGTGGCATGCCCGCGACGCTGGGCCACAGGTCAAGGGGGCAGCAATGCCACCAGCCCTGTGTACCAAGCTGTTGCCGAGGGGATTCACCAACCACATTCCCCCCCCACCACACTCAACGCAGCCCCCGCACCACCCCAGGCCTTCCCCTCACTATGGTCTGTGACCGTGGACTATGCATATATGCATATAAATTCCTGGGTTATGCCCAGCCGGCATGGTTCAGTGGTTGAGTGTTGATCTATGAACCAGGAGTTTAGGGTTTGATTCCCAGTCAGGGCACATGTTTGGGTTGTGGACTTGATCCCCAGTCTGGGACGTGCAGGAGGCAGCCAATCAATGATTCTCACCATTGACGTTTCTATCTTTCTCTCCCTCTCCCTTCCAATCTGAAATCAATAAAGATATTAAAAAATTCCTGGGTTAATCTCTTCCGGTCCCCTCCTCACACTCCCCTCTGAGACCTATCAGTCTGTTCCATGCATCAATGCCTCTGGACTTTGTTCATCAGTTTATTTTGTTTATTTGATTCCACATATAAGCGAAAACATGTGACATCTGTCTAGAGATTTTACTGCCTCAAAGTTGCTGCCAAAGTGAAAGCTGCAACTGCCCTACAGGAGTGCCTCCACATCCTCAGCCTTGAGTTCATCAAATGAGCAAATGGTTTAGTGATTGCTTTGCTGGCAAACTATGCTCCTGCATCAAGAGTTGGTTTGTTGGAGAAACCAAGATGGCGGCATAGGTT
>NW_006288870.1:0-501 GCF_000327345.1 Myotis davidii
ATTGAAACTTTGTTGCCATCACTGGAGCTGAAAACCAGCTCTTGCTCGCTCCAGTTCTGAGGCCACGGCCTGCTCAAAGCAGGCATCTGGGGTTTGTTTAGCTTCTATAATTGATACTTTGTTGCCATCACTGGAGCAAAGAGCCGGCTCCTGCTCCGTGGCCACGGCCTGCTGAAAGCAGGTATCTGGGGTTTGTTTAGCTTCTATAATTAAAACTTTGTTGCTTTCGTAGCTCAGAGCCGGGCCGTGGCTGGTGGGGAACCTTGGCTTCCTCCATCACTGGAGCAAGCAAGCCTCCTGCTCGCTTCAGCTGCATGGCTGTCAGCTGCCATCTTGGTTGGGTTAATTTGCATATCATGCCGATTACCCTATGGGAAGTGTAGCAAAGGTAGCTGGGCGCCATCTTGGTTGGCAGTTAATTTGCATATCGCCCTGATTAGCCAATGGAAAGCATGTGAAGGTACAGTCTATTACCGTGTTTGTCTATTATTAGATAGGATA
>NW_006288871.1:0-296 GCF_000327345.1 Myotis davidii
ATTCTTTTAACCAAGATTTGCTTACAATTAACAGGTTGTTTTCTTGTTGTTATTAATTCACTGTTATTTTAAACAGATTTTATTGAATAGGCCGTATGTTGGAAAAAAACTGTAGTAATTTCACCGACATAAGTAAATATTACATATCTGCAACTATAGTCTACATTTTAAATCCAAGAGTCATTGCTTGTAAACAATGTTCAGTGAATAATTAGCAGGTGATCACACCGTATCATGCTCCGTAATTGTTTTTTTATAATATGTCTTTATTTATTTCAGAGAGGAAGGGAGAGATA
>NW_006288872.1:0-901 GCF_000327345.1 Myotis davidii
GGCAGATCCGTCTCAGGCAGGAGGGCTTGCTCCCCTTGTGTAAATCAGGGAAGAAAGAGAGGTGAGCCAGACATCTTTAGGTTTGCAGGTTTGGGACCTAGAGGGGTTTGAAAGACTTTCATTTTGAGGCCCTGGATAGGTAGTTCAGTTGGTTAGAGCATTGTCCCAACATGTTAAGGTTGCGGGTTTGGCCTCTGGTCAGTGCACATGACAAGGAGCAATCAATGAATTCATAAATAAGTATAACAACAAATTGATGTTTCTCCCTCTTTTTCCCTTCCTCTTTCTAAAATTAATCAATTAAAAAAAGTTTTCATTTGATGGTTTCAAGTTTCCTAGTGAAGCAGGAAGGATGTGAAGTCATTTGATGAGAATGGGAAGGGACAATGTTGATAACCAGAACATTGTCCCCAGGGTCATGTTTTGTGACACCAAAGAATGAGCTCCATGGACCAGAAGATTTAAGCAAAAGTGTGGAAAATGTATTACAAGCAGATTCAGACTCCCCTCACGGGGGTGTGGAGCAATAATGGGCTGCCCTCCTCACACCTTGTAGTCTAGGAGTATATGTTTGCTACAAGCCTGCTCTATGTCTATCTCTGTTAATTCCCTCAATTGTTCTTGCCCAGCAATGGACCTGAGCTTTCTCTGTTTCTGAGTGCCAGTTCACTTTATTGTTGCAGGCCCTCCCTCGGTTTCCCATGCCTCCCTCTTTCAGTCCAAAAAACATTTATTATTTCTGCTTGGTTGGGTTCTGTGATTCGGCTGCTCAAACTGCCACGTCTGCCCCTGCCTATGTTCCAGCTGCTTTGTTTCCCACTGGACCCCTTCCCTGTCTGCCTGCATTTCAAGTGAACCCTCTCAATGCGTGTGTGAAGGCTGGTGGGTGGAGGTTACAAGT
>NW_006288873.1:0-401 GCF_000327345.1 Myotis davidii
GGCAAAGTCAGGGCGTGACCAAGATGTTTACAAGATTCTCCTGGGTTTCAATCCTACTCAACTAGATCCACCTGAACTCTATCAAGCCCATAGTACTCAGACACGTGGGGCCACATGTTTGGACCATAGGTTCAAGCTCACAACTATTGCTGTTGGCTATAATTGTGCTGGGAGGGCCCTACCCTCCACGCTGGGACTTGCACGTGGCAATGAGAGGACTGTGCCCTCTCATCAGTCCAAGGCTTGAACCTGTCCAAAACACTGTAGCGGCTCCCCACAATAAAGTTTTAATACAGTATATTAGAGGTTGTGGTGGTACTGTTTTACCCACAGCCTCTACAGGAATTGCTGCAAATTTACTTCTCGATGGAAGAACCTTTCATTCCCAATATACATGACCA
>NW_006288873.1:3236-4439 GCF_000327345.1 Myotis davidii
GTGCGGGGTGGGCGGGGCGTGTGTGGAGATGGAGGTGACTGCTGTGAGGGGCTTCTTTTGTGGGTGCTGAAAATGTTCTAAATTTTACTGTGATGGCTGCACAGCTGTGCATATACGAAGTATATGAATGTGTCTGGGAATAAATGGTAGTAAAAGCCAGTGAACTGTACAATTTAAATGGGCGAATTGTATGGTATGTGAACTATGTGTCAATGAAGCTATTAATTACTTAATTAGAAAGAGAAAAAGAAAAATGCGAACTGGGCTCAGTTGTCACCCTCTCCAAGGGCCGCCTCCGCCCCATAAGCCCTCCAGTTTATCCTCTTTCCTCTGTTTTTCTTCGCAGCCTGAAATCGTGAGGTGTTTGCGTTTCTTTCCTTTTCCATCTTCCGGTCTCTCCTCCAGGGGAGCCTCTCAAAGGCGGGGCTGCAGCAGGTCAGTTCCAGCGCCCCCACCCCCTCCACGCACCCCACCGCCTGCCCGCACTCCAGGATCTGTAGTGGAGGCAAGGAGACAGGGTTTGAATTTCTGCTACTACGAAACACAAACAGGTCCCCAATATAATAGTAACAACTAGCATTCTAGCGCTTAATGAATGTTACCACTTGTTAATTGCTCTGTGTCTGGCGTTTTACATGGGTTAGCCCAGCTAATTATGGTCACATTTCTAGGAGAAAAACAGTGGAATTATTCCCATTTTACAGATAAGAATTCTCAGAGATGTGGCTTGAGACCTCCGTAATACACCTCCAGGAAAGGCGCCGCCATCGCATCATAACATCACGCCCACCCTAGAGCTGGTTCCATTTATACTTAAGCTTGAAGCGGGGGTGCGGGGGGGATGAAAACGCTATTAGCCGCCACAGAGGTCTCTCCGGGAGCCTACCACTCCCCGCGTGCTGCGTGCGCCTACGCACCCTTACGGCCGCGACGGAACCAGAGGGATTTATCGCGTTGCCTCTTGGGAGTTGTAGTCTAGTCGCTAAGGAAGACGGGGCTGTAAAGTGATTGGTGCATCTAGAGCCAATGAAGAAACAGATCTGGTTGACGGCTTAGAGAGGGCGGGACTTCCTGGCTGAAGTCGTGGTGAGCGGCTGTGCGAGAATAGGTACTTCCTTTTGTTGGTGGAGGCGAACACGGGGAGAACGCCATGAAGGCCTCGGGCACGGTAAGGCGGCCGCGACAAGGGAGGGGGCCGAGGAG
>NW_006288873.1:10520-18215 GCF_000327345.1 Myotis davidii
TCCCTCATCCCCCTCCAGGAAAGGCGCCGCCATCGCATCATAACATCACGCCCACCCTAGAGCTGGTTCCATTTATACTTAAGCTTGAAGCCGGGGTGCGGGTGGGATGAAAACGCTATTACCCGCCACAGAGGTCTCTCCGGGAGCCTATATCTTTAAGCTTGAAGCGGGGGTGCGGGTGGGATGAAAACGCTATTAGCCGCCACAGAGGTCTCTCCGGGAGCCTACCACTCCCCGCGTGCTGCGTGCGCCTACGCACCCTTACGGCCGCGACGGAACCAGAGGGATTTATCGCGTTGCCTCTTGGGAGTTGTAGTCTAGTCGCTAAGGAAGACGGGGCTGTAAAGTGATTGGTGCATCTAGAGCCAATGAAGAAACAGATCTGGTTGACGGCTTAGAGAGGGCGGGACTTCCTGGCTGAAGTCGTGGTGAGCGGCTGTGCGAGAATAGGTACTTCCTTTTGTTGGTGGAGGCGAACACGGGGAGAACGCCATGAAGGCCTCGGGCACGGTAAGGCGGCCGCGACAAGGGAGGGGGCCGAGGAGCGCGTCGTGGATCGAATGGGGGACCCAGGCGGGGTTGTGGGCCGAGTCGGTAGTGCGCGCTCCCGGATGGGACCCGTGCGGTCGCGTGCGGCTGCCCGGAGGTGCATTCAACATGGCGGCCACTCTGGCCGCCGCGTGGAGAGAGAGGCCGGTTCTTGATCCCGGCCCGTTCGGGGATCGCGAGGTCGGAGGGAGGCTCGTGCTACCAGACCTCGTTGAGTCTCCGGGTCCCAGTTGGGTAGTGAGCTTGGTTCTGGGGGCGGCAGTAGTGTTCCCATTTTCCCAGGATGGCCGTGAGAAGTAGAGGAAAGTTATGAACTCGAATTGACGAGGAGATTGCGAGCCTTATGGCTGTGGCAGGTGCTGGGCAGAATCAGGGCGCTGTGAGGCAGAGATGGGAGAGTGGGTCCCGGGGAAATACAGGGCGGGGTGCCATGTGCAGCTCTCCAGCCTCAGTTTCCACGCTGGGCGAGGCATTGCGTCGGCCCCTTTAAGAACGGGTGGTCCGCGCGGTTCACGTGGCAGATTCAGAGGTGGATGTAGCCGAGTTTGCAGTGTTTGGAGCTGCCTTCTGATCTTAATGAAAGGATGGCGAGTCGTTTAGGTAGGTGGCTCTTTTCTGCTACGCCGCAGGGCTTCGGTTTGGCAGACACCTCACCTTAGCATCATGTAGACGGGGGACCCACATCTCCTGGGCACCTGGGAAATGCAGGCAGCTGCAAGCTGCTGGCAGCGGTGCAGGAACCCGGGCTGGAGAGGGAACTGGGTTCTTGTTTCGGGACTACCTGGGGCGGGCTGTGAGATCCCGGGCTGGTTTCTGTCTCAGCCCCAGAGTGAAAGAGAACTTTGGCAAGATGTTCGTGAGCTGCGCAGATGCTGTGGACGAAGAAGGTTGCCTGATGGGTCTGAGCCTGAGGCTGCAAGTCTAGGCCTCCATTTTGCCACAAGTAGAAAGAGAAAGGGAGAGACAGTGGGGCTGATGGTCCTGCCCAACTGTCTGGAGCCAGGGCAACGGGCACACCGCCCTTTTATGGGGAAGGCGGGACAGTGGTGTGACCCACCATCCCCTGGATTCCACGTGGAAGCCCCCTGGGACTTGCCCTCCATCTATCCCCTGATCGACATCACAAGTCTCTGGGAAGGAGAGCGAGGCATCTCCACAGTTGCCTGGTTGCTGGTCCTACCTCACCTCTGATTCTGTTTCAGCTTCGAGAGTACAAGGTGGTGGGGCGCTGCCTGCCCACCCCCAAGTGCCACACGCCACCCCTCTACCGCATGCGCATCTTTGCACCTAACCATGTTGTTGCCAAGTCCCGCTTCTGGTACTTTGTGTCTCAACTCAAGAAGATGAAGAAGTCTTCAGGGGAAATCGTCTACTGTGGGCAGGTATGGAGTGTCCAGGACACGGTGGGGTCTGGAGTGGGTTTACATCTCCCATGAGGCAGCCCTGGCCTCACAGGGTGATGGCGCTTCAGAGCCCCTGGTCCTGTTCACAGGTGTAGTTCAGGCCCTAGGTCAGGGTGGGGTGGGTGAATCTGCTCTTCTCTTAACGAGAAAGCCCAAGGCCGGGGGAGGGTGTGGCTGTCATGCTGGGATGTCTCAGCTGAGGTCACCACCTTCCCTGGACCTCATCTGTGAAGGGGAAAAGGTGCCATCGCCTGGGCACAATGGCATGATGGGCACTGGACTCTGCATCATGTGGCTGCACTGGGCGGCAGCTGGTCCCCGTGAGGAAAGTGGCCTGGACTACTCTGCGCCCCCCACTTTTCCCATGGAGATTTCTGTGGACAGCAGATTGCCCTCGCTTGTCTGAAGGTTCAGGGCAGTGGTTCTCAACCTTGGGTGGAAACCCTTTCACAGGGGTCGCCTAAGACCATCAGAAAACAGATATATAATTACATATTGTTTTTGTGACTAATCACAAAAACCCAAGCATCTAAACCCAAGAACTGCTGTTTGCTGTAGCAGCAGTTGAAACAGGTGCTAACAGCAGTGGATCTTGTCGCCTTTGGGGGCTGTCACTGTGCCCCTCGAAGTGAATTGGAAGGTTCTACACTCCTGGTGGTCAGAGAGGGGTCTCCTAGGCAAGCACCTAATGGGAGTTTTGAGGAACACCCAGAGACCTGATGCTTTAATTATGTTCAATTTGTAACAATGAAATTGGGGGTCACCACAACATGAAGAACTATATTAAAGGGTCGCGGCATTAGGAAGGTTGAGAACCACTGGTTCAGGGGCTGTCCTTGGGACAGCAAGGGTAGAAGTATTGGCTCAGTGAGGGTAGGGGCTGGGGTGGAGGCCCATTTACTACTCTCCCCTCAGCCAGTCTCCTTTTTGGCAGGTGTTTGAAAAATCCCCGCTTCGGGTAAAGAACTTTGGCATCTGGCTGCGCTACGACTCCCGCAGTGGCACCCACAACATGTACCGGGAGTACCGGGACCTGACCACCGCCGGCGCCGTCACCCAGTGCTGTAAGTGGTCTTGTGCCACAGCCAGGTCCTTCCTTTTAGAGTCATCCTTGACAGACATCTGCAGCTGTCTGACACCTCCCCCCTAGACTGAGGCAGGACAAATGCAAGAGGCTTTGGGGGTGTGGGGAGTCCCAGGGATGGTGATGGGTGTTTGCTTAGGGGGTAGAAATGGAGAGGATATCCCAGGAACACCTTTTCCTGGAACCTGGCAGCAAATGGACTTTTGGGGCCAGTCTCTGCTAGAGACGCAGCTCCCACCCATCACCGCGTCCAGCCCCTGTCCAGTGTTGGGACCTGTGGTGGGCCAGGGTGCTCCCAGGGTGGGCCACCTATCAGGTCTGAAACCCAAGCACCTAAACCCAAGAACTGCTGTTTGCTGTAGCAGCAGTTGAAACAGGTGCTAACAGCAAGTGAATCTTGTCGCCTTTGGGGGCTGTCACTGTGCCCCTCAAAGTGAATTGGAAGGTTCTACACTCCTGGTGGCCAGAGAGGGGTCTCCTAGGCAAGCACCTAATGGGGGTTTTGAGGAACACCTGTCTGTTCACCCTGCAGACCGAGATATGGGGGCCCGGCACCGTGCCCGCGCCCACTCAATCCAGATCATGAAGGTGGAGGAGATTGCAGCCAGCAAGTGCCGCCGACCAGCAGTCAAGCAGTTCCACGTGAGTGCACTGGGCCCCTGCTGGACTGAGGGGGGCTCCCCCTAGCCTTGGGTCTGACGCAGGAGCCCAGTGGGGCATGTCCACACCTCTGTAGACCTTTCAAAGGACAAGGTTAAGAGGCTTCCACCACACCACCCCCTCACCTGCCTCTCTCTGTCATAGGACTCCAAGATCAAGTTCCCGTTGCCGCACCGGGTCCTTCGTCGCCAGCACAAGCCACGCTTCACCACCAAGAGGCCCAACACCTTCTTTTAGATGCAGGGTCTCTCCCTCCCTTGGCCTGCCCAAATAAACTTTTTGGGAAAATCGGGGTGCTCATACACACTTGTTTTCTTTGCATACCCTGCAGAACTCAAAAGGGCATAGCCCAAGAGTTCTCTGCTCTGAGAGGGGTATTGCTCAAGTGGGGCCCAGACAGCAAGACCCTCAGAAGGGGTGGTGGGAGTCCCAGGAATAGTGAGGGTCTCACCCCCAAGCTCTCCAGCCCACTCAGTTCCTTGAGGCTTTGTCCAGTAAGGAGCTGTCATGGGTGGGGTCCTAGTGTGAGGGCCGAGCTTTCAGCCCTATCAGGCAGCCCTCTGCTGTGAGCTTTGAGGGTGCATTGTAGGGCACAGACTTGGCCCCCAAATCTGTCCCACGGGCCTCCATTTCCCCCCATTCTGGTGGTGAGATGTGGCAGCTGGACCCTGGAGGAAACCAGGATGGTTAGGCTGGTTCTACCTGGGATCTCCCCTCCTGGCCCAGAACCTGGTTCTTGGTTCCAAGATCCTTCCAGGGTATTTGAGGGCATCTGTCTCCAGGAAACCACTGAAAGCCTGGAAAAAATGCAGGCACGAAGCTAATCCCACCTGGCTGAGCCCTCAACAAGGAGGTTGACACAGGCCTTGGGAGCACCTGTCCTTAATGTGTCACCTTGATCCCTCTGAGCACAGGTGTCCAGGCCACCTACCACCTTTACTGATCAGCAGTGCTGGGGGTGCAAGCACCAGAGGCACAGGCTGGGCAGGACCCACCATGGATCAGGAGGGAGCCCTAAGCACAAAAAGGCAGAAAGCCAGTCCTGGTCAGGGAACACAGCTGCTGCCCCACAGAAGGGGAGGAGTGCGTGAAAACAAGGTCTCCAACCCACCTGTGGAGAGGCCAGATCCCCAGGGCACAGCGTTGCATAGCCAGCGCTCTAGGCAAGACAGGTCTGAGTGGGTCCCAGGCTTCCCAGGCCCTCAGAGCTGCTTTGCTTAGTAAACTGATGTTGGGCCCTCTACCTGGGCTGCTCTCCACAGATTATCACTGGGCTCCCCTCAGTGATGTTTCTGAACCATCCTATCTAATAATAGACAAACATGGTAATTGACTGCCTTCGCTATGCCTCCCATTGGCTAATCAGTGAGATATGCAAATTAACTGCCAACAAAGATGGTTGATTTGCATACATAGGCGCTCTGGCCTGGGTCCCGGGTGCTGGAGGAAGACCGGTGCGGCAGCCAGGGGAAGGGAAGGCCTATTGCACAAATCTTTTCGTGCAACAGGCCTCTAGTATATCCATAAGGACAGCTTTCAACCCCCACCAGGCACTCGGGGCTCAGACCACATCTGTCACTGTCCCTGGCAGAGCTGTAAGTTTGTGGGACCCAGGAAAGGGCAGATGGCCAATGACTATCCCTCCACCTGTGTGTCTGTAGCACATAGGCTAACTGTTAAGTTGCTGGGCCAGGTATTTGATTTGGGGACTGCCAGACTACCCTCCATAGATGGCATCTAAAGGGTGTCCCAAAATTCACACAAGAAGTAATTTTGATAGAAAACAGGTTTATAATTAAAAATTGTAAATTTTTTATTGATTCATAAAGTATACAGTATAGGGTTATGTATGGAATGGCATATTGGGTAAATGGTCTCCACAGCTTTGCTGGCACATATGCACTTGTTGAAATTTTCCATGACCGTTTCGCATAAATGTGGCTGAATTTCGTTGATACAGCGCTCAATTTCCTCCTTCAAGGCCTGGGTGGTCATGGGCTTGTTGGCATAAACCTTAGACTTCAAAAAACCCCAAAGAAAAAAGTCAACGGCATTAAATCACATGATCTGAGCAGCCAATTCTGATCACCAAAATGGGAAATTACACGACCAGGAAATGACTCATGCAGTAATTGAATTGTTTCTCTGGCTGTATGGTATGTGGCACGTCTTGTTGAAACCACATGTCATCCACATCCATATCTTGCAATTTAGGCACCAAAATGGATTATCATGTGATAGCGAGCACCATTAAATTCAAATCTTAGGTGAATTTTGGGACACCCTTTATATCCAACAGCATTAAGGACAGGAAGCAGCCAGTTGATTCTCATCGTTGGTGTTTCTATTCCTTTCTGAATTCAAATATATATATATTTTTAAAAGGGATCCTGGTTTTCCCCAACTTTGCCAGCACCGGTGGGTTAGTAAACTGATGGCTGAAAAAATCAAATTTTAGGATTGGCTTTCCCCACCTGCCCATGAATTCATTTGTATCATCTTGGCTCATTATTGGGCTGTTGGTTATGGATCTGTAAAACCTTGGAAGAAAAATCTCCCCATGTTGCAAACACGTTTGCCTTGTGGATTTCGTTAACTTATTGTAGTTTCTAGCAAAAATTCCTAGTTTCTCCAAATATTCCATTCCCCCCCTCAGTAATAGGTTCTCCATATCTAGATGCCATCCAGAAAGCTTCCCAGCCTACCTTCCAGTTAGGAGTGGCCATGTGACAACAGTAGCGATGTGTGCCACGAACAGGAAGTACCCATACAGTTGGAATATTGCCACGATGCCCAATCCTCCAACAGCCATCCTTGGGCACAAGCCACACCAGCAACCAAGTAGGTAGAGCTTGGATTCCTGACCCTCTGTGCGGCTGCTAGATCACTCCTGATGTGGCCTGGAGGTGGGCCCTGATGGCTGTGCCTGGAGCAAGTCACTGCCTACTCTGAGCCTAGTTCCTTTTATGTGAAGTGGGAATGGTGATCCTTTAGTTTGGGGGGTGGGGAGCTTTAGATAAGCTAGAGGTTGAGCATCCAGGATGTACTGCCAGGAATGTGGAAGTTCAGCGTCCCACACAGGCCCACCAGGCACCTCATCTCCACTTTGGGGTTCCATTGAGGCATCATCCACATTACGGCCTGGGAACCAGTTGGGAGGGCTTTGCCCCCACTAGCCAAGGTGTGGGGCCAATCCCATTATTGGGGGGCCTTGAACAGAGGATAGTAAGCCCAGCTCCCTATCTTCAACCTGCTCACCCACCCACCCTGCCATTTGCTCATCGTCTTACCGGATTGTCCACAGACTCTGCCATGTAACCACCCACCTGCCAATTCCCCTCATACCCTGCCAAGAGCAGCTGGTGGGGACACTGGCTGGAGGTGAGGGCCACTGAACCAAGGGTGGTGTGCGGGAACCACCAGGGCAAAGGCCAGAATTAGGGGGAGGTGGGCCCGTGAGGCAGGATGGTCCTTGGATTGCTGACATCACTGGTCTACTCAGAGGACGACAGGAACCCAGTGCACCCTTCCCACTGCCTCAGGTGTCGAGGTATCCCCGGACCCCTTCCTGGGCATGGCCAGGTGCCAGACGTCATGCCCTGGCAAGGCTAGGAGCCCTGGAGGAGAGAGACAGAACCCCTCCTCCCTGACCCACCCTGCACCCAGCTCCTGAGTTAGGACCAACAGGTAGGTACCAAGGCAAGAAGAATGGGAGGCCCAGGAGACCCAGAGACGAGAATCAGGATCATAAGATTCTCAAGACTGGATCCTGAACTTCTCCAACTGGATGCCCCTGGGCTCTGGCTGGATAGCTCAGTTGGTTAGAGCATCGTCCCAATAAGCCAAGGTTCTGGGTTCAATCCCCGGTCAGGCCACACAAGAATCAATCAATGAATGCATAGATAAGTGGAACAACAAATCTGATGTTTCTCTCTTCCTCTAAAACCAATAATAATAATAATCCTATCTAATAAAAGAGAAACATGGTAATTAGCGTAC
>NW_006288873.1:19009-19657 GCF_000327345.1 Myotis davidii
GAAATAATCACATTTGCCTGCTCTGTGCCTGACAGGGGGTGGCACTGCAACTTCCTCATCGACCCTGCCTTGAGTGTGACAGGCGGCAGTGCCCCAACCCCCCAATCGGCCCTACCCTGAGCGTGACTGAGAGTGGCATTGCAACCTCCCTATCCGCCCTGCTCTGTGCATGACAAGGCATGGTGCCCCAACTCCCCAATCGGCCCTGCTCTGAGCCAGACCAGGGGCTGCACCTAGGGATTGGGCCTGCCCTCTGCCACCCGGGAGCAGGCCTAAACCAGCAGGTCGTTATCTCCGGAGGGGTCCCAGACTGCGAGAGGGCACAGGCTGGGCCGAGGGACCCCCCTCCCCCCCAGTGCACAAATTTTTGTGCACCGGGCCTCTAGTAATAATAATAATAATAAAGAGCCTAGACTCCTGGAATCTCACAGTGACAGCACCAGGGGTAATAAAGGTTTGCTTTTACTGAGTGCAGGGTACAAGTTCAAGGACCCGGCAGATCATGCTGGAGTAAGTAGCTCACAGCCTGGCCCTGGCATGTCTCCAGGGAGCCATGGGAGGACAGGATGCCCAGGACAACAGATAAGGTGACATCCCAATATTCCTGCCCCTTTTGCTCAGACTGCAGCTGCTGGGTCTTCAGGAATG
>NW_006288873.1:19724-21681 GCF_000327345.1 Myotis davidii
CGGCCCTGCCCGCCTCCTTCCCATTAAGGTGCTACTTCTCTCCACCCTGCTCCCTGCCCCCCTCCATGCTTCCTGCCCCAACTCCCCAGCAGGCACAGGAGATGGCCCTGTCTACCCCCAGGGCTCCCAACTCTGAACCTCCTCCTCTCACGCCCTGAAATTCCGGAACATTGTGAATCTGCACATTTCTCCCATCTCATTAGGCCTATGATTAGATCTGCCCCACTAGGCCCCACTGGTTAGATCCCTCATTTGCTCCAGACTCCCCAGTGGCTTCCCAGTGCCCTTGGAATAAAATCCACATCCCCCACCAAGGCTCAAGATCCCCTGGTGGCCCTCTCTGCCCAGCTCCTTTCCACCCCTGGCCCTTCCCCCAGCCTGGCTCATTCTCTGCTAGTAAGTCTCCACTCACCACCCAGAAAGGGCCCCACCCACAGGCCCCGCCTATGGTTGCCCCCAGGCCATCATTCTTGTCATCCAATCGCTTCTGAGATGGGTATTCATTGCTGGCTGGGCCAGTGTCCTGATCCTGTGTGCCCGTTGGGTCCACCTGGGTCCCCAGCGCTTGGTGCAGGGCCTTGTGCACAGTAGGTGCTCCATGAACAGGCCTCCAGGGGAGGGGAGGGGAAGACTCATGCTGACACCAAGAGCCTCCCTGGGGAGATAGGACAGGTTGCATATGTTTTAATTTGTTTGAATGACTTTTCCGGAAGAGATTCCTGCCTGGATTTCCCCTTTCCCAGCAGGTTTTCCAGGAAGATGTCTCGCCGGGGCCTGGAAAAATAATGGAGGCGGGAGGAAGAGGAACTGGTGTCCTCCACATCCTCCCGGCGGCGTAGGCGGAGGGGGCAAGCCAGCGAGCCACAGATGGCCGTGTGACAGTTGCGGTGTCGGAGCCCTAAGAGAGGGGCCTACACATCACATATATAATGAGAATCGAGTCCCGGGGGACACTCGTGAAGGCGCCTCCCCCCTTTCCATCCTCCCCGCCCCGCCCTGTACCCCGCACATTGGACTCAGCTGGGGCGGCGCATGTAGGCCAGAGGGGGCCACCGGGGGGCGACAGAGGCCGGTGAGGACTGCGGGGCCCTAGCATTCCACCCGCGGATTTTTAGGTCCCGCCCCCTTACGGAGGAAGGTACCCAGCTTTTCCAGGGCGAATCAGGGGTTGGAGCCACCAGAGGCCAAAGTCCTTTCTGGGCTCCCCGGCGAAGGGCCCCGAAATGACAGTGTCTGGGTACCTGGGCGGCATGACCCCAGGCAAGGGACTTCCCGGCGCAGTGTCCTCATTTGTGTGATGGGCACTCGCCTGACGCCACCTTCCCAGGTAGTCGTGGGTCTACCACTTACTCGGGTTCGTGGCCACCGACAGCCCCTCCGCGCGACCTTCGTTGTACGGTGCGCCCGACACAGGCAGATGCTCTGTGCGTGTTTGACAAGGAGCCAACGAATAAATTAAGGAACGACGGGAAATGCTCTTAGCCTGTGCCAGGTGTGTGTCCTGCGGGTGCAGTTTACTCCCCTGGGGCAGGGGCTCCTCTATCCCTACTTCAGACCGGAAACGGGCCCAGGGAGGGGCACCTCTTCCAGGGCGTAGGCACTAAGGACTTGGCCCCCACGTCTTCCATGCGGCTTAGCCCGAGGGTGGGGCTGGTGATGCGCTCCCGCTGGGCTCTAGAGAACGGGGAGCCCAGTTGGAGAAGGGGTTCAATCCAGCCCAGTTCTCCAGCGGTTCTCAACCTGTGGGTCGCGACCCCTTTGGGGTCAAACGACCCTTTCACAGGGGTCGCCTAAGACCATCGAAAAACACATATATAATTACATATTGTTTTTGTGATTAATCACTATGCTTTAATTATGTCCAATTTGTAACAATGAAATTGGGGGCCACCACAACATGAGGAACTGTATTAAAGGGTGGCGGCATTAGGAAGGTTGAGAACAACTGGCCTAGAGG
>NW_006288873.1:22289-23467 GCF_000327345.1 Myotis davidii
GTGGGTGGGGCTGGGGCGGGGCGGACAGCGCAGCGCGGAGGACTTCTTCACGGGGGGCCGGCGCCTGTCCGCCCTGCCCGTCGGCCTCTCGCTGGCCGCCAGCTTCATGTCGGCCGTGCAGGTGCTGGGCGTCCCCGCGGAGGCCTACCGCTACGGCCTCAAGTTCCTCTGGATGTGCCTGGGCCAGCTGCTCAACTCCCTCCTGACCGCGGCCTTCTACCTGCCCGTCTTCTACCGCCTGGGCCTCACCAGCACGTACCAGGTACTGGGCCGAGGCCGGGGGGCCGGACCTGCCTGGCTGGGGACGCGGGGATGCAGTGGGGGGAGCCCTGGGGCTGTGGGCCGCGGTGCCGGGGTACACAGAGGGGCTTCTTGGTGCTTTCGTGCCCGCCCCCACCCCTTAGGCATCCAGGTGGGCAGGGTTCTGGGAAGAAGCCCCAGGCAGTGAGGCCAGGGGCAGGAAGGAGGAAGAGGAGCCGGTGTCCTGGTTCTCTTCAGTGGAAGCCCGCAGGGGGTGGGGCCGGGCTTGCACTCACCTGTGGACAGGTGCACACCTGCCCCCCACATGCCTCGGCATGTCGATGCCTGAGTGCTCTCCGACGGCGGGCTGGAAATTCCAAACCTGACTCCCCTCTGTCTCCCACTCGGGCAGGGGGCAGGCCTCTGCCCAGATTCCCCAGGTGTCCAGCCCGGCTGATTACAGGACCTCCCGTAGGCAGTGGGTGAAGTGATTAAAATCGAGGCTAATAACTGTTGGCCACGCGTGTGTGTGGGGGGGGACGTGTACACACATGCTGTGGGCACAGGCATGGGGATGGTGGGTGTGCACGGGTGCGCGCGGACAATGGGAATGTGTGCACTTGGTCGAGGTTCCCACGGGCAGGAGTGCAGAGAGCCAAGCTGTCCTCTGGAGAGAGGGCAGAAGCCAAGGGGGCGGGTGAAGGAACCCAGAGGTCTGGAGCCCCGAGGTAGGATCTGCCCAGGTGACCACGAGCCCTCGGCTCCTCCTTGCAGTACCTGGAGCTCCGTTTCAGCCGGGCGGTGCGGCTCTGTGGGACCCTGCAGTACCTGCTGGCCACAGTGAGTGGCCTGGGTCCTGCCTTCGTCGGCCCCGCCCACAGCCCTCCCCCATCCTTCCCCACCTATCCCTGTGGGTCCCATCTCCACCCAGTGCTTGG
>NW_006288873.1:27987-33055 GCF_000327345.1 Myotis davidii
CTGCTACCAGCGGAGGGATACTGCCTGCAGCCGCCGGGAGGAGGTGGGGGAGGGGGAGGCGGTGGCCTGGGGACAGGAAGGGACTGACGTGGGGTGGGATCGATCGCACCCGCATGCATCCCTTAGGGGAGAGAATGGGCCTCTTTGCCTCCAACTCCAGGGAGGCAGAAACGGGGCTTCCCCTCCCCGAGGGAAACTGAGGCACAGAGGATCTCAGGCCCGCAGTGGGATTCCTCGGGTCCTGCTTTCCCAGCGGGTGAACCGCGGCTGGAGAGGGGGTGGCTCTGCCCTCAGTCGCCCCCCGCACCCCCCCTCTGGCTCCGCAGGGCTCCTTCACTGTCATGGGCGTCCTGAGCGGCCCCCTCCTCGGAGCCTTCTCCCTCGGGATCTTCCTCCCCGCAGGCATGGGGATGGTGGGTGTGCACGGGTGCGCGCGGACAATGGGAATGTGTGCACTTGGTCGAGGTTCCCACGGGCAGGAGTGCAGAGAGCAAAGCTGTCCTCTGGAGAGAGGGCAGAAGCCAAGGGGGCGGGTGAAGGAACCCAGAGGTCTGGAGCCCCGAGGTAGGATCTGCCCAGGTGACCACGAGCCCTCGGCTCCTCCTTGCAGTACCTGGAGCTCCGTTTCAGCCGGGCGGTGCGGCTCTGTGGGACCCTGCAGTACCTGCTGGCCACAGTGAGTGGCCTGGGTCCTGCCTTCGTCGGCCCCGCCCACAGCCCTCCCCCATCCTTCCCCACCTATCCCTGTGGGTCCCATCTCCACCCAGCTAGGCTCAGCCTGTGCCCTGCCCACTTCCGTCAGGTCTACAGGTTTGGTCCGCCAGCCCCCCACCCCCACCTGCCTCCTCTCTACACCAAACACCCTCCTTCTCCGATCTCTGATTCATTCCCAGTCACCACAGCCACTACCCTCCCCCTCTCCCCCCTGCAGGTGCTATACACTGGAATCGTGATCTACGCCCCTGCACTCATCCTGAACCAAGGTTTGGCTCTGAGAGAGAGAGACAGAGAGAGAGAGAGAGAGAAAAGAGAGGGAGGGTGTCTGCAATGCGGCAAAGGCTTACAGGCTATCCCAGAGCAGGCGGCAGGGGCTGCCCCAGGGACATGGGAGGGAAGACTCCTGGAGGGAGGAGAGCCCGACACTGGAGTCCAAATCTGCACCCCACTTGGTGGCCTAATGGGGGGGATTTCCTTGAACAGTGACCGGGCTGGACATCTGGGGGTCACTCCTGTCCACTGGAGTCATCTGCACCTTGTACACCACTGTGGTGAGTGACACCCCCCTCCCCCCCGCTGACCCCACTTGGGGGCTTCATGCCGGCTGGATAGGGGAGGCCCTGGGCTGGCTGTCTGCACTCCCTACTTTTCCTTCCTCCTGAGGAAGCCCCGTGTCAGCTGGGCCGGTTTCCTCATCTTAATAATGAAAGAATATTTGAAAGGCTTATTGGTTAGGGTCCAGGGCGTCCCTAACTGTCATGGGCATCCTGCTTCAGGCCTGGCTGGATCCAGGGGCTGCAGCAGTGTCCTCTGTGTACCACTCCCATCTCTAGGGGCTCCATCAGCTCCATGCATCCATCCCTTTGCCAGAAAGTGAGCTCCTGCTTCAGGGTGGGCTGGCTAAAGTCCGGGAGGGCTCCGTTTGGCCGGCTTTGGTCTTGTGCACAGAATGAGAAGTTTGGGGGGCTGGGATATTCTCTTTTTAAATTGAATTTATTGAGGTGACATTGGTTAATAAAGGTATATAGGTTCCAGGTGTACAATTCTATAATGCATCATCTGTACGTTGTGTTGTTGTGTTCACCACCCCAAGACGTCTCCTTCCACCACCACTTACCCCCCGAGGCCCTCTTCCACCTCCCCAGACTCCCCGTCCGCCTTGGGAATCGCCATGTTGTTGTCTGTGTCTATGAGGTTTTTGGCTTTGTGGCTTAATCCCTTCACCTTTTGGGGTTCGGATATTCTCATTGGCTGTTCTTGGAGCTGGGAGCAGGACTGGCCTCACCTGAGCAGCCTATGAGGGAAAAGGGGTTTCTCCAGAGGAAAGTGCAGGGGCTGCCGTGGGAATGTGAAAGCTTGGAGGCTGGGAGGGTAAAGGCAGCAGGTGATAATAATGGTGATAGTCATCATAGCAGCAGCCATTACTCACTCACTCACTCACTGAACACTTATATGCGCCATTCCAAATATCTTTCTCATAGTAACTAATTTCGTTCTTACATCACCATAAGGAGAGTGCTGTTATTTGTTTTAATCGAGTCTAGAGAGAGGAAAGGGGAGGAGAGAGAGAGATACATCCATCGGTTGCCTCCCGAACGCACCCTGACAGGAGATCCAACCCCTGCCCCAACCGGGAATCAAACTCGCCAGCTTTCCTTGTATGGGACGACACTCCAACCAACTGAGCCACACCGGCCAGGGCAGGAGAGTACTGTTCTTAACCCTGCTTTACAGATAGGAGACAGGCAGAAGGGGGCATTGGTCCTGGCTACTGCTGGAGGCCGGGCCAGACTGGCCCCAGCCAGGTCTCCTGTCTGCTCCCTCTTTGCCTCACTCTGTCCTGTCTTGCAGGCCCCAGACAGGTCTCTGTCTGACCCCCTCTCTCCCTCTCTGTCACATCCTGCAGGGCGGCATGAAGGCTGTGATCTGGACCGATGTGTTCCAGGTTGTGGTGATGCTGGCTGGCTTCTGGGTTGTCCTGGTTCGCGGGATCATGCTTGTGGGCGGGCCCAGACAGGTGTTCAAGCTTGCCCAGAACCACTCCCGGATCAACCTGATGGAGTGAGTGAAACTGTAGAGGGGGATAATGCAAGAGGATGGAGCTGGCATCCCTCTGCCCTGGGAGAAGCCAGCCAATGCCTACTGCTCCAGGAAGCCCCCCCCCCCCGGGTTCCCTCCCCAGGCTCCCCAAAGATACTACCCTGGCTCCCCTTCTCTGTACTCCCCCACCCCCACCTCCAGCCAGACTGGAAACTGAAGGCTCTCTGAGGTCCCAGATGGGCACAGAAAGAATGGTTTTGGAGCACAAACACAGATGACTCAGGAAACAAATAAATGAATTTCAATCAGGCAAACTCCTACACTCACTTCAAAACCTATCCCAAATGTCCCCTTAAGGCCCTTAAGGGTAATGGCCATCTGGGGCCCTTGGGAAAGTGAATTCAATGTGGTATCCCCACATGGATGGCTTGCCCTGCCCTCATCCAGCTTTGACCCAGACCCGCGGAGTCGGTACACATTCTGGACTCTCACGGTGGGCGGCACGTTGGTGTGGCTCTCAATGTATGGCGTGAACCAAGCACAGGTGCAGCGCTATGTGGGTTGCCGCACAGAGAAGCAGGCCAAGCTGTAAGTGTTTGGGGGAGGGGGCGGGATGGGAGTCTCTAGGATGCACCCCCCCCTCCCCCCGCATCCTCAGCCTGAGGCACACCTCCCCACAGGGCCCTGCTCATCAACCAGCTGGGCCTGTTCCTGATTGTGTCCAGTGCTGTTGCTTGTGGCATCGTCATGTTCACACTCTATATGGACTGTGACCCCCTCCGCACAGGGCGTATCTCTGCCCCCGACCAGGTGAGTCTGGTCCAGGCTCCTAGGCCGCTCCTGACCCCACCCCCACTCCGAATCTCTGTATGGATGAATCTCTGGGGGTGGCGGTAGAAGGGCTTTCCTAGCAGCCTGTGCAAAGGTGCAGACGCAGGCGAGAGTTTGGCTCAGGGGAGGATCTGGGAGGCGATGAGGAGCCATGGTAGATGTGAGCAGGAGAGGGGCACATTCAGACCTCGAGTCAGACTCCCTGAGGCGTATCAAGGAGAAGATGGGACCGTGGTCCCACACACAGTGATGGTGTTAATATTAATAATAATGACCAGCTCCCGTGTGCCAAGCACTGACCCTGTGCCTCATGCCGTTCCCTCCCTTCACAAGCAGTTAGTGACCCATCCAATCCTTCAATATGAGATAAGGCCAAGGATGTCATGGTGCCCACTTTACAGATGAGCAAACTGAGGCGGGAGCGGGTAGGAGGCAACTGTCTAAGGTCCGCAGGCAAGTCAAAGGCAGCTCTAGCTGCAGGGTACAGAGTGGACAGAGGCTGCAAGGCTGTTGCATCTGCCATTCTCTGGTCAGAATCCTGCCTGCCTGACTGCAACCTCAGGCGGGGCGGCACCTTTCAGCCTCACTGTCCTCGTCAACAAAGCGATGCCACGGGGCCCTGCCTCACCGGGACCCCAGGGCTCTGTGCGTGGCGGGGCTCAGTGGTAATCACAGGTGCCTGCAGCCCATCCACAAACACACACTGAGTGCCCACTGTGAGCCCGGTCTGCACTGGGCGCTGGGGCCGTGCAGGGTGAGGACAGACAGAAGCCCTAGCCTCTGGGTGCTCCTGTCCCGGAGGCTGACCCCCTCCTTCCCCCAGTACATGCCCCTGCTCGTGCTGGACATCTTCAAGGACCTGCCTGGAGTCCCTGGCCTCTTCCTGGCCTGTGCCTACAGTGGCACCCTCAGGTGAGTGGCCCTGCTTGCTCGCCCAGCCTGTCCCAGCCCCTCAGAGCCTGTCCCTACCAGCCGCCCCCCTTCGGGACAGAATTCTCGGGACCGTGCCTCCCGCTCACAGTTCCTGCTTGGTTCCCAGCGGGCAGCTCGGGTGGGCCTGGCAGAGGGCACACCCTGGGCACAAGGACACCAGCTGTGGGGTCTTCACCTCAGTACCTGGCAGCCACCCCTGGCTCCCCTCTCTTCCTTCCCCCTCTCCATCCTTCTTCCCAAACAAATGTTTATTGAGAACGACTCTGCTTTAAAGCTGCTGTTTTAAATCCTGGGGGGCACAGCCGTGACCAAGTTAGCCCCCCTCTCCTGCCCTCAGGGGCCTCACATTCAGGTGGTGTTAAGTCTTCCATGACTTCTGGCCACAGGGTGACAGAGTCCCAGGTGGCAGGTCTCTGCAGCCCATTATGACTCTAACAAGAACGTGTGTCATCCGTGTCCCTGGGTGTGGGTATCCCTGCTCCTGTGTGTGTGTGTGTGTGGGGAGGGGGGGTCTCAAGTCTGTGGATGGGGGCAGGGTAGGCCTCCC
>NW_006288873.1:36648-37595 GCF_000327345.1 Myotis davidii
TGGGCCTGGCAGAGGGCACACCCTGGGCACAAGGACCCCAGCTGTGGGGTCTTCGCCTCAGTACCTGGCAGCCACCCCTGGCTCCCCTCTCTTCCTTCCCCCTCTCCATCCTTCTTCCCAAACAAATGTTTATTGAGAACGACTCTGCTTTAAAGCTGCTGTTTTAAATCCTGGGGGGCACAGCCGTGACCAAGTTAGCCCCCCTCTCCTGCCCTCAGGGGCCTCACATTCAGGTGGTGTTAAGTCTTCCATGACTTCTGGCCACAGGGTGACAGAGTCCCAGGTGGCAGGTCTCTGCAGCCCATTATGACTCTAACAAGAACGTGTGTCATCCGTGTCCCTGGGTGTGGGTATCCCTGCTCCTGTGTGTGTGTGTGTGTGGGGAGGGGGGGTCTCAAGTCTGTGGATGGGGGCAGGGTAGGCCTCCCCTCCACTCTTAGGGGAGTCTGTCACCCATGCCTCTGCCCTTGGCTAGGTGGGGTCCTGGCAGGCCAGACGGTGTGGCCAGCAGGGGGATCCCCAGCAGGTGGGCCCCAGAGTTGGGTGGCCAGTCTCTGGATATGGCCTGACCACACACCTTCCCTCCCCCCGCCCCCCAGCACCGCATCCACCAGCATCAATGCCATGGCTGCGGTCACTGTGGAGGACCTCATCAAACCGCGGCTGCCCGGCCTGGCACCCCGCAGACTCGTCATCATCTCCAAGGCGCTCTGTGAGTTGGGGGGATCTGGATGGGGGGGCCAGGGCAGCCTCTCCCCACTGACGGTGCCTCCCTTCGCTGCAGCGCTCATTTATGGCTCGGCCTGCATCTCCGTGGCGGCTCTGTCTTCACTGCTGGGGGGCGGGGTCCTCCAGGTGAGTCCTCGCCCCGCCCGGAGAGGTCGGGCACCTTCTGCCTTGCACGGAGGTTAGAGGGGGTCACACCCTCTCTGGGTCCCCGTCTGCCC
>NW_006288873.1:38026-38737 GCF_000327345.1 Myotis davidii
CCGCGGGGCCGCCAGGTGAGCGGGGAGGCTTGGTGCGGGAGAGTGCGGTCCGGAAGGGCCTTAACCCGAGCCCAGAGGAGGAGCGGGAGCCGGCTGGTAAGAGGGGAGGAAGGGCGCTCCCAGCGGAGGGAGCGGGGTCCCAGGTCAGATTAGTGCACTGGCGGCGCTGAGGTTGGAGTGGACTTAAAGGGAGAAGGAAGAACAGGAGACAAGGTCCAGCCGGGGGAACTGGGTCTGGTTTTTTGTTTTTTTAATTAACAAGTGTCTTCTATATTTTCTTTTACTTTTTTTAAATTTTTAAAATATATATATATATTTTTATTGAATTCAGAGAGGAAGAGAGAGGGAGATAGAAACATCAATGGTGAGAGAGAATCATTGGTCGGCTGGCCCTACTGGGGATTGGGGATGGATCAAGCTCGACCAGGGCCTGTGCCCTGACCAGGAATCGAGCCATGGCCTCCTGGTTCATAGGTCAACGCTCAACCACTGAACAACGAGGCCCGGCTTTCCTCCTCCTTTCTTCTTGGACGTTGGCCTCTCTGATGGCTGGAGAGGGGGTCTCCTCCCTCCTGATCCAGACTATAGCTAGCTCGGGAACCAGCAGGGCCAACACTCATCACATGTACACACACACACACACACACACACACACACACACACGAATGAACGCAGCTTCTTCTAGCTCTCAGCCAGAACCACCACCCTTCC
>NW_006288873.1:41450-71098 GCF_000327345.1 Myotis davidii
TTTACAGAGAGGAAGGGAGAAGGATAGAGAGTTAGAAACATTGATGAGAGAGAAACATCGATCAGCTGCCTCCTGCACACTCCCTACTGGGGATGTGCCCACAACCAAGATACATGCCATTGACCAGAATCGAACCTGGGACCCTTGAGTCTGCAGGCTGATGCTCTATCTACTGGGCCAAACCAGTTAGGGCATAAGTATACCTTCTTTAGAGAAATGTCTATTTAAATTCTTCATTCATTTTCAAATTGGGTCTTTTTATTGTTGAGTTGTAACTTATATATTCTTTATATCTTTATATATTCTGGATACTAGATCCTTATCAAATGTGTGATTTGCAAATATCCCATTCTGTGGGTTGTCTTTGTGTGTGTGTGTGTGTGTGTGTGTGTGTGTGTGTTAGGTTTTGGGGTTTTCTTAGAATATATTTTTTATTTCAGAGAGGAGAGGAGAAATAGAGAGAGAGAAATATCAATGATGAGAGAGAATCATGTATTGGCTGCCTCCTGCATGCCCCCTCCTGGGGATCGAGCCTGCAACCTAGGCATGTGCCCTTGATGGGAATTGAACCCAGGACCCTTCAGTCCACAGTCCAACGCTCTATCCACTGAGCCACATTGGCTAGGGCAAGTGTTAGGTTTTTTTAATTGAATTTATTGGGGTGACATTGGTTAATAAAACCATACAAGTTTCAAGAGTACAACTCAATAACACATCATCTGCATTCTGCATCGTGCACTCACCGCCCAGAGTAAAGTCTCCTTCCAGCCCCATTCTGTGGGTTGTCTTTTCTTCTCTTGATAGTGTTCTTTGATGCACAAGAATTTTTAATTTTTACGAAGTCCAATTTATAAACATTTTCTTTGGTTGCTTGTGCTTTTGGTGTTATATCCAAGTAATGATTGCCAGACCCAAAGTCATAAAGATTCACACCTATGGTTTTTGTTTTTTAATTTTATTTTCTTGTTTAAAGTATTACAAATAGTAGTACACATGCAGGAGACTCAGTTTAGTTTGGTCCTGGGATTTTGTTGGTTGGGAGTTCTTATTACTGCTTAAATTTTGTTTCTAGAACATATGTCTCCTTTTTCCCCAATTGACTGCCCCTGCCCCCCAGCCATTCCCATCCCGGGCAAGCCCCCACCGCCCCAGTGTCTGTGTCCATTGGTTATGCTCCTATGCATGCATACAAGTCCTTTGGTTGCTCTCTAACTCCCGCTCTCCCCTAGCATTTGTCTCTGGATCTATTCTTGTTCATCAAACTATGTTAATCATTATATCCCGCATATGAGTGAGATCATGTGATATTTATCTTTCTCGGACTGGCTTATTTCACTTATCATAATGCACTCCAGTTCCATCCATGCTGTTGCAAGTGATAAAAGTTCCTTCTTTTTTTATAGTGGCATAGTATTCCATTGTGTAGCTGTACCACAGTTTCCTAATCCACTCATCTGCTGATGGGCACTTAGGCTGTCTCCAAATCTTGGTTATTGTAAATTGTGCTGCTATGAACATAGAGGTGCATATATCGTTTCTGATTGGTGTTTCTGTTTTCTTGGGATATATTCCTAGAAGTGGTATTTCTGGGTCAAATGGCAGTTCCATTTTTAAATTTTGGAGGAAACTCCATACTGTTCTCCACGATGGCTGCACCAGTCTGCATTCCCACCAGCAGTGAAGGAGGGTTCCTTTTTCTCCGCATCCTCTTCAGCACTTGTCGTTTGTTGATTTGTTGATGGCAGCCATTCTGACAGGTGTGAGGTGGTACCTCATTGTTGTTTTTATTTGCAGCTCTTAGATGATTCATGACTTTGAGCATGTTTTCATCTGCCTCTTGGCTTTCTGAATGTCCTCTTTCAAAAAGTGTCTATTTAGGTCCTCACACCTATGTTTTCTTCTAAGAGTTTAATGTGGCTTTATCCTGAGGACAGTAGTGAGCCACAGAGGGCAGTGAGCAGAGGCAGGAGGTTATCTGAGTTACATTTTGGTGACACTCCCTCTGGTTGTGTGAGGAAAAAGCCTGGAGCAGAGCTGAGGGCAGGATAGTGGGAGAGAAGTATTTGGCTACTGGACGCATCTGGGTGAGCAATAACGGAGGACTGGGCTAGGCTGTGGCAGTGAAGGTGAAAGGGAGGGAATGGATTGAGAGCGGCTTCTAGACTCAGGCTCATCTCTCCCACTCCCAGAATGGACCCTGGTCGACCCTCCTTGGCTGACAGCTTCTACGCCATTTCCTATCTGTACTATGGTGCCCTGGGCACACTGAGCACCGTGCTATGTGGAGCCCTCATCAGCTACCTGACGGGTAAGCAGGGCTTATGGCTTCCTCAGAGGCACCCTGTCCATCCCTCTGTCTCCAGGACCCACTGGGCAGGAAGAAGAGGAAGGAAGCCCCCAGTGGCCAAGCAGCCACTATATACTGGACACATCTGCACCCTTTATGCTGTGTCACCTTCAGGACCACCCTGCACCTTGCAGGACTTGTCTTATTTTGCAAAGGCAGAAACGGAGACACCCCGCACCGCCTGCCCCCCCACCCCCCAAAGATTAAGTCCTTGCTAGAGAATGTGGGATAAGGCCGCGAGATGCTGTCCGTGGTGCTGAAACACCTTCTCATCGGCACCTTGGTCGCTATGCATTCCACAGGGAATACTGAACCCCACAAAGAAGTGAAAAGAGATAAAGAGAAATCAATAGTGCCCTGACCAGTTTGGCTCAGTGGATAGAGCATTGGCCTGCGGACTGAAGGGTCCCAGGTTCAATTCCGGTCAAGGGCATGTACCTGGGTTGCGGGCACATCCCCAGTGGGGGATGTGCAGGAGGCAGCTGATCGATGTCTCTCTCTCATCGATGTTTCTGAGTCTCTATCCCTCTCCCTTCCTCTCTGTAAAAAAAATCAGTAAAATATATTTTTTTAAAAAGAGAGATCAATAGTAATAACAGTACCCGTTCAGCTTTCTTTTTAAAAAATATATATTTTATTGAGTTTTTACAGAGAGGAAAGGAGAGGGATAGAGAGTTAGAAACATCGATGAGAGAAAAACATCGATCAGCTGCCTCCTGCACCCTCCCTACTGGGGATGTGCCCGCAACCAAGGTACATGCCCTTGACCAGAATCGAACCTGGGACCCTTCAGTCCGCAGGCTGACGCTCTATCCACTGAGCCAAACCGGTTAGGGCCCGTTCAGCTTTCTGAGTGTAGACTTTACATTTACCAGGCGTTTACTGAGTCTGTCTCCGTGCTGTGAACAGAACCACACACTGGCCCCCTCCTGGCCGTCCACTGATGTAGAGAGGAGGAAACCGAAGCCTGGAGAGGGGCAGAGGCTTGCCAGGGTCGCCCCGTGGGTCCCTATCAGATCTTGGATTGGAGTCCATCCGAGCTCTCCCTTCCCTTCCCAGCCTCCAGTTGTGGCCACCCCTCCCTTAATGACCCCAATTCTCTCTGACCCCCAGGCCCAACCAAGCGCAGTCCCCTGGGTCCTGGTTTGCTGTGGTGGGACCTCACTTCATCACAGACAGCATCAGTGGCTCCCAAGGAAGAAGTGGCCACCCAGGGTGACAGCTTGATGAAGGTCAGTCTCAGGGCGGGGCTCCCCAAATGGGGGAAGGGACAGTAACGTAGCTGTGAAGTAGCTTGGGGTGCTCTGGGCGTGGCCGTAACTCACGGGAATGACACGATGATCAGTCACTGTCTTTCTCCGCTTCTTGTTACCACCAGTGGAGAGACTCCGTTGGGAGGTGATGTATCTTCAACACGTTCTATTATCCCCTTTAACAAAGACTAAGCAGAAGTTCATAATTTTCATTAAGAAACAACAACAGTGTATCTGTTTTTACACTTACTTTCGGTCTATGGCAGGTGAAGCCGGTTTGCCTTTAGGGTATTGATAGAAGTCTCTCCTGAAAATAAAATTACTTAATTCAAAAGTGACTCAACACTGGCCGGTTTGGCTCAGCGGTTATAGCGTTGGCCTTGAAGTCAGAAAAGCCTCAGGTTCGATTCCCCATCAAGAGCACATACCTCGTACATGGTTGCAGGCTCAAGCCCAAGCCTTGGTTAGGGTGTGTGCGAGAGGCAATCGATGTGTCTCTCCTTCATAGATTTTTTCTCTCTCTCTCCCTCCTCCCTCCCCTCTCTCTCTAAAAAAAAAATCAATGGAAAAGAAGACGAATGAGGGTTAACAAAAAATAAAAACAGCCCAGCCAGCATAGCATGGCTCAGCAGTTGAGCAGTGACCTATGAACCAGGAGGTCACGGCTCGATTCCCAATCAGGGCATATGCCTGGGTTGTGGGCTCGATCCCTAGTGTGGGGCGTGCAGGAGGTAGCCGATCAATGATTCTCACTCATCACTGATGTTTCTGTCTCTCTCTCTCCCTCTCCCTTCCTCTCTGAAATCAATAAAAATATATTTTTTAAAAAGTGAGTCAACATGGAGATCATCTAACCTAAGGAAATGTGATGGGCTGGACAGCCTTTGCTCAAAGCCCCGTGGTTGCTATGTGAATGCCTTGAGTTTGGCAAACACTGTCCCTGAGGGGTCTGGTTCATGCCCTGCTTTGGATCCCCTGTTTCATTTCCTCATTTATTAAGCACTCACCGTACCAAGCCCACTGCCAGGCAGGAGCAGATAAAAACTAAGCTGAGAAAAGACTAGGGCCTTGGGCAGGGGGTGAGTGTTAGGAAGACAACTAAACAGGCTACTGCGTGGGGGTGGCCTCCTGAAGAGGGGACATGGATAGAGCCCACATGAGGAGGAAAGAAGCCAGCGGAGGAAGGGCGTCTCCATGGAGGGCACAGCAAGTGTGAAGGCCCTGAGGCTGGAATAGGTTTGACGAGAGGCGGGTGGGGGGAGGAATCTATTTGGCTGGAATGTTCTAAAGCTCCCTCCAGCTGCTGTGGGGAAATATTTTATTTTCTTGAAGGGTAACAGGCAGAGAGTCAGAGAGAGAATGGAGGCAGGCCTGCATGCAAGCATTGATGGCCTGGACTGTAGATGACATGGGCATGGGGGAGACAAGTGGATGGAGACTTTGGAGACCGAGGGAACTGGCTGAGGCGCTGGACAGGAGGACATTGTTGTTTTTTTTTTAAAATATATTTTATTGATCTTTTACAGAGAGGAAGGGAGAGAGATAGAGAGTCAGAAACATCGATGAGAGAGAAACATCGACCAGCCGCCTCCTGCACATCCCCCACCGGGGATGTGCCCGCAACCCAGGCACATGCCCTTAACCGGAATCGAACCTGGGACCCTTCAGTCCGCAGGCCGACGCTCTATCCACCGAGCCAAACCGGTTTCGGCAAGAGGATATTCTGTAACCCTGCCCAGGTTCCATCCTCCCAGGCCCCCGGCGTCCCCATCTGAGAGATGAGCTAACACAGAAAAAGGAATCTCTGAAGGGGTCTTTCTTTTCTCCTCTCCACAGGGGGCCGAGGAACTGCCTCCCAGCGCCAAGAGGCCTCCGGGCTTCCAGCCCACAAACGAGGACCAGCTGCTCTTCCTGGGGCAGAAGGAGGTGAATGGAACTAGCTCTGGCCCTTGGAACCCTGGCAGAGGACATAAGGGTGGCCGTGACCTGCGGGAGACAGACCTCTGAACCAGCCCAGGACTGGCCACCTGGAATGGAAACTCATGGGGCAGCCCCATCTCCAGTCAGCAGTTAGTCAGTCTTAGATGCTGTACCCCTGCCAGCACCCCCAAAATGAGGCCGGATTTTTCCATACCTACAATAAAAAGATGTTGGAATCCCCTCTGGAGAACATGGGAAACTTCCAGGTCCCACCTTAGGGTCAAAGAAAGACCCCAGCTCTTTCTGTGAGGTGCCTGAGCCTTAGCGAGGATTGTGGGGGTCCTCAGGCCCAGCCCCCCGGTACCTCATTTCGCAGGCAGGGGAGCGAGACCTGGAGAGGGGCAGGGAGGTGGCCACGGCGACAGAACAAACCAGAGACACAGTGAGAGGTGGACACTAGCCTTTCCTCCTTCACCTCTTCCTGTTTTCCTCCCTTTGAAGGGCCCGATGGTCCTTGGCCTCCGACCTTGGGAGCAGGGCGGGAGGAGGAAGGAGAAATAACGTTCCAGCTTTCCTCCTGCGTCTGGACACTTTCCCCATCTCATTCATGAAGAACCGTGAACCCACTTTGCAGAGGAAGAAACGGAAGCTCGGGGAGTTTGTCTGAGACCCCCCCCACCCCCCCCAAGTCCAGTCAGGCAGGGACAGGCCTGGGTGCTGCATGGTGCTCCATCGAGGACACGGTGTCCAGGGTCTGATCCACCCGGCGAGTGCACACCCCTGACTGTTGGCTGGAGACGACACCCACACATCAAATAAATGGACTCAGGCTTGATACCTCTGAGAAGTCATTGTGGCCTCAGCTCTCGAAGTCTGAGCACGGATCTCTGTGTCTCTAGCCCAACCCTGCAAGTGAATAAACCTGAGTCTTTAAATCACCAGAGAGAGGTGACCCCTCCCAGGTCAGGGTGCACGGTGCTGCCCTCCCTGACCCACAGCTCGTCTCCCCCCCTGGCTGCCCTTTGCACCCGGTTAGCCTCCTCAGTGTCCCTGCACCAGCCTCCCCCCGCACCCCCCCCCCGTCTCTGTGATCACGGGAGCTGGCTGCACTTGCCTCTGCCCACACACCTGCCATGGCTCCATGGCCCCCTGCTCACTGCCGATCGAGGCTGCCAGGTCCAATAGAGCCCCTGCCCCATTCGAGAGAGTTGGACACCAGCCTTTCCTAGCTGGTTTGGCTCAGTGGATAGAGCATTGGCCTGGGGACTGAAGGGTCTCAGGTTCGATTCTGGTCAAGGGCACGTACCTTGGTTTCAGGCTCCAGCCCTGGGATGCAGGAGGCAATCAATCGATGTGTCTCTCTCACACTGGTGTTTCCCTCTGTCTCTCCCTCTGCCTTCCACTCATTCTAAAAACCAATGGAAAAAATGTCCTCAAGTGAGGGATTTAAAAAAAAAGGAAGAAGAGGAGAAGAGACCCAGAGACATAAACACAAAGGGAGAGAGTCATGTGGACGTGGAGGCAGAGATGGAAGTGATGCTGCCACAAGCCTCCGAACTCAGGGGCCGCCAGAAATGAGAGAGGCAAGGAGGACCCCTCCCCTCGAGCCTTCAGAGGGAGCATGGCGCTGCCCACCCCTTGGTTTTGAACGTCTGGCCTCCAGAACTGAGAGAATACATTCTTATTGGTTTTAAGCTATGGCGGTGACAGCAAACCAAGGCAGTAGTCCCCGCTTATCTACGGTTTCACTTTCTAAGGTCAACTGGGGTCTGAAAACATTACATGGAAAATTCCAGAAGTAAATAATAAGGTTTTAAAAAATATTTTTATTGCCGAAACCGGTTTGGCTCAGTGGATAGAGCGTCGGCCTGCGGACTGAAGGGTCCCGGGTTCGATTCCAGTCGGGGGCATGTACCTGGGTTGCGGGCACATCCCCAGTGGGGAGTGTGCAGGAGGCAGCTGATCGATGTTTCTCTCTCTATTGATATTTAGAGAGAGAGGAAGAAGGAGAGAGAGAGAGAGAGAGAGAGAGAAACATCTATGTGAGAGCCGAATGTCGATCAGCTGCCTCCTGTATGCTCCCTACCAGGGATTGAGCCCACAACCTGCGCATGTGCCCTGACCCAGAATCGAACCGGCAGCCTTTCAGTGTATGGGCCAATGTCCAACCAACTGAGCCACACAAGCCAGGGACACAATTCACGTTTTCAATTACACACAGTTCTGAGTCACATCATGAAATCTCTGCTGTCCTGCTTGGTCTGACCCTGGCCATCCAATTTGGATATATTTTTTAAATTAATTAACTAATTGTGTTTTTTTATTGTTGACACTGTTACAGATTTCCCCCATTTCCTCCTCTTCGCCCCCTTCACCCAGCGCCACCCCACCCCCCAGGCCTCTGCCACATTATTGTCTGTGACCATGGACTGTGCATATATGTCCAATTTGGGTATCTCTAAGTTCCGTTTCATGCCTCATTGCTTTGGCTGGAACTGTTAATATGACATTGACAGAAATTTTTACAAAGCAGACATTCTTGATTTTAGACCTCAACTCACTGGGTGCCAGTAGCACCCTCCCCCAGTGCGACAACCAAACATGTCTCCAGACATTGCCCAGTGTCCTCTGAGGGCAAAACTGCCCCTGAGCGAGAACCCTGGTCTATGCCGACACAAGTACCTCCCCAGCTTTATAGTAAGACCTTGGCATTGTCCAAGGCCAGGGACTGCGAGCCCTGGGAGAATGCCACCTGACCCTGTCCAAGGACATGGGCCGGCGTGTACAGGGGGCACACTGGCGTTCAGAAGACCAAGGGGCTGGAGGTAACAAGTAGGGGGACATCCATAGGTCCATCGCAAGAGCCTGGAATATGGGACGTGGGGCTTTTAGGGGACAGCACACCAGGCTGGCAATTAAAAAAAATAATTCACTGGGGTTGGAGGGCTGCAGAGGATTCCAAGGGACAAGGTGCAAAAGCAAGTTGCTCAGCAATGCCCATAGTCAGGCGAAGGCCAGAATTTCTCAGCCTTGGTGCTATTGATATTTTGGGCTGAGTCATCCTCTATTGAGGGGCTATCCTGGGGATTGTAGGGTGTAGAGCAGCATCCCTGGCCTCCACTCACCAGGTGCCAGTAGCACACTCCCCTTCCCCAGCTATGACAACCAGAAATGCCTCCAGTATCAATGGGCAGTGTGTGTGTGCGTGTGTGTGTGTGTGTGTGTAGGGGGGCAGAGTCATCCCCAGTTGAGCACCACTATTCTTTTTTATTGTTAATCTTCACCTGAGGATATTTTTCCATTGACTTTCAGAGTAAGTGGAAGAGAGAGGGAAAGACAGAGAGAAACATCAATGTGAGAGAAACACATCAGTTGGTTGCCTTCTGCACGTGCCCAGACCAGAGCCTGGCCTGGGGAGGAGCCTGCAACCGAGGTACATGCCCTTGACCAGAATCGAACCCAGGACCCTTCAGTCCGCAGGCCAACGCTCTATCCACTCACCCAAACCAGCTAGCGCAAGCATCACTCTTCTACTAGTATGTGCAAAAAGA
Organism: Myotis davidii; assembly: GCF_000327345.1. Taxonomy (NCBI): domain Eukaryota; kingdom Metazoa; phylum Chordata; class Mammalia; order Chiroptera; family Vespertilionidae; genus Myotis; species Myotis davidii. Next base: position 50,522 of record NW_006288873.1, read on the forward strand.
GTAGATGACATATGTATTCCAATGTATTGTTTCATTTTTGAGGTGATTCATTTTAAAAATTTTTTAAAATATGTTTTTATTGATTTGAGAGAGAGAGAGAAATGGGGAGGGATAGAGAGCCCAAAACCTGGGCATATGCCCTGATTAGGAATCGAATTGATGACCTCTTGGTTCATGGGTTGATATTCACAGAGGAAGGGAGAGGGAGAGGGAGAAAGAAACATCGATGATGAGAGAGAATCATTGATCGGCCATCTCCTGCACGCCCCCTACTCAGGATGCAGCCCACAACCTGGGCATGTGCCCTTGACCAGAATTCAACCCGGGACCCCTCAGTTCGCAGGCTGACTCTCTATCCACTGAGCCAAACCAGCTAGGGATAAAGTGATCCATTTTTATAATCTGAAGAATATTATAAAATGGTTGGCATTCCTTGATCATATACTGTGTGCCAAGTGGTTTACTCATATACTGGTAAAAGCGTCTATGTTTATTGAGCATCGACTCAGTAACAAGCACTTTTTGTAATTATTTTGGCTTATTTTTAATTAATATACATTTTTAGAGCAGTGTTAGGGTTACAGAAAGATTGAGCAGAAAGTTCAGAGAGCGCCCCCAGATCCCTCTCTCCCCCGCTCCCAGCTTCCCCTATTATTAACGTCTCTCATTAGTGTGGTACATGTGTTACAATTGATGAGTAAAGATCGGTGCATTATTATTAACTGAAGTCCACAGCTTACATTAGAATTCACTGTGTTGTACATTCTGTGGATTTTGACAAGTGCATAATGCCCACCGTTATGCTACCATACAGAATAGTTTTACGGCCTTAAAAATTCCCTGTTACATCTATACTGTATTCGTCTTGCCTTCAACCTCTATATCAGTTCTATCCATTTTGTTTGGTTTTTCTTTTTGATTTTTCTATTGATGATAGTATCATCTGGTCTCGATTCTTTTTCTTATTACATTGGCCCACACTTGCACATTAAGCATCTAATATTAGCTGTGATTGTGGGCACCCCTGCCCCATTCTGGAATACGGTATCCGTTGTTTCAACATCCAGTACAATGCAGACGGTTTCTTTTGAATCACAATCTTTGATGCGACTAATTTCTTCCTACTCCCCATTTACTAAGAACTTAAAACCAGGAATGGTTGCTGAATGCTGTCTGAGTTTTCTAGCACCGAGAGGTACTCATTTGGCCTTTTTCTCGTTTCTGTGTCCTCATGGAGTCAAGGAGCCTTTCTGCTGTTAAACGTTCCCGCCTCCTTGGAATAAAGCCCTGCGTGCCCCTGGTATGCTGTCCTTTAAAGCAGAGCTGAGCTCATATTGCAGGTGCCCAGGCTCCTGACCCTTTCCCGGCAGGTCCTTCCCCTGCAGCTGAGCTGACTCCCTCAGGGCGTGGGGGAGGGTCTGCTCAGATCTTCTGCAGGAGCTCCACCCGGCGACTTCAACTCCGCAGCTCCCAGAACTGCCCCTCCTCCAGGAGCCTGCTGGCCAGCCCTGCACCCTGCGCAGCTTCCTTATCCTGGTTGTTGTTGTTAATCCTCACTGGAGGGTATTTTTTTCCATTTATTTTTGTTGTTGTTAATCCTCACCCATTTTTTCCATTGATTTTTAGAGCGTGTGTAAGGGAGGGGGAGAGTGGAAGAGAGAAACATCAGTGTGAGAGAGACAGATCGATGGGTCGCCTCCCGCATGTGTCCTGCCCCGGGCCAGGGGATCGAGCCTGCAGTCGAGGTATGTGACCTTGACTGGAACCGAACCCATGACCCTCCAGGCTGACAGTCTAACCACTGAGCTACGCCAGTGAGGACCTCCTCTCCTTTTTTTAAAAAATTGATTTCAGAGAGAGGAAGGGAGAGAGAAACATCAATTATGAGAGAATCATTGATTGGCTGCCTCCTGCAGTTTGAGCCCATAACCCGGGCATGTGCCCTGACCAGGAATGGAACCGTGACCTCGTGGTTCATAGGTTGACACTCACCCACTGAGCCACATTTAGGCAGGCCTCCTTGCCTTATTTCACTGGTCCTCTACACCCCATCCCCCCCATCCTGTTGAATCATTCTCCTAAAGGGGGGAGGGGCCAGCCATACAGCTCCCCCTCACAGGCACACACCCCAGAGCCCTGGGCTTGTCCAGTGTCCCCTGATTTTGGTATCTCAGCTAACGCCAGACAGAGGCCACAAATTCTTTTTTTTAAATTTATTTATTTGAGAGAGAGTGAGCAAGCATTCATTGGTTGATTCTTCCATGTGCCCTGACTGGGGATGAAACCCACAACCTTGAAGTATTGAGATGACACTCTAACCGAGTGACCTACCCGGCCAGGGCCCGCAAGTTCTTGGTCCTTCTGGTTCTGGGGACAGCTGTCAAGGAGCCAGATTGAGCAGAACTCGGGGCTTGGCAGGTAAGTTTCATTGGAATGCCCCAGCTGCCTCCTCCCCAGGTTCACAACTGGGTCAGCCTCAGGCTCTGCTGGCTCCAGGGGCACCACAGAGAAAGGAGAATCTGGCTTACATTCTGTCCTTGCAGCCAGGTCTCAGACTGGAGCTGGGGTCAGGGGTTCCCCTAAGCCAGCAGCTCCTTGGGAGGCAGCTCACCTAATAACAGCCCATCCACCAATATAGATCCCAATGGAAAGCTGGCCTCCTGCAGCCAGTGCCTGCCCCTCTGTGTGTCAGCCACATCCCGTTCTCCGAATCCCGACCTGGCAACGGGTCATGCAAAGAGTAGGTGTACCGGTTAATAATGCGGATTTGTAATCAAAGAAAACGCGATAATTTCAAGAGAAACATCAAAACTGCTTTATTCAAAGTAATGTCCATCGCTAGCTACACATTTCCCCATCTTTCAGGTAATTTGTGGATACCGTCCCAATATAACTTTTCTTGTTTTGAGGCAAACCATTCAGAGACCCAATTTTCCACTTCTTCATACGTTTTTAAGTGCTGCTCAGTAAGTGCATGTGCCATCGATTGGAACAAGTGGTAAATCTGAAAGAGCAAGGTCTGGTGAATATGGTGGGTGAGTTAATACTTCCCAGGCAAGATCTTTTAACGTGTCTTTAACTGGTTTTGAAGTGTGTGATGGTGCATTATCATGAAGCAAAATTACTTTGCCTAGTCTTCTGGAACATTCTGGTCGTTTCAGGATCAAAGCATGGTTCAAATTGATTAGTTGTTGTTGTAGTGATCAGTATTAAGGGTTTCACCTGGCTTTAGAAGCTCATAATACACCACACCTTCCTGATCACCCCGAAGTATATGATACATTTCAGCAGCACTTTTCTCCAAAATAAAGTAATGAATTAAAACTTCCTGCAAATGCTCTTTTTTTGGCACAAAATTCGACATTTTTAAGTGTAAAAATATCTGTGATGTTAACACCGTCAGCAAATTTGACATATGAAGTTTTGAAGCTTGCTGTCAATGCAACCAAAGAGCATACATATCAAAATCACAAATATATCAACATACGTGTAACTCCACCTATTGAAGAAAATCTGGTCAAGCCTGGCCGGTGTGGCTCAGTGGTTGAGCATTGACCCAGGAGTCAGGAGGTCACAGTCAGGGCACATGCCTGGATTATGGGCTTGATCCCTAGTAGGGGCGTGCAGGAGGCAGCCAATCAATGATTCCCTCTCATCATTGATGTTTCTCTCTCTCTCTCCCTCTCCCTTCCTCTCTCTGAAATCAATAAAAACATATTTTAAAAACAGAGTCGGTCAAACCCAGGTTGCCCCAGCAAGGCAGAGCCCCCACATCATGAAAAATGAAAAAAAAGATTTAGAGAGAAAAAGATTTTATTTTTTTTAAAAATGATTATTCACACACACAAAAAGATTATTCACATTTCTCAGAAATTTAGTTTTTTTCATCAAGACTATATCATAGATGACATGAAGCTCTGTCCAGGGAAGACCTGGGGGAAGAGCCCGGCAGAGGCTGGAGACGGAATTGAGCGGCCTGGGCGAGTGCAACGATCCTGGCAAGAAGAAATATATTTCATTTCCTGACCCAGAACAGAGAAGCTGAAGTTCCATAACATGACACTCACACCACACGTCAGGCACCCTTAGTCCATCCTGATCACACGCCACTAAATGGATTTCACGGCCCAACTTGGTGGTTAAGAGCTCAGACTTCAAGCATGAGTTTGAATGTCAATTTTGCAAATTACTAACTGTTATACTTTCATTATGTTGCTTAACTTCCCTGTGCTGTAGTTTTATGGTGTAGCTTTAAAGTGAGGACAATAAGAGTATCTACTCGAGCCGAAGCCAGTTGGGCTCAGTGGATAGAGCGTCGGCCTGCAGACTGAAGGGTCCCGGGTTCAGTTCCGGTCAGGGGCATGTGCCTGGGTTGCGGGAGCATCCCCGGTGGGGGATGTGCAGGAGGCGGCTGGTCGATGTTTCTCTCTCATCGATGTTTCTGACTATCTCTCTCCCTTCCTCTCTGTAAAAAATCAATAAGATATATTAAAAAAAAAGAGTATCAACTTGTGAGGTTTGATGCCAGATTTGCCTCCAGGAAGAGTGAACCGATTTATACTTGTAACTTCAATATATTCCTATTTCATTCCCTCTTTCTCTAAACCCACACTATTCGTCTTTTTAATCTTTAATAAATTAATGAGTGTGTGGGGGGGAATGTTTCCTGGTTAGTAATTATAAATCTTATTTATCTTTAAATTTTTTAAATGTGGCTTTTCTTGTTACTTTTTAATCACACCGTATTAAGTTTAAAGAGCCAGATTGTTCTGGAAGGCTTGTTATGAAAAGCTGCAGCCCCCTACAGTTCCCAGGAATTATGAAATCAAGAAAAACATCAACACAGCCCTGGTGTGCTCAGTTAGGTGGAGTATTGCCCTGTACACCAAAAGGTCGTGGGTTTGATCAGGGCACATACTCAGGTTGTGGTTTGATTTCCTCTCGGGGTGCATGAGCGGGGGGTGCGAACGATCGATGTTCCTCTCTCCCTCTCCCTTCCTCTCCCTCTAATATCAATGGAAACATATCCTCTGGTGAGGATTTTTAAAAAATCAACACAATCATGGGAGAGATATGAACGCTGCTGTGGAGTCGTAGACTCAGGTGTTAGGGAATGGGGAGGTGTGGATGAAGCCCAACACCTGGACAAGCCCCCCTCTTGTCCACTCCCGGCACCCGTTTGTCCCTAGGTCCTGTTCATTCAGGCTGGATCAGCCCCTCTTCTCCCCTTTCAGTGTTCTGGCCTCTACCAACCTCCCCCCTCCCCCCGCCCTCCCCTGGCTGACACGCCCTGCATAGCTCCCTATTGCTCTCAGAACAAAATTAATCTGGTAGCTGAAGCCAGCTTGATACCCTGCTCCGTTTCCCCACTCCCCTCCTCATCCCCACACCCGTGAGATGAGGCGGACCCTGGACTTAGAGCCTGGTGGAGCAGACTTTGAATTCTGACCTTGTTGTTCACTAGCTAAACCTAGGCAGCTCCGTCATTGTTTTTCTTTTTTTTTAATCCTCACCCGAGGATATGTTCCCATTGATTTTTTTTTTAAAAAAAATATTTTATTGATTTTTTACAGAGAGGAAGGGAGAGGGAGAGAGAGTTAGAAACATCGATGAGAGAGAAACATGGATCATCTGCCGCCTTCACACCTCCCACTGGGGATATGCCTGCAACCAAGGCACATGCCCTTGACCAGAATTGAACCCGGGACCCTTCAGTCCGCAGGTCGACGCTCTAGCCACTGAGCCAAACCGGTCAGGGCCCCATTGATTTTTAGAGAGAGTGGAAGAGACGGAAAGACAGAAACACTGATGTGAGAGAAACACAACCGAGATAGTGCCCCCAACCAGAATCGAACCCGGGACCTTTCAGTTCAGAGGCCTACCCACTGAGCCATACCTGTGAGGGCAGCTCCATCACTTTTACTTCAGTCCCTGTCCATGACAATAGGTGTGTGTGGCTCTGGCTGGGGTTCTCAGTGGTTAGAGCATCGGCCCGTACACCAAAGGGTCGCAGGTTCAATTCTCGATCAAGGGCATGTACCTGGGTTGCAGGTTCAATCCCTGGTCCTGGTCAGGGTGTGTGCGGGAGGAAACCAATTGATGTGTCTCTCTCACATCGATGTTTCTCTCTCTCTCCTCTTCCCCCTTCCACTCTTTCTGAAAATCAATGGAAGAAAAATATCCTTGGGTGAGGATTAACAAACAAAGCAAAGGTGTGCGTTCTGGGTGCTGTGAAAGCACTGCCCTGGATGGGAGGCATTACCAGGGTGGCTGCGGGCTCGGAGGGCCCCAGGCGCCGGTGGCTGGTGGAGACCCATGTTTGATGTAGGGCAAGAGGCACCCAGATTGGCCGTTAATGGGCAAAGTGAAAACACCTAAGGGGTGCAAGGCCGGCAGGGAGCCCACAGATCGCATCTATTGGGGAGAAGGGTCAACCCTAGAAAGCAAACAGCAGTTCTGTGTCCTCAAGGGGCCTGGTCACACATTAACATCTAAGCCCCAGCCCAGCCCACCAGGCCACCGCCATCTGCACGAAGGCGAGGGTGTTTGCTGAATTCTGTCCTTGCTCAAACATTTGTTTTCAAGACAAGCTAAATCCAGAGGCCCCAAGCCCTTTAATCGGGGTCAGAGCTCGCAGCTGGGGCAGAGGGGGAGCGGTGCACGTACAGGGCTGCACGCAGCTGGATCTGAGGGCTTCTCTCCAAGTCTGAGGCTTGGGGCCAGGAGCCCTGCAGCAGGAGAGCGTGCACTGTTCAGAGCATGAGCCATGGACTCAGATTCTCCAGCCTTCGCCATAGGGAGAATGGAAGCACAGATGCATGCAAGAACATGAGTGGGCCATGAAAGCATCCTCCTCAGTGACGAAGCCAGTCCCAGAAGGTCATATAGTATGTGATTCCATGTCTATGAAGTGGCCAGAGCAGGCAAATCCGTAGAGACAGAAGGTGGATTAGCGGACGCCAGGGGGTGGAGGAGCGAGAATGGGGAGTGACTGCTCGTGCAAAGATGGTCTCCCTTTGGGGTGATGAAAATGTTTGAGAGCTAGACAGATGTGATGATTGCACATCATGAATGTATTAAATGACTGAACTGTATGCTTTATTTTTTTCTGAATTGTACACTTTAATTGGTTAATTAAATCGTGTGAATTTCACTTCAATAATAAATAAATAAATCATCTAATTAAAAAAGAATTCCAGCCCTGGCCAGTGTGGCTCAGTTGGTTGAACATCATCCCAGGCACCAAAAGGTCACCAGTTTGGTTCCTGGTCAGGGCACATGCCCAGGTTGTGGGTTCGATCCTGTGTGGGGCATGCAGGAGGCAGCCAAGCTGATCAATGATTCTCTCTCATCATTGATGTATCTCTCTCTCCCTCTCACTTCCTCTCTGAAAGCAATAAAAATATTCTATATAATAAAAGGGTAATATGCAAATTGACCCTAACAGTGGAACGATCGGGAACGACCGGTTGCTATGATGTGCACTGACCACCAGGGGGCAGATGCTCAGCGCAGGAGCTGCCTCCTGGTGGTCAGTGCACTTCCACAGGGTAGTGCTGCTCAGACAGAAGCCAGCTCATGGCTGGCAAGGGAGCAGGCCTAAGCCTTTAGTTGAATATCCCCTGAGGGCTCCCAGGCTGCCAGATGGCCCCCAGTCACCCCCCCAATCCTGATTGGGGTTAGGGCCAGCCAGCCAACCTCCTGTGTCCCCTCCTGCCCACCAGCCCAGCCCTGATCAGCCCCCATTGGGGCAGGCGTCCAGACCCCAAGTGCACAAATTTTCATGCACCAGGCCTCTAGTTTTTAAATAATAAAATTAAATCAATAAAAACATTTAAAAAATAAAAACATATTTTTTAAAATTAGACACAGAACTGCCATATGTTCCAGCAATACATTTCTGGGTTTATACCCAAAATAATTTAAAGCAAATATTGAAAAGATTTCTGCACACCTATCTTCATAATGGCATTATTCAGAATAGCCAAGAATGGAAGTCTATTTATTTCTTCAAATCGATTTTCAAATACAGTGGGGCCTTGACTTACGAGTTTAATTCGTTCTGAGACTGAGCTCGTTAAGGAGCTCGTTAACTCAAATTACTCTATCAACTCAATGCAAAAAATTGGCCGAGAGACAGCTGGTATCTCAAAAAACGCATTAGTTGGGACACTCGTAAGTCAAGGCCCCACTGTATCTTGCTGTCTCTCTCCTCTCTTTCTGGCACTCCTATAATGCAAATGTTCGTACTCTTTTTTTTTTTTTTAAATATATTTTATTGATTTTTTACAGAGAAGAAGGGAGAGGGACAGAGAGTCAGAAACATCGATGAGAGAGAAACATCGATCGGCTGCCTTCTGCACGCCCCGCAGTGGGGATGTGCCCGCAACCAAGGTACATGCCCTTGATCGGAATCGAACCTGGGACCCTTGAGTTCGCAGGCCGACGCTCTATCCACTGAGCCAAACTGGTTCGGCGCAAATGTTCGTACTCTTGAAGTTGTTCCAGAGGCTCCTTACACTATCTTCATATTTTTGAATTCTCTCTCTTTTTTTTTTCTCTTCTGATTGGGTGTTTTTTGCGTCCTCATATTTCAAATCATTGATTTGATTCTCGGAATCCTCTACTGTACTGTTGAATCTCTGTATGTTATTCTTTATTTCAGACAATGTATGCTTCATTTCTGACTGGTCCTTTTCCATGTCTTTGGCATTCTCACTGAAATCCTTGAAAGTCTCACTAAGTCGCTTTAAGGTCTCACGAAGATTCTTTTTTTTGTAGTTTTCTTTCTTCCATTTCTTTCATTTCTGACATGTTTATTTGTCTTCACATTTTGGCTGCTTCCCTGTGTTTGTTTCTATGTATTGGGTCGAGCTACTATGTCTCCTGGAGTTGGTAGAGTTGCCTTGTGTAGTAGGTGTCCTTTAGGGCCCAGTGGTTTAGTCTCTCCAGTCACCTGAGCCGGGCACTCGAGGTGCACCCCTTTGTGGGCTGTGTGCACAGTCTTGTTGTAGTTGAGCCTTGATTGCTGTTGGCGTCACTAGGACGAATTAGCCTCCCGGCCAACCGGCTGTGAGGACCAGCTGTGAGGGAGAGCTGCTGTGCAGGAGACACCCTGATGGAGCAGGACGTGCTTCAGTGGGGCTTCAGTGCTCACTGAGCCTGCCCCCTGAGTGTGTCGCTTATGGATGTGAAGAGTTGTAATCTGCTATGATCTGACGCTGCCCACCAGGTGCACTGGCTCTAGGGTCTCCAGGAAGGTGCAAAGTCAGCCACTGTCTGGGCCACCTGGCACCTCCTCTTCTTTTGGTTGCAGTTGCTAGATATTGGCTCTACAGTAGAGTTTCAGACTTTGGGCAGGCTATGGTGGCCAACTGCACTATAGCAACTTTCAGAAATAAACTCTTTATTAGTCCATATAGTAGGCCCTATATTCGCTCTATACTGCGGCGTAAGAAATGACCCCTAAAACTTAGCAGCTGAAAGCAAAAAACATTCATCTCATTGTTTCTGTGTGTCAAGAATCTGGGAATGGCTTAGCTGAGTACACATGGATTAATGTGATTGATGAGACCACAGTTGAGGTTTTGCCCAGGGCTGTGTGTCAGCTCAAGACTTGACTGGGGTTGAAGTATCCAGTTTTATATTCACTCACTCCACAGGGATGCCTAATGACATACCAGCTGGCTGCCATCAGCGTGAGTGATCCAAGAGAGAACAGTGATCTAAGACAACAGCCATGGTCTTTTTTTTTCCTTCTAAGCTTAAATACATTTCCTATGTAACAATAAATCTAGAATAGGCAGCTACAGGTGTCCTTTCACCTGCTGCATGATGCCACAGGTTTTTTTCTTTTTGATCCCACCGTTTCCATGTTCTCTTTATCCCCCGACTTGTTGCCTTCTGATTGAAAAATGGTTGCAACCTCCAGATACCACAGCAGAAAGAGGAAGCCAGCTGCAGCTCCCTCTTATCAAGATGGGAAAAGCTTTCCTAGAAATCGCACAGCCCACTGCAAACCTCGCCACCCCTACGCAAAGGAAGCCGGGGAGTTGGGAGGTAGGAAACCATAGTCTTTTAAACCTAATCTTGGGAGTGCTGTCTCATCACTTCTGTTGTGTGATATTCATGAAAAGCAAATTAACAAGCCCTACCTGGTTTGGCTCACTGGATAGAGTGTCGGCCTGGGAGCTGAAGGGTCCCAGGTTCGATTCCGGTCAGGGGCATGTACCTTGGTTGCAGGCACATCCCTGGTGGCGGGTGTGCAGGAGGCAGCTGATCGATGCTTCTCTCTAATCAATGTTTCTAACTCTCTATCCCTCTCCCTTCCTCTCTGTAAAAAAATCAATAAAATTATTATTAAAAAAAAAAGCAAATTAACAAGTCTAGCCCAAGCTCAAGAGGCAGGAATTAACACAAAGATGTGAATACTTGGAGGTGGGGTATCACTGGGGACCATCTTGAAGGCTTCCCCTCACAGATCCCAACGCCAGGATCCCAGATAACTAAATCCAGGCAAGGAGAGCGTGCCCCCAATCCAGCTGGGGGTCTGTACTGGAGGTCCAGGTGACCTTCTCCTTGTTTTTTTTTCTGATCACAGACTCTTCTACTTGACCTGCAGGATTATAGTGTAGCAGGAAGTGTTTGCCATAGCACAGACTCCCCCATGTCTGGCTACGAGGAAACCGATACTGGCCAATGAATTTAAAGGGTCTGCGGGACTTCCAGGGCAGTGCCTGTGTCATAAGAAGCAGTAACAGAGAAAGGCACAGACTCTGTTGGGAACACAGCATTATTTACTGCAGCGGGAGTGAAGCCAGACACTGGTCCCTTAAGGGGAGAGATTTTCTGAATGGAGTTAAAGAGTTCCTGCAGAGCTGGTGGGGGTGCCTCTAGGGAGAACACGCTGGTTATTATGGCAAGGAGAATCCAAATATTTGTTCCCACTCTCGACGGGCTGGGCTTGCATATAGGGTTGCAATTATCTCAGCAGAAAATCATTTTGTTGACCTGAGATCAAGATCCAGTTGTTACAAGATGAAGTTTGGGATTAAGTACCTCGTCAGAGGACCTGTAAAAGGAAATCACTGTACCAGTTTCTACTGTATTGCCCTGTAAGATAGTTCCACAAACTGGGCGGCTTAAAACAACACACTTATTTTGATTTCCCTGTGTATGAGATCAAGTTGTCAGCAGGTTGGGTCCTAACTGGTTTGGCTCAGTGGATAGAGCATCGGCTTGCGGACTGAAGGGTCCCGGGTTTGATTCTGGTCAAGGGCACATGCCTGATACCAGCTCGATCCCCAGTAAGGGGTGAGCAGGAGGCAGCCAACCAACGATTCTCATCATTGATGTTTCTGTCTCTCTCTCCCTCTCTCTTCCTCTCTGAAATCAATACAAAAATATTTTTTAAAAAGTTGTCAGCAGTTGGTTCAGTCTGGTTGCTGGGAGAATCCAGCTGTAGGGTAGGAGGAAGGTCTATGCCCTCACCCCCGTCATTACAGCCAGCAAAGGTGGGCTTCTCATTTTTCTCCTCTCTTCTGCCTGAAGCTAGAGAAAGTTCTCTGCTTTTAAGAGCTGTGTGATTAGATCGGGCCCATCAGGAAAACCCAAGATAATCTCTATTTTTTTTTTAATCCAAAAGGTGAAAAGATTGAGGCGTACAGATCGGTAGTTACAAAGTAGTTATGGGGATGTGAAGTACAGCATAGGAAATATCGTTAATAATATTGTAATAATTATGTATGGCACCAGGTGGGCACTGGAAACTTCGGGGGCAACACTTTGTAAAGTATGATCTAGCACTACGCTGTACACCTGAAACTAACACAAAATAATGTTGAAGGTCAACTGTAATTAAAAAGGTATTTACAGCCGAAACCGGTTTGACTCAGTGGATAGAGCGTCGGCCTGGGGACTGAAGGGTCCCGGGTTCGATTCCGGTCAAGGGCATGTACCTCGGTTGCGGGCACATCCCCAGTAGGAGATGTGCAGGAGGCGGCTGATCGATGTTTCTCTCTCATCAATGTTTCTGACTCTCTATCCCTCTCCCTTCCTCTCTGTATAAAATCAATAAAATATATATTAAAAAAAAGGTATTTACATTTTTTTAAATAAAAAAATAATAATGTCCATAACCTTAACTATATCTGCACAATCCCTTTTGCCATAGAACTTAAGTTTTAGGATCCAGGGTCCAGAGTGTGGTCATCTTTGGGGGCTTAGCTATCCCTCTCATTTTTGTCTGTGATCAGACATGATTATGGAGGGGTCTTGTTTTTGTCTTGCTCCGTCCTGGCCAGGGTGGCTTGTCTGATGTTGACGTTCTATGAGCTTATGTTCAGCAAGCTTAGCTGGGGCCACCAGGCCGATTCCAGCTGACTGGTGTCAGGGCCTGCTTTTTCTATTTTTCACTGGACACTCACCACCCAGCTTTTGTACATGCTGTTCCCTCTGCCCAGAATGCGCTTCTCTCCCTTTCTTCACCCGACTCGTCTCCTCTGAGAAGACCTCTTTGATGATCCAGCCTGCTGGCTTCCTTCGCCCATTCTCAGCATGGGCACGTCTTCTGGCTGTGGTCCGGATCATAACATTTTAGACCCCCTGTGAACCCTGGGGAGACCATGCACCTTGTCTCATTTGCCGCTGTTTCCAGCACAGATGTGCAGCAGACCCTCAATGCTTACTTGAGAATGTGAGCAACTAAGAGCTGTAGGTTGTCAGACCAATAGAAGTCAGGAGTCCTCAGGTCTGGGTGCTGTGGCCACGGTGGGGGTACCCGGGAGGAAGCAGAAGTCACCTTGCAGGAGACTTAGCGTGTCCCAGAATGTACTGTGGGAACTCCAACCCCAGGAGCACCATGGAGGTCGTTGTTAGTCCAAAAAAATCACATGGGGGACCAGCGGGGAAAGACACAGCCTCTATTCCTCACACAATGGGGAAGACCCAGTGGTGGCCGGCAGGCTGGTGGGGTGAGTTTCCAGGGTCCAGGGTCGGCTACAGGCCTGACTAGCAGTGGGGAGGGGGAGGAGGCCCTGCTGGGAACGGCCTGCGTTCAGGCCAAGGACAAACAGAGTCTGGTGAAGCTTGTTTAGCTGTCTTGGATGTGAGAACCACCGGGGTCTGGGCTGCTCTCTTCCTTGTGGCTGCTGGCCAGGCGGATACCCATCCACCGACGGGGCGGGGGAACGGGGCTAGATCCTCGCTTGACCCCACGCTCCATCCCCACCCTGACATTGCCTATTCCACCTCGTAGTCTATGTGCCCGTCGTCGGGCAGGGGAACTGTGTGATCAGAGCGTTGGCACACTGCATCCAAATGCCACAAATGCAGTACAGGCCACAAGCGCAGAGTAATAGCAGGAGGAGGGGACCACAACCCCTAAAAGGGCACGGCACCTGCAGGAGCCCAGAGAGTTCCACCAGGAGGGGAGGGGTCAGTGCCTAGGGCTCTCCATTCTGGGGGCCTGCAAGCCTAAGCTGCCGCTGCGTTCTGAGTCAGGTATGTAGGTGCAGCAATGGGACCGATGAGAGCCAAGGTCCCTCCGTGTCTAGAATCATCGATTCTGTAACACTACCTTGCGCATCTGTGCGACTTACCGATTCAGCAAGGGGAAGGCTTGGCCCGTGTGGTTCAAGGCTCGAGCTGTGTGGTCTGCTAGAGCCTGGATCTCATGTTGTGTCCATTCGTCCCTCCCTCGGGGGAGAAGATGGCAAGAGTGTAGAACCACGGCGGGGGCGGGGGCGGGGAGCGGTCAGGCGTACGCAGGTCCCATGCTGGGCCGTATAGGCCTCCCGGTTGTGGGGGAATAGCCAGCAGAGTGGTCACCCCTTGGCCGGGGATGGAGGGGCTCCCCAGAGTGCAGCGCTCTGTCCGGTCATAGGGGAGATATGGCCAGCCATACGTTCCACAGACCCAGAGGGTCCCCCAAGGGGCAGGGAATGCACCGGCCTTGAAGCTGTGGTCCTGTTTTCCCCAGGGCCTTGGTCAGTGAGAATGGCCGAGTCTGGCATTGATCCTTACGTGTCTACCCCACGCGATGTTGCGTGGTGTTTGCTGTGGGATTATTCTCTCAATACAGTGGGGAGTCTGACCCTGCGATTCTACCTGCACCACCGTCAACCGGCCTAGTCTGTCCCACACAGAACACCCCAGCCATGGTCCCGTGTGAGTGATCTGTTCTTGGAGGAGGTAGGAGACCTCCTCGGCTTACAGTGGAATCAGGGGCAGTGTCATTCCACAGGCGCAGGGGGCTCCGTTCTGTCTCGTCGCTGGGGCTGATGTGCCAGGGGAGACCCGAAGCTACCAACGGAGGAAACTGGGAGCCTCCCCAGCAGTCCGGATGGCTGACCACCCTGGTCAGGGTACTTGCCGACTGGTAGATTAGGCTCCCTGTGGTCAGACTAGGGGTGATAAGAAAGATGTTTTAATGGGATCAGCCAAGGCAGGTCTTTCCTATCCGGTAACACCCTTGCAGGGGTGCGATCTTGGGTTAGTATGGTCACTGTTGTGGGGGTGAGCCTGCTAGGTATGCCAGGCCCAAGTAGGCCCCCCTCTGCAGGTGGTTGTGGAGGTCAAAACCAAAGGGGCCAGGCGAACCTGCCACATAGATGCTCCGTATGTTCCCGTGGGCACAGTATGCGTGTTGGGATTATGGCACACCGGGTGAGGTGCCATGTCATAGGTACTCCTGGGACCAGAGCCAACTCCCTCTCTAAGCCCTCACCCCAAAGGGCCACCAGGGAGCATCAGTGGGGCCCAACTTGGGCAGCCCATGGCCACCTTTCGCCCGGGGCGGTGAGGGGGACTTCCTAAGGGGCCAGCAAAAGCAGATTGTTTGGGGTTCCCACCCCTGGTCTCAAGGCCTCCTCTCTCCGCCATAGCTCTCTGGAGGCACACAGGGAAATCCAGGGCTGCATTAGCAGGTCGATGGGGACTGACCCAGGCATGGCCCAAGGTCTCTCACTCAGGGTCCACAAGGCATCATGCAAGCAGGTAGTCCAGCCCTGCAGGGCCTTCTTGAACAGGCCATTGTACCGCCCGCTCAATGAGCCCTGCTCCCCTGGGGTTGTACAGGAGGTGGAATTGATGTTGGGCTCTTCGGCCCCTTGCTGGACTAGGTGCCCAGTGACATGGGTGCCTTGGTCGCTCTCGATGGTCTCTGGGTGCATACGCAGCACCCAGTTGCTTCAGGGCCTGGATGGTAGCTCCCTGTGACGCCT
Organism: Myotis davidii; assembly: GCF_000327345.1. NCBI lineage: Eukaryota > Metazoa > Chordata > Mammalia > Chiroptera > Vespertilionidae > Myotis > Myotis davidii. The sequence goes on from NW_006288873.1 coordinate 65,743, forward strand.
TTCCACTCGGCGCTCTTAGCACAGGCCTGAGCAGTGTCCACACAGGTCACAGCGTACTGAGCTCCCTCCGAGCAGGGCAGTGGCCCATGTAGTCCACTAGTCAACGCACCAGGGGTTGGTTGCCCTGGCACAAGTGCCCTCCCTCAACTGGCAGGTGTCTCTGCCAGGAGGAGCCCGCTTGGCAGGCGGCCACCATGTCCGCATAGCTCAGGGGGAGACCCGGCCTTCACCATGGCCAAGAGCGTCCGCTGGTCCCCATGTGTCATCTCCTGGTGGGACCAGGCTGCAGTCTCTTCAGTGGGGGCCTCCTCTTGCCAGGGGATGCGTGCTAGGGCATCCACCTTGTCATTCCCCGGGCACCAGCCACAAGGGGGCATGCCCAGTCACCTGATGGAGAGGGACAGCCTTTTGGGCACCAAGAGTGACCAGGTCCTCCAAGAGGTCTGACCCCCAAAGGGGCTTTCCAGCCAGTAGCCATGAATCGGCTTGCCACTTCAGGAGCCAGAGTGTCAAGCTTCGAAACACCACCCATCGGTCTGTACATGTCACCAGCCACACCGCCTGGAGCGCTGCCCGTTGACTGCCGTGTCCTGCCTCGTCCTCCATCCAGATACTGTCTGTCTGTGGGTGGTAGCCACTGCCCTCCAACCGGGCGGCTGCCCCTTACAGGCCCCGTGTGTATACCCAACAGGTTCTGGTATGGGCGGTCTGCCTTCAGTCATGGGCAATGGGTGGAGGCTGTCATCAGGGTGGGGAGGGGAGTCTTCACTGGTCACATAAGTGCCGGGGCCAAGGAGTTCTTGCAACTGGGCGCTTAGAGGGCTCCTGGAGAGAGTACTTCTCCACATCAGGTGCACGCTCCCTTTGTCAAGGTGGCGGTCGGCTCTCGGGCCACTGCCCTATGTTGTAGATCCAACCTGAGACCGGAAGGGCAGTCCGCACAAGGACAGGTGCTGGCCCAGTTCTTGCTTCCATGGCGATGAGAGCATGGCAGACAGCAAGGACTTGGTCAATGGAACTGTAGCAGCTCTCAGCCCCTTTCTTTTAAAAAAAAAAAAGTATATTTTTTATTGATTTCAGAGAGGAAGGGAGAGGGAGAGAGAGATAGAAACATCCATGATGAGAATCATGGATCGGCAGCCTCCTGCAAGTCCCCCACTGGGGATCGAGCCCACAACCTGGGCATGTGCCCCTGACTGGAATCGAACCTGGGACCTTTCAGTTCGCAGGCCGATGCTCTATCCACTGAGCCAAACCGCCAAGGGCTCAGCCGTTTTCCATAGTTGGGACCAAAAGCTTATGGGGACCTGAGTTTTGCCTTGCTTTTGCCAGAGCCCTCAGCCCTACCCCTCAGGTGAATGGGTAACATCTAGTTCACAGGATGAGGGGGGTTCGAGGGCCCCAGAGTCTGTACCACGGCTGCTGCTGCTTTGGCAGCTGTGAAGGACTGTTGGTGGGCCTCAGTCCGTTCCCAGGTGGCCCCCCTTCGGGTCAGGGCCTATAACGGGCGGACTATCTGAGCTAAGCACAGTATGAAAACTCAACAGCCCTCAAAATTCTTGCAGGTGCTTGGGTGTGAGGGGCTCTGGGTAGGCCTGGATCTTACCAACTACTGCTTGCCGGAGGACCTTCATCTTATCCATCCAGACAACAGCCAAGAATTTAACACACGAGCCAGGCCCAACCTGATTTGTCTAGGTCAGTGGTCGGCAAACTGCGGCCCCTTGAGTGTGGCTCTTCCACAAAATACCACGTGCGGGCACGCACGTACAGTGCGATTGAAACTTCGTGACCACACTAAGGGCCAAAGAGCCGCATGTGGCTCGCGAGCCGCAGTTTGCCGACCATGGGTCTAGGACAGCCGTGGGGCAAACTATGGCCCACGGGCCGGATCCAGCCCGTTTGAAATGAATAAAACTATTAAAATAAAAGACCGTACCCTTTTATGTAATGATGTTTACTTTGAATTTATATTAGTTCACACAAACACTCCATTCATGCTTTTGTTCCAGCCCTCCGGTCCAGTTTAAGAACCCATTGTGGCCCTCGAGTCAAAAAGTTTGCCCACCCCTGGTCTAGGACTAGGTGCTCCAAGAGCTAGGGGCACGATTCTCTGATGTGCAAGACAGTCAGAGGTTAGCAAGGTCATAGAAGGGGGTGGGTCCATTGTGCCAGGTACCCCACAACCAAACCATGAGCCAGAGTAGGCTGCGCAGGTCCCCCGGGGCAGGACCGTGAACGCCCATTGGCATCCTTCCCAGGTGAAGGCAAATTGTCCTGGCTGTCAGGGTGGACGTCAAGGGGGAAGAAAGCATTAGCTAAATCCACCACGTAGTGGTCCGTGTCAGCTTGACCTGCCAGCGTGTCTAAGACGTCAGTACCATTGGGCGCTGCCACAAAGAGGGGAGGAACCACTTTATTAAGTCCCTATAGTCTGTGGTCACTCACCATGTCCTGTCTGGCTTTCTCACAGGCCAAGTCGGGGAGTTGTAGGGATTATGAGCTGGACAGACAATCCCTAGTTTGTTGAGCTCCTCAATAGTTCCCCCTTTTTCTCTGTGGCCCCCGGGGAGCTGGTACTGCTCAGTGGCTCCCACACACCCTGGCTGTGGCAGAACTATTGGGGGTGCTCTCGCCCGCCCCTGCAGGGTTGCCTTCACCACCCAGACGCACAGCCTGAACTCCCAGCAGTTCTCAACCGGAGCTCCAGGAGGCCATCAATCCCTAAAATACACCCTAGTATAGGAGCAACAAGCACAGCACAGGGTGGGAGGGAGGGCAGGCCCAATGGCAAATGAGCCAGGGACATGCCTCACGCCTATGGCAGCACCCCCGTACCCATCGATGGCACTGATGGGTTCTTCGGCCTGGCCAGGGTTCCCATGGAGAAGTGTGCACTCAGCTACTGTGTCTATGAGGGCTGACGCCCGTTGAACATTCTTGCAGGACCAATAGATGGCAAGCTCTACACGTGGCTCCCGGAAGACCCCAAACCAGGTGGGAACTTCAGCCCGCTCCCTTTGCAAAGAGGCTGCCCCAAGGGTCATCTCTAGGAGAGCCTGCAGTAGCGCCACCCAGCCAGGCCACCGGATACCTGCGGCCACGGCGAAGCCTCTGCCCCAGCCCGATTTGAGATAACCCACCAGCTGTGGGGCAGGGGGGTAGGGGGGGCTCGACCTTAACACTCGGGGTTCATTCCAAGACCTGCACCTCTGGCTTATCCTGGGGCAAGGATTGAACCGGCTGCTGCAGCTTCACCTGCGGCCACAGGAGAACCGAGATCTTATTAGGCTGCCTGTCAATTTTCTTGGGACTCACCCCGACTCTTAGGAGGTCCCACCACATTTGCTTCTGGGTGACTTCCCCCGCCCTGCTGCTCCCTGCCAGCTGCCCAGACTGTTTATTCTCCTCTACTGCCCACGCCTTTACGGGTAAAAGGCTAGTTCGGTCTCTCCCAGATCCGACACTACCTGGGCAGCTGGCTGCACTGTGTCTCCCACCAAACCTGAAAGGCTGGGAAGCAGGGGCCCGGAGTAGGCAGCCAGGGCCGCCTGCAGGATGTGGTCTCTCACGCCAGTGGTGAAAGCCATTGCCTCCAGCCCCAGAAAGTCGTCATCGTAGATAGCGAGCCTCATCCCCATCTCCTGGAGGAAAGTCTGGAGCTCCGCCAGGGGACCCCACCTAGGCACAGACACGGGTAAATGTCCCTCGTTGGGCCAAGTCGCCGACACCCTGCCATCACCCATGTCAAAAGGGAGGCATGCTCGTGTGCTGTGCAGCCCCAGGGATGCGCTGCCACAGAGAGGGGTGTGGAGTGACCGAGGCCACACGCTCAACTCACCGCCCGGCAGGACTGTCCAACGGCCCCAATGTACCACCACCTCAACAGCCACCCTGCCCTGGACTGTCCCCTCCTGGTGATGCTGGTGGCTGACCCTACCAGCTGGGCTGAGGTGTAAGGCTGGGCTGAGATGCGCATGTATTTGAGCAGTAGAGGCAGCTGGGCAGGTCCTGCCCGTCCGGCCTCTCCTGTTGAGTTTTCAGTTTCTGAATAATAACGGACCGAGCCTGCATGGCTGGGTCTGTCTCAACTAATACCTCCTCCTCCGCGGCAGAGATATTTCAGCAGTAGGACCTCACTAGCGCTCCATTCTGGGTGCGCTACCACGGCCTGGATGCAGGCTGGGGTCAGCTTCCGCACCCCCAGGAGAGCAAACCAGACCATGCAATCCTGCAGCTGGCCCCGTTTGCTCTCGTTGACACCCCAAAGTCTCCACGTGAACTGCCTGCATCAGACGCATGTCCCATTCTAATTTTACTTCCTCCTCCAGCCTGAGTACTTTGGCTTCAGCTGCCAACTGTTTTGCTGCTGGCATCCCGCACGCACTTCGGGTAAAAGGGGCCACGCCACCAGGGCAGCCGCGCCTCATAATCCTTTCCTTTCCTTATTTGCTCTTTCCCCTCAGTCCCCAGGACCATGAGCAATCCTGCCGGCATGCAGGGGGCATCCCCTCCGTCCCTTGGTGGTCCCCCAGAATACAGCGAACCATGGGACCTGCGGGCCACCCTGGGATTCGCCCTGTGGATCCAGGACTGCCCCAGGCAGAGTTTGAGGTTTCCTTCCCAACGCTTCCCCGCTAGGCTTGCCCACATCCTCGGTCTAGAAGCCAGTTTTCCGGACTAGCCTAGGGTACAGTAGGACCCCCAAGCCTGGGAGTGCCGCGCTGTTCTTCGCTAGTCTGAAGAAACCACATGGGGGGCCAGCGGGGAAGATCATAGCTTCTGTTATCTACACAATGGGGAAGGCCCAATGACGGCCTGGCAGGTGAGTTCCTGCTAGGGGTCTGCTAGGCACTTAACTAGCAGTGAGGAGGAGGAGGGAGCCAGGCTTGTAATGGCTTGTGCAGGCCAAAGACAAAGAGAGACTCTGGTGAAGTTTGTTTAGCTATCAAGGACGTGGGACCCACCCAGGTCTGGGCTGCTCTCCTCCTTGTGGCTGCTGGCCCGGCAGACACCTTTGCACTGACTGGGAGGGGAACTGGGCTATAACCTCGCTTGACCCCACACAGAATAACTCACTTGACCTGCAGCCTTCAGCTATGTCAATATGAAGTAACAGGCTCCTTGCCCCCAGGAAGGTGTGACAAGCCTCTTTTAACATTTTTATTTATTTATTATTTTTTTAAAATTAAATCTTTATTGTTCAGATTATTACAGTTGTTCCTCTTTTTTTCCCCCATAGCTCTCCTCCACCCGGTTCCCACCCCACCCTCTCCCCTTACCCTCCCCCTCTCCATTGTCCTCATCCATAGGTGCATGATTTTTGTCCAGTCTCTTCCCGCACACCCCCCACACC